>NC_046626.1:4139458-4458124 GCF_900324465.2 Anabas testudineus | reverse complement strand
AAACATACAGTTTTGTAGTGTAATGCATGCATTAAACTACATTGGAAGGTTTAGTTTAAATTCATATGGCCTCTTCTCCCACTGTTAATATATGACATTTTGGCAGTGATGTGTGCTGATAATCCAAATCATTCCTTGTGCACTGAAGCAGACAGTGCATGCAAGAACAATGTGTGCACAATTTAGTTTGCCATTGATGCCACTGACTGTGGCATTTGGAAAAAGCTTACAGTTGACTGAACAAAGAAATGTTAGACAAAGAGGAACAGAGAAAAAGAGAGGGAGACTAATATAGATAGAGCCAGAGATAGAAAAGAGTCAGAGGATATTTCAGTTTAGCTGGGCTACAAAACTTTTTCTAGTCTCCTTTTATGCTCAAACTCCCTCTAGTAAAAAGTCTTTGTACTGATTTGGCATGTGTCTGTGCATATATTGTAGTCTTTCTTCCCAGTTTTACAAAGAGCCCAGGCCTGGGTGGGAGACGTTCAAGAGGCAGGAAAATTATAAGTTATAGTTGGTTACGGAAACAATGTACAGTGCAATTTTGCTGTTGATTGGCCATCAGGGGTGGTAAAATGTTCCATGAACTTCAAATTTAGTGTCTGACACAAAGCTTTTTCCTTTGCAGCTGAAATTAACAAAGAAATGGTAGCCGCTAATCTCAGTTTGGAGACTAAAGAGCTAATTGGCTAATCAGCTTGTAAACTTTAGCTCGTCAGATTAAAACCGAGCGAACTTGAACGGCTTAAAAGCTTCATTGCAAATGTCAAGGTTGGTCTGTTCAGATGCTAAATGTTGTGGTTGTGGTTTGATACACAAGGCTGTTTACAAACAGCTAACACAAGACTGTTTAAAATGTGGCCCAGTGTTATAAATGTTATAACGAGAGGAAGCACTCGGAAACCCCGAGATTGAGAAACACCGGACTACCACTAATTTATTTATTTTTTAAATCCAAGTAATAAAAGGAAGTGGAAACAATAATGCAATAAAGTGTTCCAGTGTTCCCTGAAACCCAAATTCAGCTAAAAGTGACTTTATCTACCACTAATAGCATCATTCAGTAATGTCTTTGTTTTGTGCAAGAGCAATTAAATCATTCATTTACATATTATTTATTGCATACGTGTAAGACACAATTAAATAACTGTGTATAAGACAAATGAATGAGGATGTGCTTAGTCTGTTATGTCCCACATATCTAGTCTGGTTGACATTTGATCTGGGTTTAAAACTACTTTTAAAGCTTTTTCCAAATGTGTCTTGTCCCCCTCGCTCAAACATTTCTAGACACACCCCTGCTTTAAAGGAGAATTGTTTTCCTCCATTGACTACAAGATAGTCGATCATCAATCTAAATATCAGTAAATAAACAATATATTTTGGTGAATTTAAAATTACATCATTACAGCTGTTGCTCTTCCAGCTGCTGTTGCCTCTTGTGTGCAATTCCTCAGTCACATACTGCAGTTCCCCTCATCACCTGTGGGCGTCGCTGCTGACATTGGTACCAAAGCCGTCTGTCAGTTTGTCTGGCAGGGATGGGGGGATGTTGTATTGTGAACTAAAAGAGAGGGAGAGAGAGAGAGAGAGGGGGAGGGAGAGGGAGAGAGAGAGAGAGAGAGAGAGAGAGAGAGAGAGAGCGCACCTCTGTCGCTCTCCCTGCCTCCTCTCCTGTGCGCAGTGCTCCGGCCCGGCCGCTCCTTCCTTCCTCATTTCCTCCCCACAGCTGGCTCTCTCCTCTCTCGGATGCTGGCTTGCCTTCTCCTTCCACACACCGCGCTGGACCAAATACTTTGCAGGGTGGAATGACTGACTACCTGTTTTGCATGGTCTGATTTTCGGGAAATTCGCACGTCGGAAAGGAGGGGAGTCAAGAGGGAAAACGGAGGCTCTCCATCCCCCGAGGGAATTTATTTTACAGTAAGCAGGCGCAATGTCATTCCAGTTTCCTCATTCCGCTCGTCTCACGCCTCCCATCTGTGCGAATGTTTTTTTTTTTTTTTTTTTTTTAATGCTAAAATTGAGGAGCCTGCTGGGAATAAGCCTGGATGTTGCGTTATGCTCGAAGTGTGTGCCAGATGTTTTTGCTATTTAATGGCAGCTTATTCCGAGGTGTGGTGTGGAATGTGTTTTTGTGTTATGATGCGCTAAAGGGCTGTGGTGCACTTGCGATCGTGAACTGAAAATGGACCCCCCCCCCCAATCATTTGAGCTAGACTCGCCATCCATCCATCTGAGGCCGGGGTGTGTGTGGGGGGGGGTCGTAGGAGAAGAAGGGGGTGAGGGGTGGCTGATGCGAAAACGGTATTACCTTCAGATTGACCTAAATGTGAGCGATATTCGTAAGATCATCACGTGTGACAGCGGCTGCAACATCTTTGTGATGCCTTTGCAGGCATGGTGAAAATATCTGTTTCCTTCAGCCACCACCAGGCATGTGGACGTAAGAGGAGCACCTGGCCTCCCTGTGTGCTCCAATGCTCCATGTTGATCACAAAAAAAAAAAAAGAGAAAGAACCCTTCACGGTGTGTTTTTTGATCAGCTCCAGGCTGTTTCTCACCCCCACTGTAGAGTCATTAATGTCATTCATCACTTTGCCAGCATTACTGTAGTTCAACACAGCGTCACAGCGTTAACTGTCTGTGGCTTTCTGCTCTGTGACCTGGCAGAAATTAGGGGCCTGCCACCGTCTACTGAATTAGCCCTCACAACACATCCAGGATTTCCAGTTTATGATGCATCATTTAAAGTTCATTCCTGTGTTATGCCTTATGAGCTACAGTGGTGCACAGATCACAGATCACTCCCAAGATGGAGGAGCTACCCAACCCTAGTGAGAACTTTAATGTGATGGACACTGGGGGAGTTGGGGGATCCTGGAGGAGGGGCTACTGATTAGGCCAGCAGAACAGATTATGGCTGAAAGGGGAGAAATGTCTCTGCAAGTTGGTTAGCAGCATTCTGCTCGTGTCTTGTAGATCACTGGATTGGTGCATGTGCAGTATGTTGCAGCAGATGTTTCTTGGGGAGGGCTGCGAAGAAAACACGTTGAGGATCAGTGGAGGTGGCACCACAAATAATGGTGGTGATGTGTTCATATTGATTGAGGTGGACAATAGAGCGCTGATGCTAGTGTCTCTACCTTTTGACCTCTAGTCTCCCGTGGGTGTAACCGTGCAACCTTCCTGCAGGGCTAATGGAAAGTCTCACAGTTCCTATTGACGCTGGGAACCAATACAATCACAATGGAGGAACTGAAAATGCTGAAATTTCAAATCTTTTAGCTGTTGTGTTGAAGGCTCTGGTTCCACTGTTTGTACTGACCTTTCACTTAAACACGTGATTCCCAAATATTGTGACCTCCTAAAATAATTCAGTATATTGGATATAGCTCACAGTTGGTTAGCTTAGCTTAGCTTAGCTTAGCATAAAGGCTGGACACAGGGGGGGAGCAGCTAGCCTGACTCAGCCCAAAGCTTAAAGAATTTATGTCTGAAGTTTACCTTAATAAATAACACTTCATATATTGTTGTTTAACCCTTAGGGGTCTAGGCCTATTTTGGCCACTTTGGACAAAAGTTGTCTGTATCGCTCTACTTGTTTGTTTTTATGTTGCGCTATTTTACTAGTCATGTGATCTGATTACTTATTAATGAGACCAGTGATGTCATATTTATGAGACAGATATGAGAGTGGTATCTAACTTTTTGTAAGGCAGGAAATATGTGTGTTATTTTGTACATCTGATTGCTTTAAAGTACAGTAAGGTGACAATCACTTAATAATTCAAATGTAAACATCTTGACATCGCTCTGATTGATCTTGCAAGCTCTTAAGGGACGTACCACTATCCGGCCTCATAATCCAGAAATAGATATAATTGTCAGTGTTTTAATGCCAATGCGCTTGTTGTGACTGTGGCATGAACACGATTGCGTTTGTAACTCCTTGCCTCCAGTAATCATTTGGTCTGCCAGAGTGCACACAAACAGCGTGTGTTTACTGACTGCTACAAGCCAGATTTGCAACATCTCAAAGCGGAGCTCTAAACACTTAACACGCACAGGTGAAACTGCCAGCCAGTGTTCTCGTCACACAACATTTAACTGATCAAAGAGCTTCTTTTCCCAAATCTAACTGCATGCGTTCCACTAACATGCGCAGCAGCATTACAGGAAGCCAGAAGCCTTCAGAGTACGTTCACATGCTACTCTGGGGTGTAATAGGCCTCCACCTCCACCCACATGCTCCCAGCCCACAGCCCCACTCTTCATTTCTCTGCTTAATTGCTAAAGATCCGTGGTGGATGTTGGAGTGACCCTACAGCTACATCCCAGGTGAAAAGCCTGAAAAGTGATGCACTCCGCCACGGTTCAGGGAAGTGTTAAGAGCGTGTTATCATCCTTCTCCAAAGACTTGCCTTGGCTGCTGCAGCAGGCTTCATTAAGTTTTTATATTAAGAAAATGATGCATGTGATGTGGACAAACTCTTAATAACCTCTTCCTGAAAGTGATGTGGGAAGACCCAGAAAAAAAAATATTGGTTCCCATATTGATCTCTCGATCTAGACTAATGAATAATGTACAGTTTGGACGCTGCATTTAATTTGGCTCAGAAGCCGATAACGTAACAGAGAATGAACACAGTAATGTAAACCGTTCGTCCATCATCTCAAGTGGTTGTGATACATTTTGCTCACAAAATGAGCACACATTATCTCAGAATTGCTGAGATATGAAAACACAGCACCAAAAAAAAAACAAAAAAAAAGGTGCAGCAACCAGCACTTTTAATGCGTAACTATTTGGCATGTTATGTGACGGCTAATAAAGTGAAGCAGCAAGATAATCTGTTCATCTGCAGATGCATCAGTCACAAAATCTATACTGTGAATGAATTAATGTCTTAAAGGCTACGATGTTAAAAATAAAAAATAAACTGCACTGAGAAATAAATAATTGATAATAGATAAATGAGACCAGCCAACAGGGATATTAGAGATTGACAAATACTTAATCAGTATGAAACATGACCCACTTTGTAGCTGTGTTAATATACTATAGTAACTATAGTAACAAGTTTGTTCTGGTACCCACTGTAAACTTTGTGTAACATTATGTAGAACAAGTATCTGTATGCAACTATGAAATTGTTGACAGCTGTCTTTGGGCAAGAGGCAGGTAAACCCTGGACACGTCGCCAGTCTAACACAGGGCTGACATATAGATGCAAACAACCATTTACACTCACAGTCACAATTTAGAGTTACCAGTTAACCCCAACTATATATAAGGACTGTGGGAGGAAGTCGGAGTACCCAGAATACCTGGAACTCCACACAGAAGGGCACCCAGCCAAAGCCAGGATTCAAGCCCACAGCCTTCTTGCTATGAGACAACAGTACTATCCAGTATACCACCATGCCACCCGACAGTACAGCCAATAATAATTATTATTATAATTATTTTTAGTATATGTAAATATTTAACAAATGTTAATTATGTGTGAAAATGTAATAATACTTCTTAAGAATAATAATTATTTGCAAACTCATTCCACTACCTGCTATTGATATTTCTACTATTAGCAATTATCAGTGTTCATAATTTACACACTTCATATTTATAGAACCATGGCAATATAAAATGACAGTCAAGGGCTGAGATGCATATTTAACAATGAATCACCACCTACTGTACATGAATCAGTCATCAAGTGTCCTGATAACCTTGTTCAGAAACAGAGACACATGGTGTGAGTGTGTGCATGTGTGTGTGTGCGTGAGAGAGCGTGACAGAGACATGGAGACGAGGTGTTGCCAGGTCATTGTCCCCCAATCATGGCAACATCTGATATGCTACCTGGTCAACAGCCTCTTTATGCCTTGCGCCCGTCAGAGTGGAGACACAGTGAAAGATGCAGAAAGCGTATCATGTTTAAAACACCAGGAAAAGACAAAAAAGTTAAAAGAAAACGGAAATGACAGCAGAATAATAAGTTGAAACATTATGACCAAAAAGGGGCACTTGATAAACAAAGAAATGATATAACCCTATATACAATAGTATTAACTATAGCAATAGCAATGTGGCATTATCATACATTTTCAGTCCAGTGCAACGACATGTCCTGGTACTGTAGTAAATCTATAATAGTATAGTATCTAGTATCTAAATGTGGAATGCCTTGACTGTAAATCCATGCTAGAAGGTCTTAGATGATGTAGAACTCACCATTTGCAGAAATTTTGTTTTAATTTGTTCTGCATGAACTTAAACTCTATAACTACCTACAAAAATTATGTTAAGCCTTTGGATTGAACAGGTTTTCTTTATTGAGTGGCCAAAAAAATGTGATCTGATCCTCATTGAGTCAAGAACACACAAGGTGCCTAAGCTAACAACACACAAATAGGTCTAATCATACATCATCATTGAATACACCCATTAAATATTCAGAGTGCTGGTGGAAAGAGGAAGTGTAGCCCGTTGAATAACTGCTGAGCGTCCAGCAAAAACCTCAAACTAGAGCTTCTTACGCACACAGTGTTCAGGAGGAATTAAGGACCGTTCTTACTTATGGAGCTGCCTGAGTTCAGACATATTCCTAGAAAGACCCTCTTGTGGTCATTCCACAGCTTCTCTGTTGGATTAATGTCTGGGTTCTGACTGAATCACACTTTCTTTGAAGTTATTCTGCAGTAGATTTACAGTCATTGTCCTGTTTATCACCCAGCCTCTGCTGAGCTTCAACTCTCTTCAGATAATTCAGTCCACAGAAATTTTCATACTTATCATAGCAAAGAAAAAATAAACCTTAATTCATAGACAGTTTGTCCAACTATGGACTGATAAATAGTGTATCTCAACTCTGAGCTACAGTCTGACTTTACTTTGTGACCCTTTCCAGCTTCTTTCAAATCCACACTTGACTCTACTGTACGTCTTCTGTCATCTTTTGTTCACATCACATCAGCAGATGCTTGGACATAGCCTGATCTAAATCTTTGTTTGTTGCGACTGACAGTAGCTCCTACCGCCGTAGGTTGTTACATTGATTGGACTCCAGGTTTGATAACTCTTTAATCCAATTGTTTCGCTTTTGTTTATGTCATTAGCCAAGAGGTTCACACTGTGAAGGTTTGAAGGTTGTGCCGGGTGCCTACATTACCCACAGTGCAACTTCAGCAGTGATAGTTCCGTTGGGTTTGTGTGTTATGGCAGTTCTAGCGTGTTCACTGAAATAGCATTAAGATTGTGGCCTCAAGCACAGATGAAGAGTAGGGTAAAGAGGTCTGGTGAATACCCCTAGTTTTTATTTATTTATTTTTAGTTTTGAACACCAACCAAAGCTGACTTAAGTGACATGACTTGAGGAAATATATTTTTTTTATTTTTATTTTATTATCAAACTTTTCACAGCTCCTTCTGGGATGATAAAAAAGGCTTTATACAACTTTCTTTGCATATGGAGTATTAGACCACAAGGCCTGTAAACAGACTTTGATGTATATAACTGGTGGGTTTTTCCCCAAGTTTATGAAATTGTGTTTCATTTTTATACCGTATATGCCAGTTTTTTTTATACAACATATATACCTACTATACTTATTCTGTATAGGTTTGTATTAATGAACCCATGGTCCCATGAGTGAAAGCCATAGGAAGAATCAATGGTTGATGGATGTTAAGTTGTGAGTTTCGCATCTGATCAGCTCTGTAGGTATACATTATTTTTAGGTCAGTCATCACTGAAAAATCTCTATCACGACTTTAATGCGAGTGCTCCTATAACCAGCTGTATCTCTGTATGCCGTGCTGAACAGATACCTGTCTTCTTTTCAAATGTAGGACAGCAAATCCAGTACAGTGTCATACTCCATACCAAAAAACGAGGCTCATACTTACCGCTCAAAAGGTTGACTTAAAACCAAGTACTTTAACCAACAAGGTGAAGAAGTAATTTCTAGAGTGCATGTAAATGGGGTCATCCAACAGTGCTTGTGTAGACCTCTACATTAATACCTACAGCACTACACAGGCACAAACCTCCCACCAACCATCTCCTATCTCTGCAGCTTCCACTGCTGAATCTGGCTGGTTCACTAATGGATGATGGCAACTAACAGCTGCACTTTCTTCCCTGTCTCAGCCGTTGAGTGATTTATCCTCTTCTCCTCTGCCCTAAGAGGAGAGAGGAGCAAAGCACGAGCCATGGATAGGGTAATGGTTGTTTGTCGGACACATCATTTTATCACTTGTTCATTTGACTCGATGGTTGAGTGTGCACTTTGCAGCCAGAAAAGTCTTGCTGCGGGATCGCTTTGCTGTATCTATATTTACTATGGCACTCTTTTGGTTGGGCTTTAAACAGGCACTTGAATGACAACCATATGTGTCTCATTTTGCTCAGTTGAATCATGTCATTTAGTTGAATTTAGAAACCTAATAATACATAAGAAAAACCTCAGTCTGCTCAGCCAAAGGAGCACCACAGTATTTTCTAATCACTGCAGCACATTAGCAAATTAATGAGTCATGGATAAATGCGAGGCATCTTTTATCGCTGTCCTAAGTTCAGACCATCAACGTTTCAGCAAGCCCACTGTCCTCTCACTGCGGGGCACGGCTCAAACCCTGCATGTCCCTCTGGGCCGAGGGAGACAATAATACCACTCCTAATCCACCTCTCATTGTATTGCTCACCCAATCAATCCCCCATGGAGTGGGACGTTGCCAAGTTGCCGTTGCCAAGTTGTGGTTGCTGTAGCAACAGGGACTCGGTTTTGCCGTGATGTCAGCCAGGTGCGGCCTGGAAGTTTGAGTTCTAACAAGGACGACCCTTGTTGGGGATAATGAGCAAGACTCCGCTGTCATGGAGATGCCTCTTTTTTTGCACGAGGGGAGGTCAGCAAGGGGCGACTCCCAATTAGCCTGGTGTGTGTGTGTGTGTGTGTGTGTTAGGGAGAGAGGGAGTGGGTGCGAGTGGGGAGATGGTTTTCCTCCTCTGCTTTCCGGCATTGTGTGTATCAAACATATTCACAGGTGCAGCTAATAAAACAGTGGAATGGTTTAGGGCTGCTTAACAAGAACGTTTCAGTGTGTCCATGGATGACCAAAACCAAAACCAGCGTACCAGCTGGTAAAAATATATTGATCACATACTTCGGCATTTTTACATGAACACAATAGAAAAGTCTTTGCGATCTTACACAGAACATGGTTACTTTTCAATTCTTCACATGTCGATCCACCTTATTCTCCTCTGATATCAGTTCTGATACCTTAGCTCAGGGTCTCTATCCACCAGTACCCTCCTCTTCCCTAATACTATTGACGTCAGTACATGTCTGCAGCACTGTGTTCAACAAAGCCAGATGAGGCATTATTTTAACCCTCTTTTAGCATACAGGGTTTGAGCAATAAAAGAGTCAATCATGTGTTTGCACGTGCTGGATTTAAAATTTCTAGCTTCACATAAAGGGCATACATCTATTATTAGCAGTTAGACTGGTGACGGCACATTAATATAATCAGAATGGAATATCCTTTAACACACCCAATATAATAAAAAGATAGCAAATAACAATACAATAAAGAAGAAAATGACTTTATGTCTACTTATTGTGCAGTTCTTCCTTGATTAATGTACAGTTAAAGACTTGTCATATATGTCTATGTATATTATAACAATTACATATTATTGCCATATTGTCATTCTTGCTGAAAAACTCTTCCTGATGACATCATCGAGAAGAGTTTCTCAACAATGATGACATCATCTTCTCATAGTGCAGAGGTTGTAGTTTTAAGGTTGTAGCACAAGGAAAGCAGAGGGACGTTTTAATACCGTTCACGTGAGGTCGCTCTTTAGGACGGTAAATAAAGGGTTGGCATTAGATATACAGAGACAGCTCAAATTTGCATACAGAATATTCACTGCAAATGTGAAGCACCCCCTTTTTTTCCTCCAACATATGTCACCTGTATTTCCGTCTTTAAAATCCTTTCAGTCCCTAGGAAGTGGACAACATGAGGTAGTGGAGCTTACGGATCTGTTTATCTGCTCACTCTACGTTGCTCCTCTTCTTCCTTTCTTTATATTTTATTAGATATGCCATGATGATGTAAGTGTGTGACTTTGAATGCCCTTGCCTTTTTGCACGTGTGTTCTTTGTGTCGGTATTTGTGTTTGCGTGTGAGATTTGGACTGGGTGGGCGTTGGGAGGACTGGCAGCAGCCCGATAGTCGCTCTTTGTTCTCGCACGCTTTCAGCGTTTATGAACACTCGTGTGTAAGTGGGCCTTACGTAATTACAAACGAGCTTCTTTTTTTTTTTTTTTTTTTTTTTGGGAGGGAAAAACCATTACGTCCCTCTGGGCTTTTGAAGCCACTGAGTTAAAAAAAAAAAAAAAGACAGATTGCGATGGTCAAACACCCATTCATCACTTCTCACCTTGATGAGAACAATTCTCACTCTGCTTTATTTTTTACTGCCTGTGTTCTGTAGAGCTGGCAGAAGATACTCTCTCGACTTTTTCTTTTTTTTTTTACAAACAAAGGCATAGAAAGAATTTGTATTTGGGTGTGAAATTAATGGTTTTGCAGAGGCTTTGCCCCCTTGATGTGATTTTTTTTCAAGCTTTGTTCCTGTTCCCGTGTCCAGTTTAATCTAACAATACATTTGCACTTCATTTTGGCAAATAAAAACTGAAACCTCTGCAAAGAATTTTTGCAACTTCTCTCCCAGTGATGAAAATTTGTACTATTTAGTTTTCTTTGCTTCCTCCCCAACCTCCATTGCTCCATTGTTTTCTGTTTTACCCTGTTGGTTCATTTTTTGCTGACTGTGTGGTTTGCGTGGGGTCTGTTGCAGACTGCACGGTGTCAGTGTATGCTTTTGCTTCAGGCTGTGCCCTTGAGTGTGTTCTGACCAAAACTCCATTTCTCACTGCGAAAGCTAGAAGTGACCAGTACATATGAAAAAACACACACACTAATTAAGTTTGAAGGGTGTGAATATAAAAAGCATTTTAAAAGAGGGAGGGGATGGTATCTGTTCATTTTTCTCTGACAGTTTTTATTTCATAAGCATTTTTAAACTTTAAAGGGCATTCTAGTGCCCCCAGCCCTCATTAATTTCTAACCCTGTGCAAGCATTTGCTTGCTTGCAGGTTTTGGATAAGTGTGTGTGTGTGTGTGTGTGTGCGTCTTTGTGTGTGCAGCAGAGGAAGTGGCGGCTGGCCAGTGTAGCCCAGCTTTGTCTGGCTTTAATGCCTCTTCAATTCACTGTACTCACATGCAGCCAGCACACTGACGACAGCTAATCTCCTCTTTTTTATCTTAAAGGTTTGGTCAGCAATTCGGCCCCTTCTGTCAGGTGCAAAGCTTTCAAGCAGCAACGTTGCACTCCTAGTTGACCGCTTCACAGTGACCAACAGTCGTCATTATACATAGTAGGATTTTCACACAAAGTACACATATTTTTACAAATCAATTTGGCCAGTAAAAGCTGACTGTGTGCTCCATTCTGGTGTACTGTACTGAGCAGACAGTCATGATGCTGGAGGATAAACCCTGCTAACTTTGGCAATTCAGTCACTTTTCCTCTAACACTACCACAAACTTGATGAGATCAAGTTTTAAATGTCTTGAAAATTGAGTTTCTATTAGCAACTTCAGTCCCCCCCCCCCACACACAAAAAAAGAGCCCAGTGACACAGCGTGTGACTTTTTGGACAGATCTCAACTCGTTTCCCCTTGAAGAGAACCTCTCTGAAAGCACTGTCATGTGGCTGCCATGTGGTCCAGCGACATTATCGACCTTTTGAGCAGGCTTTCGCTACCTTCCTCTGAAAACGCTTGGCAACACTGGATGAATCCTAATTACTTTAATGATCCTGAGTTTTCATGTAGCAGCACCAGAAGGTCAGAAGGTCCACGTATCCAGTAACATATCTTTACTTTGGTGGTTTCTTCGCTTTTCCTGCAGTGACACAGCGACACCCATGTTCCCCACATGGTAAACTATAATAACTGTGGTGTCGTTAACATTTAATAGCACCACTTTGTCTGAGTACAGGCCCAGACATAAGGCCATTTTGTGAGTGAGATTCACTGTTTTATTGTGACGCTTGTCTAGAAATTTATCTCTTTGCATGTGTGCATCCACATTTTACCATCACAATAGACATGACATCATAGGTTTGCAAACTGTTGCCGTTTTTCTCAAAGAAGACTCATTACATCATTACTGTCTCTAACAGCCCCAGCAGTTAATGACATTGACAACTGCTTTCTGTGCTCATGCAACAACCCTTTTTTTATATCCAGGATACAAAAAAAAAGTATTTGTGGATTTATTTTATTCCTGGAAATTAATCATGTTATATGGGAAAACATTACCCAAATTAATTAGCTGGAAACGCCTTGTTATGAGATATTTAGACGTGAAATAAGCAGTGCAAATAATGAGGATGTCGTTTCCAGTCTCTGCCTGTGAAATTACTCCCGGCTCACAGGACCACGCCCATGCTGTTTGTGCATGGCTCTGGATGTGGGATTAGCTGGATGGAGCACTGTGACTGATCAGCGTGGCTGGAGTCTCAAACACGTGCACCGCAACCTGTGATAGCACACCTTTCAGTGAGTGGGTGCTAATTGATCACCGGGGGCTTTGTTTTCCTTTTCATCTTTGTGTGCAATGCTGCATCACAGGGTTATTTTTAAGCCTAAATTCTTGCACTATTATAAACTCATTAGAATATAGTTTGAAGTTTTTTATCGTCATAAGTTCTTAGAAGAGATTGAGGTATTTAAATCAGCTCAGATGACAGAAAGAAATCAAGACATTTACACTTGGGAGACAGAACAAGAAGGACATCAAACATGCTTGTGCTTTTTATAGCTGTTGGACACACGCTGTCAGCTATGTGGGACTTCTTCGAGTGTTTTATCACCAGACCCACTTACGCAAAAACGGCTCCAGCGTCTGGCAGCTGCTGATTGAAAACGTCACACTCTGCCTTCATGGAGACAAGCTTGGAGCACAGGATGGGCTTTTGAACATAGCTCAAAGGAATTATTTTCACTCAGATCTTTGTACTTTGACTAATAAGGATTTGTCAGGTTGAACTGAGCATCTCACTGATGACTAAGCATTGTGTCTGACTAGAGATGAAGATGCTTTGCAGTTTAATGGCCAAGGGTCAAATCCCTCAGAGATTTTCACCCAGCTGGCTAACATACTGTGCTCCATGTGCTCCAGCATGTGAGTTAGGCCTGGCTCTAGTAAAATAACAGTCAGACAGAGTGTCCTTACTTATCCTGGCCTTTGGGCTAAATTAATGAATCTCATTGATTTGTTGCAGTGAAATAACACTGTGCCCTCAGTTAACTCACTTTTCAGCTTAATTAATGGAAGACATTGATCAGATGATGATAAGCTGGATGTGCAATGTGCATCGTGTTGGATCTTTCTGTTAGTTGCCTGGATAGGCCTCCGTCTTATCTTCCTCTGCTAACAGTTTAATAATGCTGTACATACTTTGGGATAAATGCTAACATGCTGAGGATTTTCCATGTATAATGATGATTACCATAAATTAATAACTATACTTTTGTGTGTTGACATGCTAAAATGTCCTAATTAAGACTAAACGCAAAGTTTATGCGAGAACATGTGTGAGCATGGCAAAAGGCTGCAGACAGCTGAATGAGTGTTGCTGCCTCATTTTTAAATGAAAGTCCACCTAAAGACTGACTGAAAATGACACAGCAAAAGTGCCTCATAGAAATATAAGTTAGTCACTTTCCCCTGCAGATGTATTGTATTTAGATTTGCAGTGTATCGACAGTGTCTGTTTTCACTCTCTCTTTCTTTTCCAAGATCACACCATCAAAAGGAAAGAGTCAGAAGAAAGCCAGAAAGCAGCGTTTTCTGTCACTACACAGTTCAAATCTTTGAGCCATGCTTCCAAAATAAGTCTGAAATGAAGGGGAAATCAGATCAGTTTTCCAATAGCCAGGATTCTTTATTGCATGTAAACTCTGTTCCCTGACTACTTCAGCTTTTTCTGAGTAACCTGGTTACTTAAGTGCATGTAAATGTAAATGTTGGTCAGTCGTTTCATCATAAATATAATTGTTGCAAATGCCCTTAAAATATTGTAATATTATTTTAGGATATATCATCCAGCCCTAAAGCATAGTATAGGTGCAGCCAGTGTTATTTTGTTGCAATTTATCACAAGTATCTGACATTTTACTTAAAACAACATTTTACTTAAAAACAACAAATGTCAGCCTTGTGATGGTGCTAGAGTAAAGGTCAGGGGATCGCTGAAATCATTAAGCTTCATGCTCTGGACACATGCCAGGTTCCATGGTAATGCATGCTTTGGAGATATTTCAGTCTGGACAAACGTGGTAAATGACCACCCAGTGGGCGGGTTAAGATTGAGATGCACTGAGACTTATTTAATTAATTACTAATAATTAAGCAGTTAATTTTTTTCTCTGCCTTACTCTTACCACCAGAATCCTGGCGTATTCTGTATCTTTTCCTATTTTACAGTAGGCCCATGCTTTTCTCTAATTCGTCAATCTTTTTCATCTTGTTTACTTCTCCCATGTCTCTTCTTCTGCGATTCTGTATCTCTTCTGTGTCATGTCTTCATATTCCTTCTTTCGCTCTCTGTAATATAAAAACTTGTTAATTGACTTAATTAATGCAGTGTTAAAAACAGTTATCATTTCACATATACATAATTTTGTTTGACAATATTACCATAATAATACAGTTTGACATTAAACATGTTAGAAAATGGTCGCTGAAAACATTCAAAAAGTCTGTGTAGTGTTTTGTTAGACCGTTAAATTGTTTGTCATAATGTTTGTACTCGGCTTAAAGAATTAAAATGAGAAAAAAAAAAAAGACAAATGTATATTTGCAAAGCGCAAGCAGACAATTTCGGTTAAAAATAAACAAACAAGCAAGAATTCATGATTGTAGCGGAACCAGCTTCTTCTGGACCTGATGTTTCTGGGGGTTCTACATGATGGTGGGTTTCTAGGTCATCGGCCAAGAAAAACTATTTTGCTCACACAGCGTCACTTCAAAGCTTCACTTTCAAGTTTTGAAAGTCTGTCCTTTGGTCTTATGAGAATAAATCTGAGCTGTTAGGCACATTGATGGAGGCCATGGGAGAAGCTATCAACCCTTCTCAAAGATAACCATGGTGGTGGGAGCATAATGCTGTGGGGCTGTTTTGCTGCTTCAGGCACAGGGAACCTTGTTTGGATTCATGGGATCACGTAGAAATAAGATTATGTAGGATAATGTAAAAACACATCTGCTGCCAATCTAGCTTTAAGTCATTGCTTGATCTTCCAGCAAAACAATGACTTGAAGCATAGATTCAAGTTTCAAAATTTTGGACATCAAAATCGGGAACCTGGAATGTCCTTCTCAGACCTCAAATCTCAGTCCTTTTCAGAATCAGTGCCTAGAGATCAAAGTTAATGTCCATGCCCGAAAGCCACCTAGTTTGAATGTGCTGGAGCAATTTGCCTTGGATGAACAGGCTAAGAGCCCTCAAGAGACATGTGTCAACCTAGTTAGGAAGACCCTTACGAGGTTGTTGTCAGTTAGTCAGAAAGGTTACACCATTGACAACTAATTTTCAGAGGGACAATCATTTTGGTCATGTCACTTTGCTTTTCTTGTTTCAGTTCTATACATCTTGAATATCTTCTAGTCATTTTCATGGATAAGAGAAGGGTTTGTTTGTCATTTTAGGTTTGCTTATGCTTGTAGGTCAAGTACAGAACATGATGGAAGAGATACAGTACTTGCTGGCCCTTTTGTTCTGATATATCAGTTTTCGAATACCTAACCTTTAAAATCAGATTTATTAATCTTGCGTAATCAACACAGTTTTGTATGTTGTGTAGTTTGTTTTATGCAATCTCGCATATTGTTGGTTCACTGTTGCGCAGTTCAAAGAGTAGCAGTGTTGCAGCAGTGCATACACCAAATTATGCTAGAATTTATAATACTAAAAAGCATTTACCCAACATTTCAGTTCCAGTTGTGGTGCAGTGATTTGCTGCAATACACTGAGTCATTAGCTGGTATTTCTAATAACCTATATATGTTTCCTATGCAGTCAACTGAAACAGGATGATATAATGTCACTGTTATGACTGTTGTTCTTGTTTATAAGGGTGCTTCGTGTGACTAATTTTGTTTTCCTTTTTACTTAAATTGCCTCTACTCTATATGAGGATCTAGTCCCTAGCCACTTGAAACATGTGGTTTAGGTCTGGTCTCTTAAGGCTGGAGTGTGGAGAAGAGAGGAGAGGGGAAGAAAGAGGATGAGACAGCAGAAAGGAGCGTGAGGAAGTGGAAACAAATGCAGAAGGAGGCAAGAAGACGCTTTGTACACAAAGTGAACATTCTTCACCACTGACTGTGGGAGCCAGTGACACATGAAATATGAGAGACAGCAGCACTCTCCACTATTTATAGGACTGCAAGAGAGAAAGAGAAAGATAGAGAAAGCAGCCATGCCGCATACACTCCAGGGCAGAGCTGGCATCATTTTTTCATTTGCTAAAGAGGAATTGCGCCCAGTTTTCAGGATGCACAAATGTCATGGCAACAACTTTGGACGGGCCAGTCGCAAATCCTTTTTGCAGTCTCCGCATCCACTGGCCGTCACCTTCCCGTTGTATTCGCTGCACTAAACACATGCTCGCGGGAAGCTCTGGTTGTGGGTGTGTGTTGATGCTTTGTGACGATTCAAACCCATCTGTAGCTCAGCACTGTTTTTTGCACAAACTGCTAAAAATGTATCAGTGCTGCTGGGAATGTAACAGCACGTCCTGTTCAGCGTGAGATAAGCCAGGAGAAGCCACTGCAAAAGAAACACACAGCTTAGTCATTTAACTTATGTTTAGCTGAAGCTGTGACCTGTGAGTAAGAATCCAAAGAGACTGGAATTCATTCAAGTCCTGAAGTAGCCTGACAGCCACTAGAAATAACCCATGAGGGTGGATGGATAAATATTTGGGTTCATCATTTGGCATCACCCATTATGTTGTTCTTGATGCAAGATGATTTAGATTGATGTGACCCCAAAACAGACAGAAATAACCTGAACTGGAGGAAAAGAGTCTAAATAAAGAAAAACCATGGCCTGCCATTTTAAAAGCTTTTTCATGGAAAACATCCTTTTTTCTTTAGTGCAGATATTAAGAAGTTGCACTTGTGCGATTTAAAACAGGCATTCGAAGCAAAGCTGATATTTAAGAGCTTTTGAACACGTTTCCTTCTTGACATTTTATGGGTCCTCCTACTTGCATCATGCTGTCCACAGTCATCTCCGCTGTTTGATGCTGCCGTCCTCGTGTTTGAAGTTGAGCTTTAGCCGTGGTCCCGGGCAGAAGCCTCCGGGGCCATTGTTCATCTTTAATGTTGTCTTCCATAAGCGATTTCTCCAGTGATGTCATTTCTTCTGAGAGAAGCCCTTCAAAGCCAGGCTGATGCATTATGCATGGACTACAGTAGATAGCCAGTGTGCTAGCTATGCTGGGGTGGTGATGGTGATACTTGTAGTGCGGTGAATAGCAATGAGAAGCCTGTGTAATGTTTCATAATGTTCCTCCATGATCAACGCTTTAACTCTACTCAATCTTTATAGTTATATGTGCAAATATCACTTGGCTATGCTTTAATGAGGATATTATATGGCAAACACAAACTGCACTGTCAAACAAATCAAATTTTAGTGGTCCACCAATTAAATCCAGATTCTCATACTGTTTTGTCTACGTTGGAAAGCTGCTGTGGTTGCATCCATAGATGGGGACTCATAGTCCCCATACTCATAAGTTCTGTCGATAAATAATAGAGCAGCAGTGGCAGGACACTAAGTCACATTCTGAGGACTTTTTTCCACATATGCAGTGCTCTGCTAAATGTAAAGTAGGTTGTGAATAGGGACACACACAGAAGAACACAAGGTCATTAGTAGAACAGCAGTCAGCATCGTACACCAGATATCAGACTCTACTATGTAAGAGTTATAAAAGGAGGAGAAACATTAGAATCTGTTATTGGTGGAAATCGGTGAGATGGATTTTGAACATGTAAATCCTCTGGATTTCATCTCTAACACACACTCAGATGTCAGAGCTCCTGCAGTTTGACCAACAGCCGCTGTAACGCTCATTCCCTGATCTTGTCGTTCACAAACATCTTGTTCTACTGTCGCCCAGTTTGAATTCCTCAGTGGGTGGAAGAGGCTAGTGCGAGATTTAATTTGTCTTTGCACTGTGTTTATCACCGCAGTAGTAACCTCTGTAATTATACCATGCGCTGAAGCCGCTCGCGAGCGTTGATCTCTTAGAAGGATCTAAGGGAAATATGTATAATTCATGATGTTGATCATATTTTTAGCCGCTCTGACTGGTTGTTTGAAGACAGAGAAATAGCATAGTAGCAAACAAGGGCGACTTCATGACGAAAACGAGGTTCAACTCCTAGAGTGAACAGTTTTTCTGCAGCTACCAGCTGGGGGCTTGTTCAGCACGAGGGGAGCCTTGGATTTTTTGTTTTTCTTCTCTCAGGTTCCCACTTATGTATTTTCAAAAGTGAAAAAAACTAAATTAACATCAGTGCCGGGGTTGCCGTCCTCCTTTATTCTTATTTAATTTCGTTTTCTTTCAAGCTAAAACAGACGTGGGAATACTCTCAGAGCAGTGTCACTGCAGTGAGTGCCATTACACTACATGAAAAATTGAACTCTTAAGCTCTGTATTGGCCACATTTCCCTGTTCGCTAGAGTGGCATAATTTGTAAGGGAAACCAGGGAACATGTTCTTTCATTTTAAATTGGAGACGACGGACTACATGATATTTGAGACATGAGAGGCTGATCTTTATGAACACTAATAAGACATTTGCTCAGTACATGCAAAACGATTCACTTTGCTGTTGCTTCTGAAAGGTAGATACTGGGCTGTTGTGTGTGTGTGTGTGTGTGTGTGTGTGTGTGTGTGTGTGTGTGTGTTGTGTTTCTGAATGGAAGTTGTGCATTTTATTGAACTCGGTGGGAAACTCTGTGAACCCTTTCCCTCCCTCCCGGCGTGTATTCGTTCATCAATAAGAGCACATTAGCGGTGACCGGCTGTGTGCGGAGGTCAGCTGTGTTGCTTGCTTGTGGTTATTCTGAGCTTCGTCGCTCATCGTGTTTCATCAGCAAACCAGTAGGGGTCTCCCATGGACCCAGCACTCCCAGCCAATGACAGTAAAGCATGACACAGTTGCACAAGCATCTTCGTGTTATTTCAGTTGAATTGTCAAAGCTTTAAAATTGCTCCTGAACCTTAAACATTTTGGAATTATCTTATAATTTTGGAAACATATATTCATTATATATTTTATAGTGCATTTCTGCTTGCTTGTGTGTAAAATGATATGACCACACATATGTGAAACACTCAAACATTACATCAATGTCATTGTTGAAGGCCTCAGTCCAAGACTGTGGACATTACTCTGCTGTTAGAGCCACAGCACTATTCTGCTTTCAGACCTTCCACAGATTTCGACACCTGGCCGCAGGAATTTGCTCCTGGTCATGGTTTTCTTGTATTTGTAGCACCCTCCATTTCTGATGACCAGACATGTTTGCCAAATTGTGTTTTTGTGTGTTTTACAAGGTTACTGAAGGACACTTGCTGCATATCATAAGCTTATGTTCTATCTGTGTGTAGTTCCTGCACAGTAGTGTCTAAAACGTAGCTACTGCACCCGTCTCCTGTTTTTCAGACTTCTGAGATGAGAAAATATGAATTTATCATTATGTATGATGTGATATAGACATCTGTACACATTCAAAAGTTAATTTCAAACTGAAAGATCAAAGTTGTGCATAAAGACAGTGCTTTAGAGAAAAGAGCCATGATACAAAATGAGATGCATGCAGAGGCACGACATCCGTCATTGGCATTTAGTGACGTTAGGCTTGCAGTCTGCATCACAATTCATCTGTCTCCAAAATTTAATGTTTTTATACAACTAAACTGCACCCATCATTATATTTTAGTAGAACATAACTACAACCACCTCATGTTTTACCATAATGAGAATTTATTTTTAATTCACTTGAATGTTCCCAGATAATATATTTTATATAATATAACTATTATTACAGTTTTTTTAATGTTCTGTTCATCGTCCTTGGGTAAAGTTCGAGAAAAAATCTAAGGGAGACTTCAGGTGCAACATACTTATTTACTTTTAAACACATTACAACGTTTTCCTAAACTTAACCACATGTTGCTTAAAGCTGCCCACACCATCCACTCCCATCTTTATGCCCCCTGGTCCATTAATAAATGCAGCGCTGCAACTCCACTGATCTTTTTTCTCTTTTTTGTAGATATTACTTGTACTGCCACGACTGCAGTTTGACAAAATTTTGACAAAATCTCCAAATTTTTGACCAAAACCAGCTCCAGATTTAGAAAGAATAGTGAACATCCTTCTTACAAGAGAAACTACAACAAGGACTATCTGTGAATTAGATAGAATGAAAGATGAAACGAAATATGGAGGGAAAGCAAACAAGAGTAATGACTTGTGGTTTAAAGAAAATAAGCAAACAAACAAAATTTAGGTTGGGTAGGTGGGAGAACAAAAAAAATCTCTAGGGGCTTCTGAAATCGTCTCCTCTTACGAGAAACAGAGAGGACAAGATGTAAGACCACGAATACAGAAAGTAACACAAACTTCAAGACAAAACAAAGTCATGTTGCGGTGTCTGTCTTTAATGACTTTGAAAAGTTTCACACTATACAGTCATGTGAGCATCTTTCACTTTGTCTGTTCCAGTTGCACCTTTTTGTGCTGTGTTGATAGTTCATATATTTAGTTCACAGTAGTGTAATTCTCATGGTGCACAGGACATTTACATAGAGTTAATATGTCAACTGTGTTGTGGTGTTGGAGTTAGACTATGTTGAGAGGTGATTTTTTCATATGCGTAGCAGTGTGGGTAATCAAATGACTTTTATTTGAGTTTTGCAAGTTTAACAAATTTCCACAGTGGGAAGCAGAGCTAATGATAATCAGCATACTGTATGATGTTTTTGTGCCACCAACTGCATGAATCGGAAACATTATGGGTGTAAAATGATCAGTATCTCTGAATGAATCACTGATGATCCGTTCCTGTCGCTACAGTATTTGTGCAGATTCCCTGGCCAACAACCTGGTGAGGAAGATGGTTCAGTTTTAATGTGTCACTTCACAGGGATGCTGTGCGTTTAGGGCTCTTAAATTCATTTAACTAACATCATGTCAGCCTCTGTGATCATTGTGTGATAATTCTGACATGAGCTGCGATCAGTGTGCGTCGGTGCCAGACTGATGACTCTGGATAAAAAATACATCATGTGCAGATTCACTTCCTGTGATATCTGCACCTAATAAATATTAATCACTGATTCCTTTACCATCATGACTTTTCATGAGGGAACCCTTAACCCTTGCTTTTATACATAAATATGCACTGCAGGGTCAGGTTTCCTTTGAAGGTAAACAGCTGGATTCTCAATATATAATATCCAAATTAAAGGTTTGTCTGTGCTCTAAAGTGAACAGTAGGAATGACATACAAATAAAAATAATAAATACAGTAATTTCACAGTGTTCCAACAGTTAGCTTCATTTCTAATTGCAGAAAAATGTCTGTATGCAAGTTATCATGACATTATAATGAGCTGTCAACCCCCTGATGTGTGCACCGGCTTAACTATGTGCAAATGGAAAGATGTTTGTAAGGTATCACAGCCACTAGGTTGTTAGTGTGTGCGCGAGCGAGTAGAGGTGGAGAGAGCAAGCATTTCCTGGCCTCTGGAGACATGTGCACCCAAGCGCCTTTACTAATTAAAACAGCAGACTTGGATCACGAGGAAACACAGCTAATTGAATTCCACTGCTAAATGTTTATTTCAGCCTGTGTGAAGTTTAAATTTAGGTCAAATAAACCTGAGCCTCCAACATGAGAGCTTCTAACTGTAGTCATAGACCGGAGTAACAAGGTACACTGCGGCTTTATATCAGGTAAGACTGTAAATCTTGTTTTGCATGGGATTAAAAGATCTGAAGACACTGCTGAAAAAAAAAAAAAGCCACAAAGGGTATTTGCTATAAAAAGACTTACTATACATACACTGATGTCTGCAGTGAGCTGAAAGCCTCTGAAATCACAGCTGATCTCATTCTTCTTTCAGTGGGAATGGACTAGTTTGAACTGAGCTGTACGAGCCGTGACTTTGTTTTAGCTCTAACAACAAAAAGTTTTTCCCCTTTGTAATAAAGATGAGAAAAAGTCTAACCTATATAATAGTATTTTGCACTTCTTAAAAAAGGTTCCACCAAATCCCGCAGATTGCATGTTAATCCTACTTCTTCCCTTTGTTAAATGTTTCCATGTAGCCATCAGTCCTCCTGGACAGTGTGCACAGTGTCTCTAACTAAAACTTGGGGAAGACACAGCTACAGTAAGACTTTCAAAGCTTTGGGCAGCTCATACATAAAAAATGTTTTTTAGGTGTCTACAGAAATGTCTACAAGCAGAAGATGGGCACACCTAGAGCTCCGCTGACTACAGATGTGCTGTTTGCACCTGTACTTTCAATTCTGTGTCATATTTCTCTTGATCAGGCCGGGTGCACTTGTGTTCTGTGCTGTAGTTTATGCTAAATATAGCCTGTATAGTGTGTTGATATGTGCTAATGTGGTTGTCACTAAGTCTAATCAACCACATTAGCTGCAGAGTTTGTTTTGTGAAAGCCTGAAGCTCAAAGACCATCACCAAGCTTCTGTCATCCCTCAACACCTACTGTCACAGGGCTATTTTGCAGCTTATTTTAGTCACATTCTCTTCTGATTCTTCCTAACATGTCTGTGCTATTTCCTTTAACTACTGCACTCACTTCCCTCTGAGCAATCAACTGCATGCATGTGAAGCATGACTGTGCCGGGAAAAGAAACAAACAATCGAAATGAAAAGGCCCAGTGGCCTCTGACTGAAGTTTAAAAGCTGTCCTTGGATTATTAAATAATACATTTTTAGTGTGGCCAATTGCCTTTTAATGGTTTGTCATCGGAGCTGCTATCGTTAAGTGACACTTAACGACTGTACCGGACTACACAGCAGGTACAGTATGTATTTGTGTGTGGACTTAATAGAAATGTCCATTAGCATCTGGACTTTATCCGTGGATAGATTCAGTTGGTGGGTGATTAAGCCCTAACCATGATTGCAAAGCTGGTTACTATTGTCTTCCATTGTCAGCTCTGCAGGGAAATGCATATTTTTCCCTACAACAGGCCTTTTCCACAGTCAGACAGTCTGACTTATTAAAAAAGCATTAGTGAAAAAGCAATCTGCTGATTAATGACAGCAATCTTCACATTAAATGTCAACATATAAACACAACTTAAAGTATGTTCACGGTTGTTGAAAAAACACACAATTGTGAAAAATAGCACAAAGTATGAAGTATAAATCTCCTCTCGTGATGTCACTTGATTAAGCCATCATCATCATCATCAGCTGCTGGTATCACAAAACACTCCAATCACCAACCAAACTGTCAGAGGCCAAGTTGTAGGATGTCTACTGTAGGAGCCAAGACTTGACACAAGAATAACAAGAAGAACAAGAGTAAGGCGAGAGAAAAAAGCAATATCACCGGTTCTGCTGCATCAGTTTTGATGCTTGTTTATTAAACTGTAAATCATGAGGACTCATTTAGCCCAGGGCAGGCACTGTGATAGCACAATAACAGCAAATACGCTACATCCAATGGGTGTGTGAATATAAAGCTAAAAAGTGGGACATAGCACAAACTGCAGTCTTTACTGTCCAAGTATTGTGTTTCGTAAACTCTATAATGAATCCATCTCTACTGATTCCCTATTATCTCATGGCAATACTGGCAGCACACTCAGCATTTACTACGCAAGCCTGCATGTGTGTCTTGCATATGGTCCCTTGACAACTGCAGAGTTGAGGGTGAGACCTTTCTGGGCATTCTTCTGTACCTCAGTATTTGAACAACAAAACCATCATCCTTAAAATACACTGCATGTGCAGTTGTGTGTTCTGGTCAATGAAGAAACCAGATCAGAAGATTTAGATGCAAACTTACATTTTGTTTAAGTCAGTTTGTCTAATTCAAGTATCAAGGTTGAGTGAAAACAAATATACATGGAAGACTGATAAGCAACAAAATAAGCTGTGGAATTTGCTGTCCGGTGCCACAATTTGACAAGTCAAATTGAAAAGTTCTACAAGTTAACAGTAAACAAAGTCACACAGTCTGCTAATTCATGTACTGTTTGTGCTGGACTAAAGATTTTCTTCCTATATTGGTTTGCACAGAAAACCAAATTTAACAGGATCACTGTAATGTAATTACCTGACACCTAATTTGAATGAATAGCCTGAACTAAACAAAGCCATAGATGGCCTATTGAATACAATAGGTCCCCGAACTTCCCAACAATCAGTCCATGCCTGGCTTAGAACGCTGGGTATTAATAAATACACAGCACTAATTACATTGTCAATTTTTGCGTTGAAGTGTTGTTCATTTGAAAGGCGAGTCAGGGGCTAGACAAAGGGACAGATGACTGGTGAAGCCCAAACAAAACATTGCAGCAAGTTTTAATGAAGCGACAGGGGACTGCCCGTCAAACACATAACAAATACTAACATCCCAGCAGGGACGCACACACACACACACACACACACACACACACACAAAATATGCACACACGCAGGAATGCTCTGGTGCTCTGTGCTCACACGTACACAGAACTACAAATACACAACACAACATGCACGCAGCAGTACTGCACTGGGATATTGCAGTGAGTGATTCGCTGCTGATCTGTGATGGATTCTGTCTTCACCAAAACATGCCTGTCTCAGACCTGACTGATGAGCTTTAAGGGTCAAGAGATTAAACTCAATATTCCCTGTGTCAGGCATGTCAATCATGCCATGGTGATCTGCATTTATAACGTTGCAGCACTATCAGAGATTACCACGTTGAAATGCGGGGCTAAATACCCCTGCATTACGACGCTGAAATATAGACCTAAAAATCCAAGATTATACTTCAGTGAAATAAAGCCTTTAGGCCTAATCCATATTCAAAGTCTTGTCTGTAGCTGGGCTGTGAGCCTCTATAACCTAGTTCTGGTAGCTGTTATTGGGCAAAGCTGCTTTGTACTGGTCACTTGTATGATGAGGGCTTGGACACGGTCTGTTGAGTTGACCTATATTTGGATGATTGCCCTGTCTGCACAGTCAAAACCAGAGCTTCTCTCTTGTTCTGTTCTATAGGCGTATTGTGCCGCTGGCCAGTCCTCTGTGTTCTCTGATCGAGTTCAAGCTAGAATGTACTGTCATGTGAAAGCGTTTGTACATATGGATGCTCTCAGATGAACAAATGATAAGAGTCACTTCAGAATCAGAGCTTCAATCATCAGTACAAAAGAATCTGTAATAGTCAACAGAGGATCAGCAGCTAACATGACATGAAAACATAACATCATGCAGTCAAGGAAAGAAAAAGAGAATCCCATTCAAACATGACAACTGCAATGCTGTGAGTCTGTACTTATGCACAGTGGTGATTTGAGCTCTAATCTAACATCAGCATCCTAATTACAAGCTCACCTAACGTGATAATGTTAAGCAGGTGTAATATTTACCATATTTACAACCTTAGTTTAGGGTGTCAGCGTCCTAACATTTGCTATTTTTCTTTAAAAACTAAAACATCTAAGGTTGATGGATATATTTACTATAAAGTATTGGGAAAATTGTATTTTTGTCCTACAGTACTGACGGCCTAAGTAAAGGCCAGTTCATGCTTTCCACTTGTTCTTGGACTCGCACTATAGACAATGTGCTTCTATTCATACACGTTCCACACCATCCATCCATTATCTTAACCACTTTTGCTGAATAGGGTCGCTGTGGTGCTGGAACCAATACCAGCAGCCGTGGGGAGAGAGGCCGGGGATACCCCTGGACAGGTCGCCAGTCTATCGCACGACTACGTTCCCCACATGCACACTACAAAACATGTCATCTCTGGACAGTAGCTTTATTATATTGTATTTGACTGAACAACATGACAAAGTGAAAAAAGCACTTGTCGCTTTTTTCACAAGGCAATAGCAGTGACTCCTCCGGGCCATATGTTGAAGTGCCCCTGGATAAGACATTAAACCCTCAAGATGTCCAAAAAAGTCAACATAAAATAAGTTGACCTTCTTGGCACTGTAGACAGTCCATGCACAACATGTAGAAAGTACTGTACATCTTGACCCTTAGGAGCAGCAGTAGCTCACTTGGTAGGACAGTTGTCCTTGAATCCCAGGATTGGTGCTTTGATTCATGGTCCATCCCACATGTCAAGGTTTCTCTACACACTGGTGTTAGCTCCTTCATCTATGTACAAATGTCCATCAACAATTTCCCCAATGGGGATTAATTGATTTTAAATAATGGTCTCTGAAGATGACGCTTATGGTCCACAGGTTGACAATTTTCATACCCAGTGTTCATTAAAATCATAAATACATTTGAAAATATTTATGGTTTGAAAACAAAGCTTTTCTGAATTTCTTGATTTTTATATAGAGCTACTAACCCAGAGTTGTTTTTTTGCCTCCTACACTGAAGTTAAACTCGGTTTGCAGTTTTGTTCCTGCTTCAAGTGCTGCTTGGAAGAAATGTTTGTTTATTAAAAACAGTGAGTAGATGTTAAATGCACAAGATGAAAAGTGGTGATTCTTGGGAAAGCATGATGAGTACAAACAAGAAAGTGGCTAAATGAGTAAATGGACTTCACAGTATTTCTGCTCTCCATATACTAAACTAAAAATATAATGTCAGTTGTAAAAAATCTCATTCATGTGGGTGGTGTTAGACTGGCCCATCTTCTCTTTATTACCAGTGCAGGCATGACTCAGTATGACTACAGTGGGATAGTGACGGTGATGTTATTGAAATGACTTGGCAAATGTCCAGAAATACAAAGCCTAGAAATGTTTCCACATCAGTGGCACAGTAAGTAGTACTGTTAGCCTAATTTTGTTTGAACCAACATGTTCTAGTATTAAACTGGAAGGTTATCATGACTCAAGTGAATCATATGAAACGTTTGTTTCAAAAGAAATAAAATGCATAAAATAGATCTTGCTCAACTCAGTACAGTCAGGGCATCGCTGCCTCAGTTTTCGGTTGGCAAATATGCTTTAAGTTCAGTAAAGTAATGAAGATGCATTTTAAGAGCTTGGTAATGAAAATGTATCTCTAAGCTGTGATATACTGCTGCTTCGATGCTTAAAGATATAGAATGCTTGCCGCACTCACTATAATTCAAGGCTCCCTTTCTGGCAACTGTGAAATGAGTTGAAGTGAGAGTGCATGAGAAGGATTTGGCATTGTATTCTACAGAGGGACAGAGGGATGGAGACAGATTAAGTTGAGTAGAGGTGATAAAGAGACTGATGACAGAGTTACATGGAGAAGTTGGTTCATGAAAAGGAGGCAAGTAGGCAGGGAAGTAGACAGGAGAAGAAAGTGTATGGCTGCAAGTGACAGCGCATAATGCCAAGCAGTTATGTCAGTCCAGCCAGAGTGGGGTACAGTGCAAGGCTACAGGTACACTGCACTGTAGCCTTGCAGGTTCAAATCCAACCTGCAACCTTTCGGGTCATCTTCCTTCCTGTCACCCTCTGCAGCGTGCTGCCTAATAAAGCAGAAATGTGCTGAAAAGACGAGAAGACGCCGAAATAGGTCAAGTGAAGAGAAGTGGGCAGGGAGAGAGAGAGAGGGGAGGAGGAGGGGGGAGGAGGAGGAGGGATGCAACAGGGAGAGAGAGCATGAGAAAGAAAGGAGGAGTAAAGCACATATTGTTTGGAGGAGGATGGTAATGATGAGGCAAGTGAGGATGGGTGGTGATGAGGGTAAGGAGGGAGTGCGCATTGTCCAATGTTCCTTCTCATCTACTCTCTCTTACCTTCCTAGTCTGTTCTATCTCTCTTTTCCCCTCACCTTGCCTCCTCCTCTCCATCATTCCAGCTTTCTTTCGACTCCTCTTTTCCCTTCACCTCATCCTC
This sequence comes from Anabas testudineus, assembly GCF_900324465.2. NCBI lineage: Eukaryota > Metazoa > Chordata > Actinopteri > Anabantiformes > Anabantidae > Anabas > Anabas testudineus. The sequence continues at coordinate 4,429,895 of NC_046626.1, read as the reverse complement.
TCACCCCTTCCTTTCCACTCTTATCCCCCCACTCTGCTCACCAGCTCCACTTTCATTTTTGCCTTGGCGCTATCCTGGTGCTGCCTCATGCTGACAGTCGGCCTTGTGTGTGTGTGTGTGTGTGTGTGTGTGTGCATGCCCATTTGTGATGACAAGCCTTTCATCAGTGTGCAAAGCTGGCTGATGCAGCCGTTACACCAGCTCCGTGCTGCATCAGGATTACATGGCACATGTGAAGCCCGTGTCCTCCTACGCTTGGTCAAATACAGGATGACACATGGCATCAAGCATGCAAGTGTGTGCGTGTTTATTTGTGTGTATGCACATCAGTTCCTCTTTTCCTAGGACTGATACTTTCTTTTTAACACCAGGTTTTTAACTCTTTTGGAAATTAACTTGTTTATAACACATGTTGTGTGTAACTGTTTGTGTTAGAGGTTTCCTTGTCAGTTCATTACCATCGCCAATTACACATAAAATCTTATTCTTTATAGTCCTCGTTCTGCAAAAAGGTCATCTTTAGTTCTGTAATGTAATAACGCTGACACTGTAGTTTATTATATTATCGTCTACTGCCAAAAATACTCTATGTATTTATCATGTGAATCATCATGTGCTAATATATCTGATCTTGCACCGCAACAACAACACATAGTTTAGTGATGTTGGTGTTTGCCATTGTAACATTCCTAACATATGTTATGGTGGGCCTCAGGCACTCACAGCACTGGCTTCACAGTGAAACTTCACACACAGTATCCTTATTAATATTTAAACGAAAATGCATTCTTTCTCTAACCCAGACCAACGTGCTTTGCTTGAGTAAACCCAGCCTGACACAAAACTCCGGACTCAAGCTCAGTCTTGCACATCACGTCTTCCAGCCCGACTGCCTCTTTTCAAACTCGGTTGTCCTCCATAAATTAAGTGCTTTATTTATTGAAGAAATACGTTCCCTTTTAACATATTGATCATATTTGTTACAACAATGGCGGCAGACAGGATGGAGTTGGGGAGTTGGGGTCACAGCAGACTTAAGATGTGGAGATCTGGAGCATCTTTCTAGTAAAAATGTAACAAGTTTACGTACTTAATCTGAAAACTATCATTGCCAGCTGCTTAGGAATTTGTTAAGCTTATTAATTTTTTAAGATAACACTTGTTATTTTACATACTATTTTACAGATACTGATAAGACCTTGATGAATACCTTGTATGGAGTATGCTAGATGAGTTTACTCCTCATGTCACAAAGACACTAATACCACTTTTTAGGTTACTATATGTCTACAAATCCTGCTACTGCTACTACTATTTTAATCTCTGCTAGTAGTAATACTGCTATTGGTCAAACAGAACAGTTACTATCATCTATATAGAGGCTGAACTCTTTCTTCTCACTGGCCTAGATTTCCTGCTCCGAACACGTAGTAGTGCACCTGTTCAGGACGTGTTACGACACTTTGCCAAATGCATGCTGGGATGAGCTCCAATTCTCCATGACCCCGATCATGAATAACTCAGAGAAAATGTGAATGCTGTATTAATCATAACATAGCACATCGAGCACTGGCCAAAATGTTGTACTAGAAATATCCATATCCATTGAGAACATCACAGTACATATGGACAATATGGAATGACTGGAATCCAAATTTTAATGTATTAGCACAAAAAAGAAGTATGTTCTCAGGCGGTTTCATCGGTGATCTTTATTGATGTGACCCCACTACTGTATGCGGATGCTCTATATCTGTATCTGCTTGTCTGTGTAGGTGTGACAGCCACTCAGCCTAAATGCTGGCATGTCAGAGTGTCTTTAATAATAGTTAAACAGTTGCATGTTCCCTTGTTTTCCAGGAGGTATGCCAGTGCCTGAGGTGGCGTCTAACACTGCCAGCGCTGCCACCATGTTGAGCCCCGTCCTCAACGCCTCCAACGGAGACGGCTCTGAGTCTGAAACCACCTCCGCCATCCTTGCCTCCGTCAAGGAACAGGTTAGAACTCTGTGTGTACTGTGTGTGTATGTGTGTGAGGGTTGTCACAGTTAATGAAGTATGAATACCAGAAAGTAGTGAGGCTTATTCCTCCGGTCCTTTCAGGGTGAGACAAGGCAATAGTAAACAGTAAACACAAATGATGGAATGCCCATCTGAGCTAATGTGTCGCAAATATGACACCACATTTTGATCTGTTTACAGAAAGCCGCGGGCTTCAGCCGCTCAGTGTAATTTAGAGAATGCTGTAATGTGTTGGGATGCATAATTTCTCACAGCGTGTCTGAGCAGCTTTGTTGGAGATGTTGTGTATGTGAAAGCATCAAAGAGGCAAAGAGAAGTCTCCATCTGGATTATTTTCAGAAAAACATTAACATTAACAAACATTAGGCTATAAAGCTTGACGATATTTGAATATTCATCATTCTGCCAAGATACGTCGGATGTTTTCATCTGTTTTAACCTTGCTTTCATTATTTAATTCTTGGATAACATAACTGTTGTGGCTTACGCAGATTTTTGCTTTGATACCTATGCATAAGGTGTGCATAACTTTACATAATGTTTGTTGAGAAATTAGGAAAATAGTGACATATCATTTGTGTTACATTACATTACAAGGCCGATAAAGTTTTGCTTTAGTGGAAACACAAGAATTTTCAAGAATTTTCCCTCACCTGGATCCATGAGGTGAGAATCACTCGACGTGAACCAAAGCTGAATGTTACCTGTCATTGTTCATCTAGCCTAAATAAGCTGAACTGAAGCTTGAAAGAGATTTAAGACTCAATCATTACTGTTGCGTGTTTGACTCATTAGTTTTGCAGATGATGACATTTTGTATCTTGAAGTCCAAGATTTCATGGTTGACAACAATGCAAGCTTCAATCAGAGGAAAATCACTCCTGGCTGGACAACTTTGCAGGAATCTGCTCTAGAGATATACTATTTAATACTTGGCAAATGTTGGCGCTGGTGATTTCCAGAGTCACTGGAGGTTAACCACTGAGAATCATGTATGTGTCTATCAAAATTAATGTCAATCCATGCACATTTAGTTTAAATCTTTTAATCTGAACCACAGTGTTGAACAGATGGACTGTTGCACTGGTATCTCCACCCTCAGAGCCCCACTACTATATTTAAAAAAACAACTTTTATTTAGCTTCCTCTCCCCCAGGACACATACCACTCATCAGCACAGATTGAATGTAAGCTTTGAGATCTGTAAATTTCATTATATATTTTTAAGATCAAAGTTTTTTTTCCCGGTCTTAGAGGAATACTACTGCATATGTTAAAAATATATATTATAACATCTTTTGTGTGTGCAGAGTGAGTAAGATATCTGATAAATGTCCTAAAGTGATGTCCACATAGGTTGGTTCTGAAAAAATTTTTAAAATGGTAAATGAAAAAAGAATCCGGTGTGGAGTTAGTAAGAAGTGAGATAACAAGACCTCTGCAGGCCACTTTGAGGATTCGGGGCTAGAAAAGTACTAGAAAACGAGTACAGTGTGAGTATGACTAGTACTCAGAAGCTAAAGATAGCCAGTTGAAATTTCGAGAGTAAAAAAGTAATGAGTTGTGCATGTTTCTGCGTGGGTTAGACTTAACCGTGAGTTACTACAGTGTTCTGGAAGACCACTCCTAGCCTAAGTAGGTCATGCACACACACACACACACAGGTCATCTACACACTCACCCACACTTACAGATAATGTAGGACATGGTAATGGCCCTCAGATGAGAACGTGTAAAAAGGAAGAGGCCGAAGAAGGAATGGACTGGGTGTCAGCTAAGAGCAGATAAACAGATCAGTCTTGTTCTTCCTTCTCTGTAAGCTGGAGTCGTTATACTTCATTCTCCTGCACCGAGGTGAAGTTATTATTTTTTTTAAGCCAGTCATTTGTCACTTCCTTTCATAATTGTTTTTGCAGTGTGTCATTTGTCGATATGCTTGGCCTGATGCCAGTGTTTGTTACCAAGCTGCAAAAAGGGAGCAGGAATGTGTTTTTTATTCTTAGGCCATGCAGGTCTCTCGCTCTCTCTCTCTCTCTCTCAAACACACAAACACACACACACACATATATTTCCAAAGCTTCCTGTTCATTGTGGTTCATAAAGGCAAGGTCAGGCATGAGACAGTAAGAAAAGGCTCCACACATCTTTGGCTACGCAACATGCTGCCAATCAGACTCCAGTGCCTCTGCTGACTCACACCAGGAGATCCCTGCTGCTGTTTTTCTTCTGTTTCTTTCTACCCACATGAGATTGATTAGCCATTCGACGTCGTATTTATCACATCTGTCAGCTTTTGTCCTCGTATCGTTCATCATTTCTGCTGTCAACACATCTGCTGCTGGGGAAGCGCAGTGTGACGTGCCGGCTCTGAAAGTGTTTTATTCTTATGTAAGAAGTGGCACATTTGAAAAAATTTGACATATTGTCCCATTGAATGACAGATGAAGGGAAAGTGGCACAGGCTATTGATTAGCTGTCTCTTGTTTGGAATCCAACAAACCATTCAGTCCCATAATATCAAGATGTCAAGTTAAAAAAAACAAAACAAAAAAAAACTCAAAATGGTTGAATCTTCTCAGCAGATGAGGTCCTAGATCGTGATTTGTTAACAACTCCAGTGCATAGCAAGGTTATTAAGCATATTTATCAGCCATGCAAGCATTATGGCTCAAGGGTCAGATTAGAGAATTACACTGTAAGCTCATAGACAGTGAGCTTAGCGCCACAGGGACAAGCATTAGTCGCACATGCTGATGTATGAACTTTCTGGTTAGCGGCACAATCGGGGCGAAATATCTGTTTGTTCGTTTTTTTTGGTTCATAAATAAACACTGGCAAAGCTCTTAACGTTCCCATCAGTTTACTTTGTGAATAATGCTAATTAGCAAATGTAAATATGCTTATTGAAACTAAGATGGTGAACACTGTAAACCTTTTTACCTTTTTTAGCATCGGCATGTTAACATTATCGGAAGCAAAATGCCAATTCAGTCTGATTATCAGGCTACAGGAGGTCTGCTCTATTGAGATGTGACTCATGCAGCTAGTTCAATATTTATTAGGTGGAATTGCAAGCAATTATCTAGTGAATAATCTAGCCAAATATTCCAAGTTTGGCTGGAGAAAAACACTTTTTTCTTGCGCTCTGTTGCTTTCCAGACATGCACAACACATCTTAAACAGCCCAGCATCCGAACATATGTACCGTAGTGGCACATGCAAATCAGATGAACTGCAGCTGGGCTCATTTACATATGTAGCCTTAGTAAATATCCAACTAAATTGAAAGATTGCAGTGAAGCGAAATGTTCCCCTGATGATAATTTGCATTAGACTTAGCAAACATCCCCTGTTGTGATTTTCACTGCTCACAACTACGTGTTAAATAGTTTTTTTTTTAGACAAATACAAGACTGCACCCACCCATACCTGACATGCAATTAACGTTTTCAAAATAAGAAACACAGCGAAGCTAAAAGCTTATTGTGATCCTGTTAGAGAGAGCGTCAATGTGTTTGTGGCGTGTTTATTTCCAAACCGAAAAGCACATTACGTTACTGCCACACATTTAATTTTCATCAGGCTGCCAACATGACCTCCTGCTGTGTTTTTACAAGGCACACCACTGGCGCAGCATAAGTAACATCAGACAGAAGAAGATGTTGTTGAATTCGACTGCCTTGTCTGGGAAGAAAACATGAGAATGCACTGAAGGATGCAAAATAGGAAACGATCAAAATGAGGGAATTCAAGAGGAGAAAGTGCAGCAGCGAGATAAGACGGAGGGGGGGAAAAACAGCTTTCCACTGGTTATCAAATCAAATGAGTTTTAGGCAGAATACGGTCTTTCTGGAGCCTTTCAGCCACTGGATAATTATGTGAATCGTGCTGCTTTGTGGAACTGTTCATTCTAATTGGCACCACAGCACAAAACAGCTTGTGTCCAAAATAAAAGGTGCTTAGGCTGAGATAACTGAGGTTGTATCTTTATTTATTTTTTTTATTAAACTTCTTACAGTTTGCTTCATCTGCCAGCATGTTATGAAGAAATTACTGACATAGGACTTTAAAACAACACAAACACAAATATTTTAATGCTGTTTTTTGGTACAAATAATAAAGGGTGCCCTGAATGTTCTCTCTCCCTATCAACGCAATTTTTTTCATTTAAGGATTCATTAAAATGTGTTTACCATCAGCTAACTCTCTACCAACATATTTTAATAGTGGTTTTAATGTGGATCAAATATTGATTTTCTTGTATTAATTTAGTGTCTACCATAAAGTGTGGTGGGAATTGTGTGCATTGTCTTGTGTATGTACAGTATAGTGTAGGCTGCTGAAATTCACAAAGCCTTTTCTCCTGTTCACTTTTTTTTGTTGCTATCTGTAGCTGCCACTGAAAAAAAAGTACGAGAGGCAGAGCGTGTTTGTGTGCTTCTACGTGTGTGTGTGCAGGCCTGGGATGAGCAGTTGAGACCAATGCTCCAGCCTAAAGTGTTCCACTCTAGCAGGTGCATTATGCACAGAGCTGAGCCAACGGTTGACACCGTGATGGAAAAGATACCACACTATATATTTGATGAGCATAAAGTTTAGTGGTACATCTTGATTATTTTATTACAGTCAAATGAAAAAAAGGCACAGTGTTATCTGAGCCAGGGTTCAGCTAATGCATTAGTGAGCACACATGATTTCTTTTCATCAGTCCTATTTCTATAGTTTTCCAATCTTTTAGTTTCTCCCCAAAGATACAGAACACTCTAATTCAAAGGCTATATTTGAATATATGCATGGATGCATCATTAAGGCAATATTTTCAGATTATGTCACATTTCATCTTCAAACTACTTCATATAACTAGATCTTAAGATGACTCATAACTTTTAACTCTATAATTTCATTCCAAGAATATGCTGCTGATATAAAAGTTCATTAAATCAGTGGTGGTGGAAGGAATTATGACTTTTGGTTTTTGATACAGTCTGAAAAGTATTACTTCACAACTCCTGCTGACTACATTAGCATATTTTTTTCAGTACAGAGTTTGGACTTGGAAATTTAAACAACACAGTATGACCCCACTGAGCCCAAAGTCGGAGACAATAATGTATTGTTTTATCTCACAGTATGTCATAGTGGATGGCAACTGTCAATGACAACAACAATTTGTGACGTCCTGACGCAACTTGCATGCCTCTACAAAAACAAAGCCCAGAGCAGACAGCAACATGAAGGTTGGTATCAGGCTTGACAAATTCTGGATGTGGAGCTGGACCGTGTGCTGTCCAGTCCTGGACAAACCCTCCCACCCACTACATAGTGTGCTGGCTGGATAGAGGAGCACATTCAGCCAGAGACTGATGTCAAGTGCTCCACTGCTCTGTTACTGTCTGCTGCACGACCTAACGAGATCCTTTCTCCTAGTGGCCATTAATCTGTACAGCTCTTACCCCATCTGTAAGGGGGAGAGGTTATCACTCCATGATCGTAATCCCTATTTAAGTCCTACTTTGTGATGTCATCACAGCTCATTGTATTTTGTTCCTAGTATACTACCACCGAAACCTCCGTTGAGACGCAACGCATACTTTCTTGTCTGCATAAGGCATTTTATTTGGCTAGATGCAGTTGGGGTCGTAAGTGGAAGAACGCAAAAATAAGATTAAAAAGGGCTTGCAGTTGACTTTAATTTGTTTTTCTTTGCTTTGCTGTTAATTGTGGGAGGCTTTTATTGGACAGAGCTGCTCATTTTTCTTCTTTTCATCTCTACCTGAAGATACAGTGTGTTCTTTTGGAAGTATAGAATGTCAATCGGCAACCCTCCTAGCAACAGGCAGTAAACTGAGACAAAAATAACAAAGCCACAAGGTGTTTCAGCATGATTAAAGCAACAATGTCAAGAAAACTCCAGAGGAGTCTTACCCTTTAGACGTTTACCTCGTGTGTCATTGCCTTGAGTCCTTAACATCCTCAAGGTTGTCATTTGCCCTGGAGTTTGAATAAACAATTCCACCTTGATGTTTGCTGAACAGTTTTCCTATTTTGCAGAACAATGAGATCAACAAAGACTCGGCACTCTGAATATTTTAATAATTTACATGTTTGATCCTGAGCTTTAAAACAAGTTTGCAGCCCTGTTGCGCAGAGCGGGTGGAAACAGATACGCCTGCGTGCGGAGGAGAGGAAGTAAGGAATCTCGTTAGGGGTGAACAGGTAACGGGGTTTTCGTATCCGGAGCGAGCTGGATCGGCTTGGATCTGCTGCAGTTTTCCTTGCCTTTTTCCATTTAACCACCCTCTGCTTGTTCCCCTGTTGACTGTCTCTGTATCACCCGCCGCCTTCTCATGTTGGCTTGTTTTCCTCTACCTCCAGGACAACTTTGTTACCAACTGGATGTAGCTAATAATTTCCCGACCTAAAACAATAGCTCCAGACAGCAGAGGTCTTAGCTGCACAGCCATCGTGACATTTTCTCATCGAACAGGCCCTCTTTTGAAACAACTAAATGCCAGGCGGACACCACAGGGCACAATTAGACTTCTTTACACTGCAGAGAGAGAGAGAGACAGAGGGAGACAGCGTTAGGACACACGCGCGCACAGACATACGTATACACTCACAGCGCGTTTGCTCCCCATGAAGCCCACCACCGTCCTACAGTCATTTATTCTACTTTACTAATTGCTTTAATGGGGTTTTCAGGGGTCAGCTTGCTCGTGTAAGCTAGTGGCTGCTAACTCTCTATCTTTTTTCCCTCTGTCTCCATTAATAGGCTGAGATTAGAGCAGAATCTTTAGTAATGCAATCAGCTGACAGGCACTTCATTGTAGAACCTGCTCATTAGGACACAGTTAATAGATGTCCTTTTCACTTAATTGCTTTTCGAGCTAACACATGCATGTTTGCACAGCAGTACGTTACAGATGATATCGGCCAGTGAGTGGATGTGGCACTTGAGCAGTACCGCGGTCTATTGTAAGGCCTAAGAGGATTGTGAATGGGTGAATTATTTTCATATTTTAGCCTGGAAACTGGAAAAAGATTTTTGCTTATAAATGTCAGTTTTCACTTTGTGGTGGGGAGCTCTTGTATAATGTCTCCTCTGGCTGGGTTGTCAAGTCGCTTGACAAAATACCCACGGTTATGTCTGCAGGGTTGTCTTGGTTTATGTCTGGAGATTTAAAAGTTCATGATCAGAAAGACAGTGTTTTATACTGGGGGATTTTATATCTCAACTCATTAAATAACACAAGTTTGAGATTATTTCAGTGTCCATTTTGTAGTTACGCGTTTATCATTTTTATTTTTATGATGTATTTGGACGTTAGCCAACATGATCCTTCTAGCTAATGTCATGTTTCCTCTCAGAGACTGCTCCGATCTTCTCCTGCACTTGCATAAATGGTCTCTCTGCGTACACACACTCACACACACACACACACACACACACAGACATGCATGTAGAGAGATGCTGTGTGGTGCTATGTATTTACATCGAGTGCTCTGAAGCTCAGACACACTGCCTAAAACGCTGAGTTGATCAAGCTGATCTGTCTAGTTTTAGCCAAATGCTCCACCAGTGGCCCACTTATGTCTGTGATTAAGCTCGCGGTCAGTCTGTCTGCAGCCAAACAGCCGTGTAAACTGAGCCAATCCAAATTTGAATAAAGAAATGACTGCAGGCTGGAGCTTTGCATGCTGCATGCACTTGCCGGGACGCCGTGATTGGTTTAGTTGGTGTCTTTCAGAGGGAAGGGAAGCAGACAGGGCAGGATAAGGGAAGCACATTACAAAGAAGATTTTAGATAGTGAGAAGAGGGGCTGAAGACATTTGTCAAAGGTCCATTTGGTGACATTTGAGAGGTCATGGATTGCATGTGGGTAAGATATGACATGTTATTTGCTTATTTTTTGTTTGCTTGTCTGTAGGTTTGTTACATACTTTATCTCTACAAAACACATGAACCAAAGTAACCAAAAAGGCATTTAAGTAAATACAAATGCATTATAATTTTTACCTTTTTTCTTTCTAGGAGGCTAGTCAGCTAACTGCTGGAACTAGAAGGCTTACTACAGTAGTAACATGCTAGCTACTTGGGATATGGATGGCATATAAAGTAAAATAGATAATATTCATCAAAATACAAATTTGTTTCAAATTATATTACATTATATGTTGATTATATGTTTGATACTCTGTGTTTTTAGACTCTACCTTCAGATAAGGAAAGACTAACACCCTAAGCTAGTTTTCAGATTTATGCTGGTCTGAAAGTGTCCTTACAGGATTATAAAAAAAAGTTCAGTTCTATTGTAAGATATGTGCTTTAAAGAGATAATAGTGCTATAACTAAATGGTAATGTTTGTGCCTTCTAAGGAGGCTAGTTTGCAGACTGCTAGCTGGCAAGCTAACTGGTAATATGATAGCTAACAGGGACATGCTCTGGAGCCCTAGCTAGCACCATAACTAGCAGCTAGTTAGCTAGCAGCTAACTGGCTTTCCAATTGAAAGTTGCCTGGTGTTAAGTGAGCTCCACTGTCTCTCTGAAATGTTTGCACCCAGGCGGTTTGCTGCAGTGTTAATTAAAGTTAAACTGCATTAGTTAGCTTACACAATCAAAGCCACTGAAATGGTGACTTTATCAAAATAAATACGTTTTTCAGTATAGTAGAACATTTTTTTAGAAAGGTGACTGTCATGTGCTCTCAGTCACTAGTGTTCAGTGTTGACATGCTACATGTGTTAGACTTTGCCTAATGTACATTTTTGCCATCTTGCCTCACTTTGCACTCTTTACATCCCATTTCAGTCCATTGAATTTCACTGAGGCAGAATATAAATGCGTGTGTTGGCATGTGGATATGGCCGTGCGAGTGTGTGCAGGCATGTGTGTGTTTGTGTATGGGAATGAGCGTTGTGAGTGCATGTGTGCGCGCTTCCTTCTAGATCACTCCCCTTCAATCTTCTGCCTCCCCCTTTCTCCCAAAATCCCTCCATGCTTTTCAGTGTTGGTGGATGAGGGGAGAGGGGAGGGATGGGCGGGGGGTGGATGCAGATGGTCGGGTCAGAGAGAAAGAGAGAGAGACAGAGAGAGGCAGAGGGTGAGTGGCGAGCGGCGGGCTTTTTGGCAGGGTCGACCAGTGGGAGGGCCCATTGTGATGCAGCGTTGCATAAATAATGCCACGGGGCTTTTAAATGCTCTGTTGCCATGGGGACCTTTGTGCCTCAGTGAACACTCTGTGCATGTGTGTGTGTGTGTGTTTCATGGCCCCTAAGGAGAGAAAGAGAAGGAGACAGAGAGAGAGCGAGAGGAGCTGCAGTCAGCTCAAGTGACACTTGTTGTCTCTCTCTCTCTCGCTCGCTGTGTCCTGACCCAGGACATATGAGAGTTTGGAGGAGGGAGAGGGAGTAGTGTTGTCGCTTTTTGACCAGACTGGAGCAAAGAAAAGTGGGATACTTTGTTTTTTCTGTGAAGTATGGTCCATGTGAAGGTATGTGTGCTCACTGTTTTTGTTCCTCTCGTTCTGTTTTACTATTTTCTTGTTCATTTAGACCCCAGTTTTCACCAGCGTGATTTACCATAATACATTCCATCACCGTCTGCCTTTTCCTCTGCAGTAACAGGTGTCTGTCCCTCAGCCTTGAATTGGAGGGAGCAGAGATCACAGGGGTAAAAGGAGGGAGCGATTGCTTTTGTTTGAGTTCTTTCAAGAAGCCTTACAGCCGAATTCTCACGGCTCCTCATCCTGCTAGTTAGTTCGCCCGCTCAGCCTCCCAGCCTCTGCGCCTTGTGCAATAATACAGTTAAAAACAAACAAAAAAATGCATGCTCTTTTTCCTTATCGGCTGAGGAGATGTTGCCCTTAATCTGTTTTTTTCTGTTTTCCTCGTCTTCACATCAGGTGATGAGGGTGTTTATTTGACTCCAAAAAGTCATATAACACAGAGGGAAACCTGCTGTTTTGTTGCATGCAGTGTTGTTTTAGATCCAACTCATTTGCATTTCTTGCAGTTTCCTTGTAGCTTTTGATTTGCATTTGCATAAAAGGATTGCAAGCTTTATTTTGGAATTATTCCCCTACCATCCTAGGTTTCACTATCAGTTTCACAAATGATTTACCATCAGTTCAGTGAACACAGTGAACTCAGCACAGGTGATTTCAGTTTCTGCCAAGTAGCATTTTCATCCTCTGCAGAGTGCAAACATGTTCATGTATCATCATGTTGAAGCTGTGTAAACAAGGAAGACGCTGCAAGTAGCTCTCTCTGTTTAACAGTATTCACACATGAGAGACTCCACAGCACTGTGTGTGTGTGTCTGTGTGTGTGTGTGTGTCTGTGAGCATTACAGCATGTTACCATCAACAGACTGTTCTGCATTTACAACATTTTGCACTCAGCAACTAGCCACAGATGGTAGATTTAGTATTTTGCAGTAGAACGTATATTTCATTTAACATTTCAATAAATCATTTGAGTCTATCATGGAGTCAGTTGGATGGTTTATATAACCTGTTAGTTCATTTAGACACCCACTATACAAGTGTGTCCAAAATGAATACAAATGAATTTTATGGTTGTCTTTGCCCCTGTGCGGGCGTGCAAGCTTGCATGTGTGCGCGTATCTGTGTTCACTTACCATTAATAAAAAGAAGGTGGTGCTTAATTACAGTGAAATTTGCAATTTTATTAGTTAACTTATTACATTAATGATTCATTACAATGGTAAATGGTAAATGGTCTGCACTTATATAGCGCTTTTCTACCTAGCTGGTACTCAAAGCGCTTTACACTGCTTCTCATTCACCCATTCACACACACAAGCACGCACACATTCACACACTGATGGCAGAGCTGCTATGCAGCTGACCTGACTCACCGGGGGCAACTAGGGGTTCAGTATCTTGCCCAAGGACACTTTGGCATGTGACGTGGCAGCCGGGAATCGAACCACCAATCCTGCGATTGGTAGTCAACTGCTCTACCTATTGAGCCACAGCCACCCCAACCAAATTGTATCAGTATGGAGGAAAGCCTGCAGTCGCCTCAGGCAACATCAGTGTTTTAGCTCCCACGGACCAGCACTCTGCTCTCCATCAGAACTCTTTTCAGGCAAAAAATGAACATTGTGTAATCACTATAAATAACATTAGTAGGGAATGTAATTTTAGGTGATATTCTAAATCTATTTCAAAATTATTCTAAAGTTAAGTTGTTTCTCTGACTGTGTCTTTGCAAACAAGGTTAACAGATTTTTATTTTACTTTTAATGACATGCAGTTGCTTTCTGAATGTATGAAGTTTATTTTTGTTTAAACCTGCATGGGTGTTGAATGTTAGATGTGGAACAGGACTCATGTACAAAATATTTAACTTATATATGTATATATACTGTATGTGTGCATGAGTGACTTCAAAGAAAATCTAATTGAATTAATTGAATTAAATTTTATTTAACATTGAAATATGTGAAGGTCCATTCTGCTGCAGAGCTGAACATTTACTTCGTTTCAACATAGCTTCTCGTCTCTTTGTTATACTTTTATCATGTTTATTTTCTGAAAACCTGGCAGAGACCCAATATATGATCTCATAATCATTTTACAGCCCTTACTCTGATGTATAGTCATTGTATGTTCTTCCACTGATTGGAAAACAGGCCACACACCAGTTGGATTAATATGTTTTGCTTTGCTTTTTTTGCACAAATTGGTAAAATCAGTTATGTTTAATCAGCTATAATGATTGTAGCAGCCAAAACAAATCAAAACTACAATCAGCTGTTTGCTTGTGTGCGCATCAACTAATTAGTCGTTATGCATCACACATTGAACAGCATAAATTAAGCATAAAAACAATGAGCCTTATGCAAAAACCACTCACACTAACAGATTTAGTTTTTTTTATAGCATGTAGGAGTGAGCTTAGACAGCAAAGCTTGAGCTCTGCAGTGTAAAATACTTCCTACAGGCAGCCCTGAACTGTATAGATGTGTAAACAGAGATTTACAAGAAGATTCTGTGTGTTTCCATCCACCTGATTTTATGCGGATTTTCAATTTGCACATAAATGCTGTTAAGTGCAATTTAAACTGGACTACATTATATTAACACATTTAAGTGCATTTAGAGTGTACAGAATATATTCAGTTCATGTATTTTTGACTGTAGACACTGATAGATACTGCAGCCGAAGCTTACATTTTTTACAGATTTTTATTTTCTGTCCTTCCCTTCGTATCAGCCACCACATGGTAACAGCAAATCCATACAATGTCAGTTCACAGATGATGTGTCAGGGAAAGTTTAGACCCAAACTTCATGTGTTCCAACCTTTAGTTTGGTGTCTCAATTTTGTGACATATCAAACTCTCCTCAGTGAATAGCTGGCAGTGTGAAACTGGCAGAAACAGTGATATCTGGCCTGTTTTCCCATCACAGACTGTAGGGTCCATTTCACAACAATTAAAAATGTGTCAGTGACACTGGAGCCAAAATAATGTTCAGCATGACTGTAAACGTGGCAGTAAATAAATAGACAGATTGTTTTGACACATTCTCTCCCCCTCCCTCTTTCTCTCACTTTTTCTGTCTCCAGGAGTTGCAATTCGAACGTCTGACCCGGGAGCTGGAAGCCGAACGACAGATTGTTGCCAGTCAGCTGGAGAGATGCAAGCTTGGCTCTGAGACTGGAAGCATGACTAGCATCAGGTGTGTGTGTGTGTTTGTGTGTCTCACACCCGTCAGATCCTCTTCTGTACACTCTACCTGTGTGTCAGTTGTGCTCTTGCAGGTGACACAGCTTTACAGCTGGTCACATTAGAGATGCACTTGATTTGTGTCCAAAACTGGAGTTCAAACCACAGCGCCAAACCACCGTTGTTGTGTAAGAGGGACTGATGTTCCTGCATTCCTCTGGTGCACTAGATTGTGTTCTTTTCTTATTGCAATACACGTCAGGCTGAAAGAGATTGCTTTCCTTTTGAGGATTCTGCTAGAGTTGCTTATTATCAGTTTATACCTGCAGTAATTGCTCAAAGCTGATTTAAAGTTTTTTAAAGTTTTAAAACCTTGAATTGACTTGAGGATTCTGGGATACTATAACGCAGTAAGATTGCATATTAAAATTTTCTCTTTGTATCATTAATAAGTAATCATTGCATTAAATTTGAGACTTAATTAAAGACACATAAGCTACAAAAAGCTCTTCTCTCAGACAGAGGTACCAAGATAATGATCTTCTCTGACTGTTTAGCTAGGGTAAATGAATGTGCATTGTATGCCACAAGAGAGATGCATCTGTCAAACCTTTGTACTGATAAACTAGATTTGAAGTGACCTAACTAAAATACCAAATAATAAATGCTTCAATATGGACTTGCTTTAAAATATCCTCTGTTATGAGTTTTGCAGCCAAATATAAAGAAGAAATCTCAATTGGGATTACTGCAAAATAGATCCTAGAACCGTTTTTGCTGTAAAAGAGAACAAAATGGCTTTCCTTTATGGCACAATCTTGCCACGTCTGTAAGTATTACTCTCTCAAGTTGATTAAAGCAGCTGCTTATGGTAGTTTAAATGAATTTTGGCTTTTGTCTAATAGCACAAAAACAAATCCTCATATTTGCTAACATAATGTGCTATTTATTGTCTGTTAAAAGCCGCAATCACTTCTCACATTGGGCAGCTGTCACAGGAGTTGTTCAGGAGGTTTATTTTTTGTGAAGATGGAAGTAAACTGTACACAATGTGGAGAGAATGTCATATTATCTGCTGCTGATTGAGTTGGGACCCAAGCTTCGGCTCTGCTCTGAGCCTAAAGAACACGTTCTACACATTCCATACCGGTCCCAATGTGAAGGCAGCACTCCTGACACAATAGCGGTAATGCACTTATCCTGCCTCTCAGGACAATGTAACTCGATTAAAGCCTCTGTCTCCATTTCTCTGTCTCACTCTCTCTCTCTCATACACACACATAAACAGACGCTCACAATCCATCATCTTTTCTTCTCTTTGATTCTGTTAAGCGAGTGGGGATTCCATCCATCTCAAACTAATTACTCATCTGTCTGCATTGTAATTCTCATTTCAATTTGAGGGGTGGACCAACAAAGAGCGGGAAGATGGTCTAAAACCTGATTCATTCATGAGTCTAATTAGCTGGTGTATGCATTTAGCTCTTCAGTGCTGTCATAGGGCTATACTGAGGGCCCACATTTAAAAAAGCAGTAACATGGGAAAAGAAATAAAAAACATGTCTTCCACTTCATCACCCAGCTGCACAGAGATGGAATAAAGGCTGTTGTCTTCCTAACTCGATTAGATGGGTTTTTATTTAGTGAGGAGCAGAGCGTCTTGTAGATTACACTGTCTTCCATTACTTTTTAGAAGCCATCCACTTTGTTTGACTTGGAAGTAATTACCAAATGGAGAAATGGTTTGGCAAAACACCCATATCCACCGAGGCAATGTGCTGGAGATTTGTAAAAGCACGTAGAATTTATTGTTCAATTACCTCTGGAACATTTGTATTGTTGCTGTTCTGAATAGTTTTATTCAACACTGCTTGTCCCGGTGAACAAAAGGGCCACATTTAATCGGCAGCTACAATATATGTACGAGAATTTGTCTTAGTGATTTTCAATGTGCCTTGAAAAGACTTATTGACTTTAATATAGATATGATTTGTGTGTTTGTTCTTTTATGTTGTTCTTTTTTGTTCTTTTACTGTAGCTACATTAGCTTAGATACAGTATATTAACATGAATAAGATGCACTTTAGCTAAAGTAATTGGGTAGCTTCTTTAGCAACGTTTGTTAGAACAAATCTTTTTGTTGGGGTGAGTATCCATGCCATCCAGTTTTATACAGGTCATTAAACATTAGAAAGCTGTCATTTGCTCTGCTAGATTTCAGTTTCTCACCCATAACTCATTGTGCCTGAGTCATTTTAGGTAGCTTGTTGTCTTACATTAGAAAATAGGCTATCATAAAAGAGTATCTTCTTCCATTCTTGAAAATTTAATTTGAACTTCCAAATGCTGGTAATGTCAAACTTCAAAATCATCTTATAGCTTCTTTTGTAGCAGAGATACTAGAAAGAAGCTGAAATCTGACATTTTTATTCAATTCAGTCAAACATAACTGTCCCTTTTCAACTCATAGGTCATTAGACTGTGCAAATAGATAATTTGGACAATATTTCCATCATAGGGTAGTAAAGATTTGTCTGAAATATCATAAAGGTGTAACATGTGATACTTCTGCACTTGCTAGGAAGCTTTCTTTGAAAACCCCTTCACAGGCAGTCTTACTGTCTTTCCCAAAGGAGCAGCTCTAGTTTCTACACCCAGACAAACCACAGGTTCACTGTCAGAAGGCCCAGTAGATATGAATATGATATGATGGTCGGTGTTATGACCAAGGCCAGCACAATACCTGCGTGTGGTTTTCAGACACATTTACTGGTGCCTGTGCTAGATAGATACAATGGAAACAGGGGCTGTGTCAGTACTCAGGGTGGCTTTCCATAGTATTGTCTTTTCTCTGCGGATTTTGTGAACCACTCATTCTTCTAGTATTAAGTTACCTTAGTAGTTGACTTGTTTGTATAATGTTTGCATACAGCAATTCCAATACAATGCAGGCAAACACATCACATGAAACTATGGAAATCTTCAGATGGCAGGGTTAAACCACAGAAAAGTTGAATTATGAATGAGTGTTAACTGCAGCCGAGTAGCAATGGGGGTGCTAGCAGTTCAGTAACCTGCTCCTGTTGTGTTGTGGAAGATAAAGACTTTCAGAGGTGCTAATGAGTTCTTCAGCTCTGCCTTTGTTTCCAGTCTTAATCAGTCACCACAGGTCACAGTGCCTGCCATGGCATATGCTGCTGCTTTATCACTTGAAAAAACACAATTCTATTGTGTGACTATGTGTGTGTGTGTGTGTGTGTGCACGTGTGTGTGTGAGAGAGTTGCTCTGTCAGCCAACATCAGACGTAGTTTTTATCTGTGAAAAAAAAGAACTTAACATATGATGCCTCATCAGTTAAAAGACCATCATTCTGCATTAAATGTCAAGGTTTCAAGTGATGCTTTGGCAGTTCTTGTGATCTTAGATCTAACAAGGAGTGTAAATGATGATAGTGGATTACTTATTTTGTTTGTATAGACATGTTTTGTGTTTAATAGCAATAGATTAAAAAAATTATATAGTGAAAATGTATAATTTCTGAGCAATTATAAAGCTGACCAAGGAAATCAAATTTTTTCTCTTTTTTTTTGCCTCAAAGAAAAGCTTTGCCTATTTTCTTCTGCTCTTTTATTACTCTGTTTTTCTGTAATTCACTTTTAGATTATTTTGTTTAATTATCCCCTTGTCACATATCTCACTGAATAGGTATGTACTGTATCTCTTTAAGCTGTCAACCATCTTTCCAATATGGACACAAAGTTAAGTTGCTAGTCAAATTGTTAGAGCAGTTCAGTTATAAAGATTCTTTTTTTGAGTCCTGTAGCTGTTTCAGTTGGGTTTGGTTCTACATACAGTATCTACATAGGTCCAGACCTAGGCATTGCTTAAAGCTCAGTTGTGTTTTATGATTGACCCATTGCTTACCCAGCTACAGTAATGTGCGTCATGATGATGTGTGAATAGACTAAGAAACTATCCTACACTTTACTTTGACTAAAGTAGAAAAAAGAGCGAGGAAACACTAGGAAATCAGGTATTAACAATCATCTATTAGTAGACCCTCCTCAGCCTACAGATTCTCTACTCCCTGGCTACAGTCCCTTGTCTACATCTAATCTTCCAAGTGGACCTCTGACAGCAAGCACACATCCAGTAGATACAGATATGTCAGCTCTGGTGGCACTGTGGTGGCCACTCCACTCTGTTGGCTGAGAAATAGTCACCTCCTTGGGTGGGCCATTTGTCTGCCTGCTTTGGCTGCGCATATTTGCGGCATTTGTCCAGTAATCCGATGTGTCGCTGTGTGCTTGTCTGGCTGCTGAATGGTGACCATGTATGTGTGTGTGCACAAGCATTGGCTATAACGGCGGCACTTGGTGAGAACCACTGTCGCTTGTCTGGCGGGAAAATGCGACCCGTCTTGTGAGCCCAGCGACGGCCCATTACCCAAAAGTTGTCAGGGGGCTGGGCTGCCAGTTTAGACTCAGAGCACCATGGCTCTCCCTCTGTGCCCTCTCTTTACACATACACTAACAGAGATGTTTGCAGACGGGTGCAGCCTTACTGAGAACTATTACCCTCTTTTATTAAGTTGAAAAACTATTTTCAAAGAAAGGTCTCTAATAGTTCTTGAAAGGAAAAAGAGTTTTCCCACTGAGACAGTCCTTTGCTTGCAGAACATCATCAATAGGGAAAGCCCATGCCACATAGGTGAGTATTATTATAATTAAATTGACTTAGAGCTAAAACTCACATTTTACCATGCCATACTGTTATAGATGGTGGGTTATTAGGGCTCCTTTTCACCTGTGACTTAGTCGGCCATAATCATGCACCACACCTTTGTCAACATTTGCACAACTTAGGTCTTATTAAAGTAACAACATTGACTATGACTTTGAAACAGAAAACACAAAAACCCCAACATCTAGCCTTTGCATACTTAGTTGCTTTTTACAGTAGACAACATGACTACTGTTGAATGCTCATATCATAATTACTTCAGCCAGATGTAGTTTTAGTCACTTTAGCTACACACCAAGAATATGAGTAAGGGCTGGATACTTGAGGCATCAGAGTGGTGGTAAAAAGGTTTGAACAGAGGAAGATTGCCAAAGAGGAGAGTGCGGAAAAGAGAACAAGAGTCAGAGGAAAGTGTGTGAAGACAGAAAATTGTAGTCATTCCAGTTGTAGTTACAGAATATGTCAATGTTGTAATTATACACAAGCAGCGTTTTAGAGAGCCTGTTGTTTAGAGAATTGTTGCAGTATGTGGTGAAATGAAAAACCTTCACACAGAAAACTTTTGCAATAAGGCTTTGTTGTTTATTGTGACTTTTGTGGGCTGAACATTGATTGTACCATAGTTTGATTGGTTGATTATGAAGCACATAAAAAAAATACATTTTTTACATTCTCATTGGATCTCTTTGGATAATTGATTATGACACCGCCTGTTTGCAGAGTATATATATAGGCTCTGTTTTTCACACATATTCTGCGTAAGTCAAGTAAGTAAGTCAATTAGTGTTGTCAAGTTATTTCGGGATTAATACTACTTGAGCCTTCAACTGGTGAAGGAGAAAGCACAGTCCTTCAGTAGGTATAATGTGATATATTACAATTCTACATGCCTTAGCAAATGGCTAAATAGCAAATGGTTGTGAACTCAGTTGCATTCATCCTCTAAATGTATGTATGTAATTTAATTGCAGTGCATCCAATAGTTGAAAATAATTCAACTCTGACAAATCAAGCCACACAGTGTCAACGACAAAACAACAAACAAAAAAAAAATCTAAACTATGTAAGCATATACTGTATATGAGATAGCATTACTACCACATGAACTGTTAGACAAAAAGTTAGTGTTTGCAGTGATGTATAAGAGTCAATTTTCAGTTCAGTGACTGCAAAAACACTGATTAGTCTTTAGTTGTTATTTTTATATATTTATTCTTTGCATAGACATTTTAGACTTCCTCTCCATCATGCCTACAAACAGCATCATCTGGAATCAAATTACACGCTCTTTCTCTAAATGCCAGTGCTCTGAGTGGGTGTGGGTATGGGTCGTCATTCTGCCTAGATAAAACACAGACAGACTTTTAGTTAAAGGCCATTTCCTCTTAGCCAATGTCCTAGAATGTTGAGTACAGCTCAGGTGATTTTTGAAAAGTTGAAAACCCTGAAAGTTTTGATCAAATAAAATGAGAAAATAAATATACTGATATTGGCAAAGAAAATGAGAGCAGTGCACTTGTGTGTCACTGAGTAATCTGTGATCTTTAGACTCTTTTTATTTCTTTCTGACATGAGAGGGCTTTGATGTTGAATTATCAGTACTCTTATTTATTCCCCTTTCTTTAGAGGTAGGATTTGAATTCCTAATGTCTTCATCAGCTCGCAAATATGGAATTACAATGACTATAATGATAATGATGTTGTTGTTGATGATAATGATGAGGATGCTAATTTTTAAACCTTCATTGATCCAGAGAGGGCTGACTGCTTGATGATGACTGCAGTGAGATCCTCCCTGTGTTCTTGCTATTGATCTGGGAGAGAGAGGAAATAGGAAGGAGAGTCACATTTTAAAACTCCAGCGTTTGTAGTGACCCATTGATATCGATCTGATAGAGTGAATGTGGAGTGAAGAGGAATAAAGGAAAGGAAGGAAGGCAAAGGTAAGTATATTGCATTGTGATGGTTGTAATATATTCAGTAGAGTATATGCACCCTGAAAAAAAACACACTATCACAACATGTATGGTCTATGTGTCTTGCTTTGAAATATTTATTTTACTTAATTAACCCAAATATGGGCCAGTAGTAGCCTAATAATTGAATTGCATTTTGTTCTACTTCATTAATTCAGCCTTAAATTGTGTTCTCAATTGATTTTTTTATTGTGTCATTCCACGAACTTTCATTTGCAAGAAACCAATCAATTCAGCCAACATTATTTTCATTTCTTGTGGAAACTGTTAATGGCTTGGTTGCTATGAGCAGTTAACGTTCTTCAACAAAATAAATGAAAAATGTAGATTTAAAGGTTGTTTTTTTAAAGTAAGTCCTGTCCAAATCTCGGCCCGTTCTACATTCATTGCTCAACAGCTCATGGGTCAAATGTATAATGCTGGATGTTCTAATCGTAGATAAGGTTATCCAGTTCTGTCCTAATGACAAAAACTTAGACAAAGAAAGAGAAGGAGAGTGAAACAGAGCTCCTTTTTACCCCAGTTGTGAAGAATTTTAAGATGGAACATGGCAAAGAAATACACAAAGACAAAGGGAAAAAATAAAATTACAAAAGTTAAATTACAAACTAAATATGAATCCTTATTTTCAGCACATTTGACTATCAATCTGGGTAATTATTTGTTTGCTATAATCTATATTTAGTACAAGTATAAACACAACAAGAGCCGATTTTTTGGTTAGCCTGTTAATCAATTTATGGACAAACATAGTGACGTAAGCCATACTGCAGTGTTGTTTGTGACTATTCTTTCTGTAGTTAGAATAAGATTGGCAGGTTATAGTGGTCAAAGGACCACTATGAACTGCAAGGCAAAACTCTTGTGGCAGTGGCACTAGCTCGTTAGATTAGATAGAAGTGCCATTGTAGTGACGATAGCAAATATCAATTTCAGGTTTTCCCGTGGAAATATGGGCATATTTTTTAAACTATATACTAATGAAAGAACATGGTTTAAACCCTAAGTTGTTGATCTTTAAAACTACGGCATGTAAAGTGGAAAACAATGTCTGCTTGATTATTAGGTCAGTTATTGTAATTTAATAATGACTAATACCTGAAAGATTGTGCAGAGTGTGGCACAGCGTAGCATATGACAAAGCAGGGAGAGAGAGGACTGGGGTTGCTACAATTGGTCTGGTCTGCGTTCACCAAAGTTATGTGCCCAAAGAATAATCAGCTGACTACCTAAATATATACAGAATGACTTGGATTGATGGATTTTTTCTTCTCTGATGTCACGGGCATATTCCAAGGACAATGCCATGATTCATCATCATTCATCGAGTTCAAATTGCAAAAGAGTGGGAGCATGCCACATAATTTTCACACATGGCTAATAATAATAAATACTTTATTGATCCCCTTAGCAAAATTGTGGTTGGACAGCTGCCAGACAGCACACGTCAGCGCTACTAAGGGGTTTCAGCATCTTGTCCAAGTACACCTCAGCAAGTAGCCAGGGGGAACTGGGAATCAAACCACTCACCTGGGGGTTTGTAGACAACTGCTCTACCACCACTAATGGCGTTAAGTCCAGACCTTAACCCCATTGAGAATCTTTGGGATGTGTGCAGCAATCTCCCCTGATCTATACAAGATCTTGGATGGATGGGAATACATGTTCTGACATTACAGAAGCTTATTGAAATGACACCATGCCAAATGTGTGCTGTAATCACACCTAAAGGCGGCAATGTAATATTAGAGTGTGTGACTTTTTTTTGGATGGGCTAGCGTACCAATGGCAGTAATCATGATAGCAGATTTGCTTAATAGAGCTAGCCATATAACTCTCACCTTGGAGGTGGCTGTACCTCCAAGGACTTCCCCTTCACACATAGCCAGCTAGCTTTGGAAGGAGCTGTCACTAATCACAGTTCTGAAATCTGCACAGCAGAAGAAATCTGAGGGGTCTAAGTCAACCCACAGCAAATCTGAGCCATGAGCATGCACGCTATATGATGACAGATCAAATACAATAATTACATAAATTTTCAATTTAGCTTTTATTATACAAATACATAGATATTAAGAAAAGAGAGAGGGAGCGAGGGAATAACAAGATGAGCCAGGAGGCAGTAAGCGAAAGACGGTGGAAGGGGTGGGGGAACATTCTCATGTTAAACCCTTTTAACCTGCAACCCTGCATATACACAAAACACACACTGAGTTAGCATGAGTCACCCAGAGACCCAGACACCCTTAATAAGCCTAATACCCTCCACCATCACTGACAGACAGTCTGTCACATATGGCTGTAGGAGCATGTGTGTGTGCGTGTTTGTGTGTGTGCATGTGTGTGTGTGTGTACCAGCTGTCTCTCAATGCTGTATAGTCATATGCGACAATTATTGATCTTCTAACAGAACAGAAACGGAACTGTCACAGTTAAGCTGTGGTGAAAACCCTCTTAGTCCACAAACAGTCACACACACATTAGGATGTTTAGCACATACACATAAGAATGCAGTCAAACACACAAATACATATTCATGCTGACAAGAAGCCTGTTCTAAAGTATGCGAGTGTAGGTACAGTAGTCTAGGTACACTGAAGTAACAGGGGTGTATCAATTCTCCAAATCATAGTTAGACTCAGACCTTGATTTTCACGTTTGGATTACACCTAAGTTTTTAGTTAAGTTTTTTTTTTTTTTTTTTTTTTTGGTGCAGGCTTTTAAATCACCAACAAATAACATACTCCATGTTACTAGGGGTTGTTGTCTTTGAGTTGTGACCTTAACCTTGGTTTTGCAACTCTTACACCTCTTGTATCTCCAAATAATATCTGTCAAAATACCCTGTCCCCCCCCCCCCCCCCCCCCCAAAAAAAAAAACACACCTGGATTTAACTAAGCAAATAGGTAAGAGTCTGCCACTGGATAATTACTGCATGAATGATTATTTTTCAGCCGACAACAAGTTATTTAACCATAGCCGAAGCAGTGAGTAGCTTCTCATTACTTAAACAATCATGTCGGAAGACACATCCTGTGGTCATGGAAAAGATGTTATTCTGTTGGGTGAAATTGAAACTACTAAAACTGGGTTAAGATCTGTCCAATGGAAGAAGGTCATGTGGTCTGATGAGTCCAGAATAACCCTGTTCCAGAACGATTGGCACATCAGGGTAAGAAGAGAGGCGAGTGAAGTGATGCACCCATTAAAATAAGAATAATGACATACTTTATTGATCCCCTTGTGGAAATTGTGGTTGGACAGCTGCCAGACAGTAAATTCAATTCAATTAAGTTTTATTTGTATAGTGCCAAATAACAACAGAAGTCATCTCAAGGCACTTTACAGTGTAAGGTTTACGACCTTACAGAGTATAATTGTATAAAAAATTATATAGAAAATCCAACAACCCCATTTGAGCAAGCACTAGGCAACAGTGGAGAGAAAAAACTCCTTTTAGAGGAAAAAAGCTCCAGCAGAACTAGGCTCAGGGCGGGCGGCTATCTGCCTCGATGATTGGGGTACGTAGAAAGAGGAGAGAAAAAAGAACAGTAGGCAACAAAAAACAACACAACAACAAGCAGCAAAACACTGGGCAGGTTGATAGGGCCAGTAACTGGACTCTGGAGATATACAGCTCCAAGGCAGAGGATACCTGCAGAAAAGTACAGAGAGAGAGGGGGAGAGAGGGAGAGGGAGAGGAGGAGGAAGCATAACTACAGGAGTTAGAAGACACAAAGTTAATGACATGCAATGGTAGCATTTGAATGGAGAGAGGAGAGGACCTTAGTGTATAAGCAGAGGTCCCCCAGCAGACTAACCCATAGTAGCATAACTAAGAGATGGTTCAGAGTCACCTGATCCATCTCTAACTATAAGCTTTATAAAAAAGGTAAGTTTTAAGTCTAGTCTCAAATTTAGAGAGGATGTCTGCCTCCCAAACCTGAACTGGGAGCTGGTTCCACACGAGAGGAGCTTGACAGCTAAAGGCTCTGCCTCCCATTCTACATTTGGAAACCACAAGTAAACCTGCATTCTGAGAAAATAAAATGCTGCTGAAAAATTATGGAACTATTAAGATCTTTAAGATAAGATGGAGCTTGAATATTAAGTATATAAGTGCTTTATATGTGAAGAGAAGAATTTTAAATTCAATTCTGTATTTTACAGGGAGCCAATGGAGAGAAGCTAATGTAAGAGAAATATGATCTCTCTTGCTAATTCCAGTCAGAACTCTGGCTGCAGCGTTTTGGATTAACTGAAGGTTTTTTAAGCAGTTATTTGGAAATCATATTAATAATAAATTACAATAGTCCAGTCTGGAAGTAACAAATGCATAGACTAGTAGCATCACTTTGGGCCAGGATGTTCATAATTTTAGCAATATTCCACAGGTGGAAAAGGCAGTTCTAGATATTTGTTTTATGTATGAAGTAAAGAAGATATCCTGGTCAAAAATAACACAGAGATTTCTCCCAGTGTTACTCAAGAGCCAATCCTAAGTCATCTAGGGTAAGAATGTGATTAGACATATTGTCTCTAATAACCTCTGTCTTGTCTGAATTTGGGAGAAGGAAATTGGAGGACATCTAGGCCTTGATGTGTTTATATTTCCTTATTATTCCTAATATTGCATAAGAAGGACATATATATATATATAGTGAAAGTAATTGGTCCCGGCACAGAACCCTGTGGAACTCCGTAACTAACGTTTGTGTGCATGGAAGAATTATCGTTAACATGCACAAACTGGAATCTATCTGACTATTTGAGGTTTGACTGCAGCAACCTTAAAAGCCTGTGGTACGTAACCTGTTAGTAATGACAGATTGATCTGATCTAAAATGGACATGCTAATCAAAAGTAAGACATCTTTGAGCAGTCTAGTTGGGATGGGGTCTAAGAGACATGTTGATGGTTTAGATTAATTTATTACTGAAATTTTTCTGAATGATCTACGAGGAAGAAGCAGTCAAAGTACGAGTGAGGTATGACAGGTAAATCTAGAGCTGTTGTACATACAAGTTAATTCATGCCGTTTGCAATTTCAATTTTATTTGTAAAGAAATTCATTAAATCAATGCTGCTGAGAGTTAAGGGGATACTAGGCTCAACAGAGCAATGACTCTATGTCAGCCTGGCTACAGTGCTAAAAAAGAAACCTGGGATTGTTTTTATTTGCTTCTATTGATTAATGATGAATCATACGTCATTCTAGCTTTACAGAACACTTTTTTATATATTATTAAACTGTCTTTCCAGACTAGGCAAGATTAATCTAAATGAGTGGAACGCCAGTTCCTTTCCAGCTTACGAGATGTCTGCTTTAAGCTACAGATTTGTAAACTGTACCTAATTCACTACCTTTTCTTTCAGAGGGGCAACAGTATTGAGTATCGTTCGGAGTGAGGCTGCAGTATTATCAACAAAATAATCAACTTGTACTGAAGTAAACTTAGGGAGACTGCCCTCCTCTGTGTTGGTACATGGCTCTGAGATAAAAGATTGTATCAGTTCCTTAAATTTGTTAACATTATTTTCAGATAAACATCTACTGTAGTGAAATTTTTTCTTAGGTGAAGTAAAGTTTAGTACTGTAAATGTTAAATGTTATTCAAATGTTATTTACAAATAGTCAGATAAAAGAGGCTTTTTGGGAAAAACTATTAAATCATGAATTTCAATACCATATGTCAGAACAAGATCAAGGGTGTGATTAAAACAGTGAGTGGGTTTATTCACATTTTGAGTAAAGCCAATTCAGTCTATTGTTCTCAGTGAATTGAATGCAGTATAGAGGCAGTTATCATCAACATTTACATTGATTTTAATGTCACCCACTATAATGACTTTATCTGCACTACGAACTAAATCAGATAGAAAGTCTGAGAATTCTGTTCAAAAATCAGAGTAAGGGTCTGGAGGATGGTACTCAATAACAAACAGGACTGGTTTTTGACTTTTCCAGTTTGGATCAGGGAGGCTAAAACTGAGGCTCTCAAACTAATTAAAACTATATTTATGTCTGGGGTTGATTAATAAGCTTAAGTGGAAGATTGCTGCTACTCCTCCACCCTGACCTGTGTTGCTAGGAACATGATAATTAACATGGGGGGTGGGGGTTTACTCATTCATATGGACATATTTTTCCTGCTGCATCCAGGTTTCAGTAAGACGAAATAGGTCTATTTGATAGTCACTTATCACATAATTTGCTCACAAGGGTTTTAGACAAGAGAGATCTTATATTGTATTTAACAGTCCACATTTGATTGGTTTCTTTTTATTTTGTTCTGTGAGAGGAGTCATCTTCATTTTTACATACATATCAGCGCTACTACAGGGTTTTGGTGTCGTGTCCAAGGCCACCTTGACAAATAGCCAGGAGATACCGGACTTTGAACCTTGAGGTTTGTAGAAGACTGCGCTACCACCTGAGATACTGCCGCCCCATTATGCCTGATACCCACCGTATACCAAGATCTTGGCAAAAAAGCTTTGCAACTACAGAATTAAATGTTGTGACATTGCAGAAGCTTATCAAAACGATGCCATGTTGAGTGTGTCTCGTAATCAAAGCAAAAGGTGTTCCAACGAAATATGAGAATATGTGATTTTTTTTTTTTTTTGGATGGGCAGTGTATTCTTGCCACTGCAATAAGCATTGGTTTGTGTTCTAATGGAGGCTGATTGCAACACTTCATCGAAAAATGTGTTGATTGAATGTGGTAATTTTAGACAATATTTAAAGTCATGGTTTATATCACACAATGTCAGTCAAATAGAGCTGCATCAGAAAAGATGATGCTTGTTAAAGCTCCACTATATTTGCCACTTTAAAACCTGTTTAAGGAAACCAAATTGATG
The DNA here is from genome assembly GCF_900324465.2 of Anabas testudineus. Lineage (NCBI taxonomy): Eukaryota > Metazoa > Chordata > Actinopteri > Anabantiformes > Anabantidae > Anabas > Anabas testudineus. Next base: position 4,401,584 of record NC_046626.1, on the reverse strand, counting down.
ATTAATAATATTTGCAAAAAATATTGTCTTTTTGTGAGTTATTTGTCTACAGTGTTTTTATTTATTTTTTGAGAAATTTCTGTTTTTTTAAATCCCATTGGCACTATTCTTTTTTTAACAACGGATAACAGATCATCCAGGTTGTTAAATAATGAGTCAATGACATATTAGTAATATTTGTAGTGCAAAATAAGGCAATTCTCTTTATTAAGTAAGCCTGAGTATTTAGAATCAAACTCTGCAGGTTTAACATGGCTTTACAGTACAAACCAGGATGAATGTTTCCTGCTAATTCAAACTGCCTCAATCACACGTGGACAAGGACTGGGACACTAGGACATCTGTTAATAGCAAAACATAATTAATTTAATTCCTTAAATGCAATCTCAATTGTTTGAAAGTCAAGCACACCTGGGGATTCGCTGGAGAAGCAAAATAAAACTGAGGATGGATCGTCAGCCATTTTGGCTACAAACTGATGTTTTCCTTAATTTATCTCTAGATGTCTGCCATCCAGTAAAGTGATTTTGCTGGACCCGATGCTGATAAGGTGACCTGGCACACAGCTTCTGATGGTGTGTGTGTGTGTACTGTAATATGTGTGCAACAGGCTGAGTCCAAAGCCAGCAAATTGATTCGACATCTAGCTAGCAGGGTGGATGGCCACAGCTTTGGCTTGCCAATCTGGGGAGAGAGAGAAAAACACTGCTACTGAAACCCCAACAGTTGGGCTAAACACAGTGTTTTGGCACCAGTGCTGTGTCACACATCGTTTTCCGAGGAGAACTTGTCCAGGAAGCAGCACTGGGGACACAAATTCCCTGTAGAAATGTCAAAGTAAAGTGTGAGCTTCATTGCAGTAGCTTGGAAAACGTTTCCTTTCTTGAAGTACCTGTATTTGCTTCTAAAACTAGCAGATGAGACAATTTTTTAGCAAATGTTAAATAAGTCAGTTGTAAAAAAAAAAAAAACACTGAAGTACTCAGTCCATTTTGGACTTGCCCTCTAAACAGGTATCCCAAAAGTTGGTTTTGTCTATTGACAGTTGTGGTTATATATACTGTAGCTTCTGACAGGCTCAACATTTCAGCCCTTGATAACTGGAAAATGAGGGGAGGATATGTGGAGTGTGTTGGCCCACTGAAGTCAGCACACATCAACTTTTTTGAATTGTGAACAGCTGAAAAAGATGAATGATTGCGCCACTCTGTGAAGTCCTGAAGCTCTGCTCTCTGACACTCTCAGTAGTCATGCAAAAAACTTGTTTTTTCCTCAGTTCAAAAGAAGACCTGCATGCTGTACAGGACCATAAGAGAGAAGCATCACAGCCAATAATTTCTAACATCAAGTTTGTCAAGATCTATATTTTTAGCTGATTGGCAGTGCTGGAGATTTGTGTTACACAAATTATTTATTTGCCATGAAAAATAATGAGAAGTATGTACTATATACATACACCTCTGGGGAACTTATCTGTCTTTGGGCAACTCACAGAGTGAGTCTAGAAAGTTTAGCGAGTGTCACACAGAGATGCAACGTGTCTTCCTTCTCACTTTTCATTTAACTTATGGCTCCAAATCAAAATGGCTGCCTCCCACACTGGCAGACTAGGAAGTCAATCTGACCAATTTAGTGGGTCACAGGAGACTTCTGCTTCTCTCACGCTCTCTCCCTCTGTCTCTCTCTCCCCAACCATTTGTTTGGAGCATGTGGACGGGGTAACAGAAGTGGCAAGCTGCGCCTCATCCTGCTGTGCTTTAATCACTCGCTTCAAAGGATCTCGTGTTTCTCTCTCTCTCTCTCTAGATGGCAGAGGGGAGGGCAATGAAGCTCTACTCCACCTTGACTGAATTCCTGTATATCAGAACCATATCACCTTCACTGTCCTAGCTCCACATTGGCAACTTATGTTGAGCTTTTTATTTAAAAAAACAGTAAAAGAGTAGAATTTCATAAAAACATGTTATCGGTCACACCCAGACACAGTTCTGTATTCAGTTATTTTCTTGTGTTGATTGCAATCTACTGCAGTACTGCTGGCAACCAGTGGAACTACATTTGCAAATGCAAGTGGATTTTTTTTCCTATCCTTTTCTGCTTCTCTTTTACCTTAGTTGTGTTTCAACAAACAGACTCATCATGTACAATACATTTGACTTAGTGCCACAGTTTATACATAAACACAAGCACAGATATTTCACACCATATAGGTTTTTTTTATCTGTCCTCATCTCTCCAGAATCTTCTCTGCTATGTTTTTACCTTGTGATACAGCCTGTCTTGAGATTGAGATGACTTAATGATTCTCTCTATAGGTTCTTCAGCAACCCAAAACACTATATTACATCTATTACAGATTGAAGAACCAGAGCTGACTTTTTTTCAGAAAAGCATCATGTTTAGTTCATATTGCAGTCAAAGCAGGTGGTGACAACTATAGGGAAGTTCTAGTTTTCTTGTCAGATTTTAGGGATAGCTACAGTACCTTTGGGATTCACTGTCTTGCTCAAGAACCCCTAAACAAGACACACTCCAACTTGCACAGAGGCTTGAATCTTGCATTACAAAATTCTCCAACATCTCATTTCACCCTCCTGCCACGTATGATGCACTACAGTACACGGCCCTTCTTTGAGATGCAAAGTCTCACAAGGCTGTTGACATTTTCAACTCGTTAAATTCTCAGCTATTTCGATATGAGATACAGCTGAAGTAGATAGTACCCACACAAAGCAGCAGCAGATCACTATTGTTCCACTATAATGCGTAATTAGCTAAAAGTCAGGTGACCGGGCAAGATAAAGCACATAGTTACAAAGCACACTGGGGTCTGCCGTCTTCCAGCTCAGACTGTAATTAAAGGTCCACAATAGCCGTTGTGGGATGTGCCTCGGTTTTATCCCCTGGCTGTCTGACTGCCACCTATGGCAGTAGGAAATTCATTCCGGAGTTCAGTTTAAATAATAGCAGCACCTCTGGGCTCAGCATGTATCTTCCTCTGTGGCATGGCCGTGAGTGTTTATCTGTATTCTCTCAAGACCTACAATGTCAAATATTTCAGGCTGTCTTGTTACTCTCTCTGGTCTTCTATAGTAATATGCTTCCAAGTGCTGTTCAAGGTTCACATTTAATATCACGAGCTCCATATGGAGTCATTTATGTCTCCACACTGGTCTTAAATCAGCACTCTCACATTAAAAGACTGGCTATAAATCGAATGTATAACAACTAGCTTGCTTGGTGTAACAGGGGTTTTGCATTGTTATACTTATCTGAGGGAATCTCAGCTCAGTTTTGTCTGCTGCCTAGCAGCACCTATGTTCTGTATAAATACACTATAACACAAAACGGAGGACAGCATGCCAACAACATTTTCCACACACTAGATACTGTATATTTTAAGCTGATTATGTAGGTAATGGATAAGTTTAACCCTAAAGTGGCTAAATTTGACATCTATCTGATAACAATTGATCAAACTGTCAAAGGTGTTGGTGAGTTATCACCTGATTTACAACTTTATTGTTCTGGTTCACTTTTACCACTCTTATAGAGTGATTTTTAGACAACTAATTTCATCATTACCCAGAGTTCCTATTCTGTATGTGATAACACAATTATCTGAGACAGTTGGTTGGAACATTAAACAGACTCCCGCAAGGCCTCTAACATGGAGTTAGTTTGGCTTGACTGAGAAAGGAATGGGCCACAGTAACCACTAAACAATTCTGGATCAGTGATCAACGCCACTTGTACTGTACAATAAGTTACAGCAATGGAGAATTTTATGTAAATTGCATGACTTTTGTTTCTGTGACTTACACCCTAGCTGTGCACCCACTGAAACCATCCAGTGAATTACGTATGTGTCTCTTTGAAGTCATTTCAGCTTGTGATACTGCCTGTCTTGTGTTCCTTTATATGACAGTTTTCTTGGAGGTTCTGTCAGGCGCACTACTGTCATTCCCATATAGGAAAAAAAAGTTGTGACATTTACACACTGCTCTTTGTAGCAAACTGGCTTCTAGCTCTTTCACAGTACTATGCATACTTTCACAGCACCAGCTTGTGCTCTAGTTAAGGTCATATTTGGGATGATATCCTGTTTATGATGAATTTATGAACACTTGCAACAGAATATTGTTGGTATTACCATAGAAACAGGGTTTATACAATAGATGTTTTTCCATGCCTCATGATTTCTCCTGTTATTAGCTGCTCAGCTATCATTTTCAGGTTTCTCATAAACTGGATTTTGGCTCAGTTACTGTGATTGTAATATGGCATATACTTTCATGTAGAAATTCACGGGTTGAATACTTAATAATAACTTTGATAATAATGCACTTACGATAATTATTATGGAAGGCACACGTAAACATTAATAATTCTGATTCCCACTAAGGTCTAGCTGGTGAACACAGTGTAGCATTTAGGAAGAACCAGTGCGCAAAGCAGAGTGTAAATGTGATTCACATTTATGAAGGTGACAAAAAACAACGTTGAATGAATGCTAATGTTGGTCAGTGATTGCTGGAATGGTAAACAGGCAACTGATTCCCACAACATTTAGTAATATGAGCTAGTGAAAACTGCATTGCCATACAGTCACCTTTTAGCTTTCTTTTGGATGCATGGGTTTGTCACCTAAAGCACCTGAAGAATGCAAGTCACAATTCACTTGCTTTTATTACTTCTTACAACTTCTGACTGAAATATTTGTCTTTGTAGCTTCTTAATTGTCCTCTATATTATAGAGGACTTGCTACATTCATAAAGAAGTACCTAGCTGTGCCTGTCTGCTGTTGCTATTAAAGCAGCAAGAACAAATAAATACTACATTTACAGATGCACGTTGTTTTGCAGTCAAGCAAAACAATTCAAGATATACAAGTATCAGAATGTATAACAGCTTCAGTATTTATGTCAGTTAAGATTCTCAGTCATGTTGGTGAAGGTATCTGGAACATGAGTCAAATCAACTTGCTCAGTGATTACTGGAAGATTCCAACTTCAGTATTAAATATTCGTAGTGTGTGGAGTCAGGAATAATTAGATTTTCGTGGTCAAAGTGACTGTGACGTCCATCCATCATATTCTTGTGAACATCCATCCATTTGGGTTAAGGGGGGCTGGAGCCAATCCCAGCTCTCATTTAGCAAGAGGCGGGGCATACCCAGGACAGTCTGGATGTGGGTGACACAAAGAGACAGACAACCATTCACACTCATATTCAAATCCACAAGCAATTTAGAGTTACCAATTAAGCTAAGATATGCATGTCTTTGGATGGTAGGAGGAAGCCGTAGTACCCAAAGAGAACCCACATAGACACGGGGAGAACATGCAAACTCCACATAGAAAGGTACCTGACTGACCTGTGGATTTGAATCCAGGACCCTCTAAGTGCTTACCACCACACCACCATGCTAGCCTCTAAAGAACACATCATAAAATTTCTTTATTATATAGATTTTTATTGAAATTTAGCACAATCATCAACTTGGACTCAAGGTTGAACTAATTGCATTAGATTAAGCTGACTATGAAGGTATTTGCTTTGCATCACTTTTAGATTGTGGTCCAAAAAGTCCTCTGACTTTTATCAGTCTTCAGGAATCATCATCACAGTATCCCAACTGTCTACCTCATTCAATTCAATTCAATTCAATTTTATTTGTAGAGCGCTTTTTACAATTGACATTGTCACAAAGCAGCTTTACACAACCAAAGAACAGTACATGAACAGTGAATGTGTATGAATCATGAAATGAGATTGTCCCTGATAAACAAGCCAAGGGCGACAGTGGCAAGGAAGAACTCCCTGAGAAGGCAACAGGAAGAAACCTTGAGAGGAACCAGATTCAACAGGGAACCCATCCTCATATGGGTGATTACATGCTTTGTAGGCAGCAGGCAGTCCAATATAATAGTTAATGTCTTTAAGTTAATGTGGAGTCCAGTTACTTAATTGCAGGCAGACTTGTTCCATTCCTGGACTATCGAGCGTTGAGTCGAGACCTCCGAGAAATCACTACCTCATTATGTGCTCCTGATAAAAATTACTATCAGGGTGTTTTTCTGGCTGAAGATACCCCTGCCAAAATCCATCATTATGTATAAAACAAAGTCATGCAGCAGTGATATGTGGTCAGAGAAGGAAGAAGACAATGCATATTGATAAGGCTTTTGGGAATAACAGTCTACACTTCTTTTTATTTTAATTTATGAACAACTTTAAGTATATGACACAATGTAATGCTAATTTGGACTATATGCTTTTTGAAAGTGCAGCATTGGTGGTTGTGATGACTGAAAATCCAATGGTTTGCCTTGTCAATAAAGCAGGTGAAGGTAATCAGGAACACTGTAAATGAGAACCCAAGATTAATGTTTTAACAAAATTCCTGTGTAAAATAAAGGCACATTTGCAAAGTCATCCACAAAGTCATCCACTTTGTTTACATCATTGATCTGTGTTTTCTTTCTGTAAAGTCTGTAAAACAGTTCTGAGTAAGTTGGTAAGTAACAACCACAGTGTGGCTATAACTTTTGAATCTAAATTAGTGTTGACTCAAGCAATGGCTGCAATATTGTTTGATGCTCTCCAAGAGCTAAAAAGGCCTTTACTTTCACTTCTTTGTGTTTTTCCCTTTATGGGTGGCTCTATTATCTAACTGCTCTGTCTACAAGAGGACCAGCCATTGTGGTCAACAGTGATAACACATAATATGTAGGGCATGGAAATAGATGGATTATATGGACTGGCTTTAGAATGTGTTTATTGGGTGGATAAAATGACAGGATTTTCACTGCTATCTCTGGCACTCACTCTTTTAAACCCCTTTCATTGGATTTTGCAGAGATCTCTCTCTCTCTCTTTCTCTGTGTCTTGCTCTGTCATTCTGCCCCCCCCCCCCCCTTCTCTTCCTCCCCGTTTTATTATATTCCTATTTTAATTTTCTTTCACTGCGTCTCTTTTGTTCTAACTCTTGCTCTTTCTTCTCTCCATGTCCCTGTTCTCGCTATCAATTTCTATCCCTTCCCTTTTCCTGTCCCAAAATGAAGCAGACCAGTCGGTCAGAGAGATGAGGTGGACAAAGAGCAGTGGTCTGATTTGTAACATTACATGTTTTCCTCTAGGAATAGCACCAAATAGCCAAAACACACTCTATAAAGCAGCTGAAAATATCAGGTCAGAATGTACAACAGAAGTTGGTCATTATTTAAAATTACAGCATATTACACATCCCATCTGAAATTTTATCCAGCTGAAAATAACAGCTTTATCAAGTGGAGCTTTAAACTAAAATTGTTATAACAGGGCACAAGTATTGCAATAGAGAGCTTTTACCTAACTTGCTATTTACTTGATTTGAATTATAGCTCAATTTGTCCCCCTATCCTGACATGTGTATTTGCACCTGTTGTAAAGATTTGTATTATAGTCCAGAATTGACAGAGGCCAATGAGCAGTGCTGGGTCATACAGTCTAATGGACTCAATTTTTTAGTTAAGCAGCATTAAGACTTATTTTAGACGCCTTTGTCTGGTAGAACTCCTGGAATGTATGCAGTCTTGCAAAACTGTTTCTTCCTCAGTAGCATTGTCATATAGTTTTTCTAAAGAATTCATTTCGTTCCTCATCTTCATGGTCATCTTACGTCTGTTTTATGAAGCCAAACACACAATTTAGTTGTGATTTACATATTTTCTCTTGACTGGTGGCTAAACAATCAGAAAACAGTAGTGCTGATCATTAAAATTCCTGTTAACAAGGTGAATGGTCATGATGTCATATGAAAAAGTAAATATAAATACTATCTGTGATCAACCAACATGAAATACTGTGACATGAAGTGCTGCTTTCTTAAATTATACTTGCACTTGAATGTTATCATGTCATTTAATGGCTGTTATCATTATCCACTATCTGTCTCAGTAGCCCCCTACTGGTACGTGCAATTTGTCTTTTCTGGAGTATAATTATAATAAATTAAGGTGAATGATAACAAATTAAATTACTTGTCTGGAAATTTCTGGCCAAAGACTAGTTAAATTGTTATGGGAAGTAGAATTAGAGAGAAAATATATCCTCCTGCTGAATGGTTAGAGTGCATACCACACCACAATATACATTCAATTTTTGGTTAGCATGTTTTCAAGTACTGTGTCAGAGAAAGTGGAGGAAATTGCAAATAACGGTAAAAGAAAATGCTGATACAGCTTTATTGTGTGGTTTAAAAGAAGTGGGAACCAATGCTTTGTTCTTCAAGTCTAGCAAGGGCCAATGTTAGCTTGTAGAATTGAATCTGGGATTTTCCTTATAAGGGTAAATTTGATCAAACAGTGCAGTCTTGTTAGGAGCCATCAACTGGTGCCATATTACAAGGGTTAAAACAAGTTGTAGAACAAAAACACTTTAATTATGTTCTGCTGATCAGTTTTAGTCAGTGATTTTAGAAATGAGGACAGAGCTTCTTTTACTTTGCCTTTCACACTTGAGGGAGAGCTCATCTAATGGTATCATCCTAATTTAACAAGGTCAGTCTTTGTAACATGTAGAAATAGCTGGAGGCATGTTGAGATAATCCACTACTGTTGTAGAGCAGTCTTGCAGTAAACAACATTGTGCATTGCTTAAGGTTACATTATTAAGGATTACATAATACAGTTGTACTTTCTGCATATAAAAATCAGGACCAGTTCAGTAATATGTATAGTTAGCTTTTCTTATTAATGACCTGTAAACCTCTCAAGTGGTTTCCAGTTGTTTGTACTGCTAACATTTGAGCTGCACATTTACAAATCACCAAAATCAGTTTAGATCTCTGTATATGGAAGACCTGTGTGTTGTCCTGTATGTACACAACCTAAGCAACTCACACCTGCTTGCACACAAACACAGCATTATATAATTAGTGGTGATAATATGCCATGGTGTGGTGTGACCAGCAGCTGGTGAGTTCATCACACTGTCAATTAGTCCTTGCTCAGCTCTGTAATTAAACTGTCATATCCTGCTGATGTGCCATGAACATTCTTTGGAAGAAACACTAGCTCTCTGTGTTTCCTGGTTCAAGGGGTCAGTGAGATGTTTTGGGTAGTGAGGTTTTATTAGATGTATCTGGTGGGCATGAGCAGGACTTTAGCAGCTGCCTGGATGTTTTGACATGGTGTCACTCACTGAGCTTATTTCAGGCATCTAACCAAAAACCCATTCAAACCAAAAACCAAACCTACTGATTTTGGTACAACCAACGGATATAGTATGTGCCAAAATCGTGCTAACTCGTTTCCGGGTTACAGGCAGTAATTATCCCCAGAGGGCAAAAATTTATCCACTAGCCCTAACGTGATTTGATTCGATTGTGATCTGTGATTTTCAGTAAAATGTTCCAAAATGATTGGATAGATTTAAACTTTGCTGGCACAGTAAACTAAAATAATGAATGTGCTAAATATCAATTCATTAGGAATGTGAAACATGTTAGCAAGCAAACAGAGTATGTATTATGTAATTTCTTTATCCCATAATATTAACAGTTTTATATAAGGAAGGTACCATTCTAGTGCTTTTATTCTGTTACATTCTTGTCTTTTCTCTGGTCTTCTCTGGCCCTGTCTAGTCTGCTCTGCTTTATTTTGGTCTCCCTTATAATATGAACAAACTCCTACATTTATATCTTCTCCTCCCAGCTCAGACAGAAATCGGAAACTCCCTGGGCTGTTTTATATTCTAGCTTCAGCCCCTGTCGACGTAATCACTTCACAATAACACCACTTGGCCTCTTTCCTCAGTTTGCAGCAGGGCTTCTACGTGAGCACTCAGCTTGCGTTTAGTTTTACCTACATCACAATCCAGCCATTAGTAAATAACACACATTCACCTCTAGTTTGGCATTTTCTGGAGCAGAGAGACACCATTTTCACATGAACACATGCAAATAAAGAGTGCGAGGAGTGGTGTGTCCTGCCCTTTAAAAAAACATTGACTCAGCTTGTGTCATCAGTACTGGCTGTCTGAACCCAGACTAGTGATAATAATCTTCATCATCCTGCCCAACCGAAGGTGTTTGTCTGATAAATACACTACAACTCTCTAAGACACTGGGCTTAAGCCTTTCTATGTCTCCTGCTTTGTGTGATGCTTTTGTGTCCTTTGTGTAGCACATATCTTCAGTGTATCGCTTGTGTCTTTGTGTGTTTGTGCGCATGTGGGAGTCTATTGTTTAGTATAATAATGCCAAATGAATGAGGAGTGTACTTTGCCAACGGAGGGTCCCATTAACATGTACTGCTTGGCTCCTGTTTGCAATCCGTCAGACCACATACGCACACCCAGAAAAAGGAGGTAATCAGTGGAATGATTTAATAGCATCTGTAGTGTGTCAGCAGAGAGTGAATAGCATTCATTGCAAGATTTAGCAGTAGAGGCTTTAGGATGATTTCATACCAAAATGCTATTTAATTTCACTCTTGCAGCATTGCTGGCAAGAGAGAATATTGGTATCTAACATGAGATATAACATGTTATATAACATGGTATATAACATTCCTGAAAATGTTAACAAAAAAATGGTCTGATATTTTGGAGAAAAAAAGCTAAAAACTAGATAAGCAATAGCTAAACAAAAATTTAAAAAAAAATCTGCCATACTAAAACATCATATTGTGTCTTTGTCTTGTGTGAGCAGAACACATCCTCTGTTCCCACTCCTTGAAAAGAGGGACTACCCCCCTAGTCTGTCAGTCCAGTAGGACTGTCCCTGACTGCCACGCAATGCTGCAAAAGGTGTGTCTGCCATGACAGCCCCAGAACATCCAGAGACTTTTCCAACCTTGGTGCCTTACCACCAAGGAGTTTACTAACTAATGATATTCATAAAGTACATACTTTATTAATACCATTGGGGAAAATTGTGGTTCGACAACTGGCAGACAGTACATATCAGCACTACTACAGGGTCCAAGACACCTCAACAAGGAGGAACCAGGAATCAAACCACTATCCCTGGGATACATGCAACATGCAACAAGTGCTCTCCCACCTGAGCTACTGCCGCTCTACCTCAGTGACTTCAGCCAGATTGATGGACAAACCCCACCACAACAGGCACCAGAGACCTTACATCCACAACTCTGAACAGCCACATTAACAATGGAGGTGGAAAACATAGTCCATTCACACTCAATGTCCCCAACCTCCCTTGGGATCTGGTTGAAGATTTCCCGGAGATGGAAATTGAAGACACCACAGGGTTCTGCCAGATGTTCCCAACAGACCCACACAATACATTTGGGTCTGCCAAGTCTGTCCACCTTACTCCTCCTTGTCAGAGGTCAGATGACACGATCACAGAGTAGAACGTTGACCTCCAAATTTATGCTTGAAGATGATGTTCTTTATGGACAAACTGTGACTAGCACAGAAGTTCAATTACAATACCCCACTTGGGTTCAGATCAGGGAGGCTCAGTCGAAGCACCTTCCAGTACCTCTTTCAAAGACCCTAAGAAAGCCATGTACTTTCCACTGCTATTTGGCCCGTAGGCACAAACAACATTGAGAGACTTATCCCCTACCCGAAAGTGCAGGGAAGCAACTCTCTCGTCCACTGGGGAGAATTCCAACAAATGGCTGAAGCTGAGCTGGGAAGCTATAAACAAGCCCACTCTAGCCTCACTGCGGGCAACTCCAGAGTAGAAGGGGGTCCAAACTCTCAACAGATCAAAAAGTCCAACATGTAATTGCCATGATTTGAAGACCTTATGTAAAATAAAGAATTTGAAAATGGAATGGTGCTTCCGGTGATAAATGTAATCTTTGTGAAATAAAACTGTTCACAGCATATTCATATCAATGACTCTCTTCCAGCTAATATACTTATTGCAACTGATGTTTCCTCTAAAATGTCCCTAAAACTCTTTGTGAAGTTTGTGCTTTGGGCTAATTTTTGTCTGTCTAAGGTAGCACATAGAACTTAATTATAAATTAACTCAAAAAGAAGAAAAAGAAAAGAAAATGCTATAAATTTGAGAAGAATAGATCTATCATTTCTTTGTTTGAATCAAAGGCAAATGGCAACTACCACAGCTGAAGGCTGAAGCAGAATAATCTTAAGGAGTGTTGCAACTGATGATTACTAGAGGATGGCTGCATAAAATGCTGGCTACACCTGTTTAGAACTGAAAAAAAAAAAAAAAAAAACTTCTCTCTGAAAAGCATTTGTGTTGCTTAAAACATGTCCTCTGATGGGTTTTTTGGTAGAGCTCATACATTTTGTCTTACTACATAAAAAGCTGTGATGGCTGCTGATAGTGTCTAATGTCTATTATCTATGTTCACTACCCCATAACCTATCTGTGTATTGTGCTGCTTGTTTTCTATAAACCAATGTTTTCCATGACATTCCTGTGGCATTATTGTATTATAAAGTGAGTTTTGACATGTGAGACTAAAATCAATGCTGTTGCAGTGTAAAATTTGGCAGTGAGCAAACTTATTTCTAACTCAATGTTTCTGTTGTTTTTCCCTTGTAGTTCAGCAGATGAGAAATTTCGCTGGAACAATCAAGGTAATGTTTACCTCTAAAATACTGTGGTACATTTTGTCTGGTCCTCACTTCATTGCATTCCAGCCCTGTGTTTATTATATCACGCATTTACAATATATTGATGCAATTCTGTCCAAGAACTATAGAGGCAGATAAAATTAAAGTGCTTAATATAACGCCCCCATCCCATTCAGATCCAAATAGAAAAGGACTGTTGTACCCAAAGTCTCACTTTTGACAGCTGTGTAACGGTCAAACAGCATTTGCAAATGTTCCCAATATTTACTGTAGGTTAAACTGTTCGAGGTGCCAGACGGGAGTGGTTTTCTATTAAAAACAGCAAAAATCTATGGGTGTGAGGCCTTTAGATGATCTGGGCATGATAACGTCTTTCTCCTCTCTCTCTCTGTGTTAGTCATGCTGAGCAGGATTCAGTGCTAAGAGCAGATTGATTATCTGAGTGCAAGGTTGATGACCTCTGCCAACAAAGATGTGAATAAACTCAGCCTAGATGTTTGTGGTCAAAGCATTTCATAGACAGTCTTTCACTGTCTGCTGTGGTTTTTATCTATCTGCTGTGCTTCGCCCAGCCTCAGAAAGACTCAAGTAGCCCTGTCAAAAATAGAAAAGTCTTTCCTTACTCCAGTCACATCTTTTGATCTAGCCATCACTCAGGTATGATTAAAACCCTATCACTTGTGGCTCAAACAGGTTTTAAAATGAGCTCTGGTTTGTGTGTGTGATGGTGAGAGTAAATCTACTGGAATGCAGCAGACAGCACTGGAAATGTTTCACCAACAGCCTCAACATCATCAGTTTGCAATTGCATCAGTAAGAGTCAATAAAATCAGTCTCCTAAATCCACTCTATAAGGCCTGTACTATTACTATTCCTCTCTGTCTCTTGATAAGAGATTAATGTTATCCCTAAGACACATTTATAAGGTTTATCTAACCACTCTAACTTGAAGACACTGGGTATGTTATCAGCATCTCTCTGACAGACAAATGGCCTAGTATTTAGACCTCAATTCCATAGCACTTGTGGCTGGGCTATCAGTCAGGTTTTCCCCTTGACTGTGAAAAGAGTAAACCTTGAATTGGCCCTGACATTACCTACTAAAATGTGAAGGTGTGCACCATCATGCAATTTCTTTATAAGGAAAGTCTTATCATTTCTAAAGCCCCAATAGATAGAATGTTACATTTAAATGACTGCTTTAAAAGTATTTTGATGGCTTGGATTATATATATATGAAGTATTTGGATGGATTGACTTGTACTATCTCTGCCATTGACACTGTGTACCCGGATCGTCTCGTTTGCAAGAAGGATGCGTCACACACAGCTACAGCTAACTCAGCTTAGCATGGCAGATTAAACAGACTTGGACACTATAAAACAAAATTCTGCAGCATTTAACTAAGATACGCCTTGAAGTAAATATGATCAGGCAGTTTTCTTCCTGTGTACCAGCTATCACTCCATACAACCCAGGAGAAAATACGCTTCCTCTGCTAAGCTAAGATGTTTAACTAGTAAACAATTAAAAAACAGTTAACTTTCCCTTTGAGTATTATTCCGCAATGTGGTCAATGTCTATCTTTCTTTTCAGGCTACCCCTTACCTATTTTTTTTATTTTTGTGCAGATGGACAAAAGGACATAGAGGAAGAGCTGACGACAGGCCTGGAGCTGGTAGACTCCTGCATCCGATCGTTGCAGGAATCCGGCATCTTGGACTCGCAGGACACCTCTACAGGAGACAGTAAGACTGACCATTTGCTTAAATAGGTGTTTTTTAAAGCAGAATATCATGGTCAGTGTCATGTCTGGGACATGTGGATTCGGGAGGAGGCGGGGTCTCAATCAGCTTTAATCCAACATTGATCATTCAAGATTCATTAATTTCCCCTGTCTTAACAAATCACCGGTTTAACTGTTACTGGAGTCATTGATAGCACAAACACTAAAATAACATTTTTGTGAACTTTTAATGTTATCACAGCATTATGTAGATATATAACTGTGATCCTTCAGTGAACAAGTGTCCTGAATTCACCCATGCCTCGGCTCTCTCTTGATACTTTTGATGATGTTACCAAAACTAAGGAAAAAAAAAAAGGATAATAATAATAATTTATTGCAGTGGATTAAACAGTGGCATTCTAACAGACTTAGTCTTTTATAGAAACACAAGTAATGTAAAGCATTGCTGCAGCTTTAAGTAACTGTTTTATCGTCTGTGTTTTTTCCTATAAACATAAATACCTTTTTCCACTGAGTAAAAGTAGAACTGCTCAACTGTCAGTAAAACTAGAACACGTCATTATAATTTGTACTTCTGCGTCATAAAAGAGTGACATCACACGTTTTCCTATGAGTAGTCCTACTCTTCATAGATAATGTTTATTTCCTCCTCTGAAGTTGTATGGAGTATGGAGTGTTTTAGCTCTAAACTTTCAGCATGATTCCTTGGAGGGATTTTGAGATGCCCTGAACATTTGATCAAAGATCAGAGCACTCTAGAAAGAGCATCAGAGATCTAAATAAATAAAATATGATGCATTATTATTCGTTAAACAGTACTCTGAGCACTGTGAAACTAAAACTGTAAATTTCTAAGCAACAGTTCAGATGATGCTCTGACCAATTCAGATTGAATATATGAACACATGCATGACAATCAGCTGGCTAATGGTTGCTTTTTTAACATTTACACATATTCATATCATAGTGCGTGGGCTCCTGGTCAAAAAGTATGCATTTCTTCGCTCTATGTGATAGACTTTGGGTGGATGTTTTGCTTGTGTTTCTGCCCTTATAAGCAAACAAAACTCCTGATCAGGAGAGTACTGTATTTACTTCAAAAGTATTTAATGATTTAGCTGAACGAGCAATAATAAATGAATGTATGAACTAAATGGATCCACTGAGAATTAGGTAACACGATGCAAAAAGAAACACCTGAGACAAATGCAGCAGCATAGATCAACATGTGCTATGGACGTAAATTTACAGATAAAAATTAATTAATTAAAATGTGTTGAGATATTGTAAACTAACACTAAAGCCACCAAAGTCAAATGACTAAAAGTTGACTAAAACATATTAACATAATATTACATTAGATTTTAGGTAACCAAATTACAATAGATGCAACTTAAAAAAGTCTAGACAGATGGTTATTCAACATTTAATAGATGTTGTATTGTTGTTTTACTACAGCAGAGCAATGCAGTGCATCTCGCTGTGCCTCTCCGCTCCACTCTCATCTTTTTTCACTTTGTCCCAGAGATGATACCCAGGGCTTTTCTATAGTGGACCCCATGGGAGAGAGGTAGCTGTCAGGAGACGTGCCGAGTCGTGCCAGTAGCTTGATATGCTAATCCATCCTTGCTGAGGTGTCAGCTGGCCTGCTGTTCACAGAGCAGAGAGTAGAGGCACACACTCAAATACAAACTCATGTACATGCACACAGAAGTATACAGCATAGGCACACGAGGCCATAAATATGTGCACACAGACAGGCATACATAAATAATAACACACTGAGGCATAGAGAGAAAAGCTGTAAGGTGTACATGCATAGCTCTGCATGCACAGGCGGCTTCTGCACACATGGATGGCGTTGTGCATTGATACTCACAGACACACATTAATTTACATTTACATTTAATCATTTGGCAGATGCTTTTATCCAAAGCGACTTACAAGTGAGATACAAGGTACAAGGGTAGGCTGCCAGGATTCAAACCAATTCTTCCACATGGAGGTCAGTGATCCTGCCACTACACTATATCCAGTCGTGTAAGTAAAACTGGGAATGACAGTTACATTTTCAGTATTCAAATAAAAGCCAACTAACCAGCCCAAATATAAAAGGACAGACAAAAAGGTAAGCAACTGAGCAAGATAAAAAAGATAAAGAAGACAGATTGTTAGCTTTAATTGATCATTCATTAGACCAATCTTTAATCTCAGGTTTTTGGCAGGATATAATGTATGTTACTGGCTGCAAATGATAAGCTTGTTTTTTCCATCTCTGTCTAAATTTAAGGCCCAGTAGTTTCAAAAATGAATATTTGTGGTTGTGGTAAATCCACCACCATCTGCCAGTGAACGGTCAATCGGTATTTGTTTGACTGTGTTGTTAAAAAAGCAACAAGCAGCAGTAAGTAAAAAAAAAATCCATCTGGCACACAAGCACATGGTCATTTAACACTAGGGAAAATGCAAAGAGGCGTTCCAACAAGCATCACACACACATATAGTACAAATGAAGAGACACACACCTTAAACACACACACACACACACACACACACACACACACACACACACACACACACACACACACACACACAGAGCAGCAGAATCCACTCCTTTACTCAAGCTGCTGAGCAGATTAGTGCGACCCAGCAACGGAGTATGATGAGTGTCTTCATGCTTTACGCTGCTTCTTGCTGGTGACGCTCGCCAGTGTGCATGTTAATCTGTGTGTATATGACTGTGCTGTACACAGTGATTCTGGACTATGCATACAATTTTGTGTGTACCAGACAGCAAAAGCTTCCAGTGTATATCTAAAAATAGCCAGCATATGAAATATTAAGATGTCAATAGGGAACTCTGGTCACCAAGAAAAGACACAACTTTTGTGTGTGTGCGTGTGTGACATGGAGCCAACGCAGGTTGGTCGGAACGCACATCACTACCTCCACGCAGGTATATGCTGCTGTGATGTGTATTCATTCATGCATGAGATCACGAGAGTGAGAGAGACGTGTGTCTGGGTTCACTCAACTCTGAAAAGATACTAAAATGCACCAGCAGAGACTGTCTTATTGCACCACATTACTTTCCTTCTAATACACTAATACACCCCTACATCTTCCTACCCACACACATTCACTCACCTCAGATGGATTCAGCGGAGCCTTCAGTGTTTGCCATCTGACTGATAATGTATTTATGAGGCCTTTCGCTTCCCCAAAGGCTCCACTCCCATATGAAACCCACCTAAAATGGCAAACTAAATGTGTGGAAAACATCCTCTTGATTTATCGTCAGCAGTCTGTAAATCCAAGTGAACTACAAATTCTTCCATTTCAATGTGCATTTATTTACTATGGCCATGTGCGTATTCTGCATGTGTGTGTAATTACCAAAGGTGAGCCTATATTGGACACAGAGGCCTTGACCTAGTAAACTCACCCTTAGCTTAATATCACAGCTTAAATAATGCACCATCACCAGATACTCTGCCTTCAGGAGCCATTTGCCGTACTTTCACTTGGATGAAGCTTTATTTTCCAACACACTTACCCAGAGTGACTCCATTTGCCATTAGCTGTTGACTTTATCTGTCTCATGCAGTAGGTATTGACCGCCGGCATGCTATAATCTTTCTTTCTCTCTTTTCAATTTTTTTTAATTATCAAGCAAGCAAAGTCTTCAGATTCTTAAACTGCTGGCAACAAAGTGACATCAGTAAAGATTAAAGGGAGAGCCTCTGCTCATGGAGGACAGCTCAAGAACTCCAGTGAGAGCAGGTTTATTTTGAGCTAATGTAATGCAATAAAGTTACTTTCCAGTGCATTTTCCAAAAAAGGCAAACAAATGTGAAAGCGGCTGGAGTACTCGTGCTTTTATGTTGGACATCATGTTCTAAGGAACATTTGGTTAAAAAATTACTTGAATTTATCCCATTAAAGCTGTTGATGAGGCTCATCATTGCTATCATCACCAAAAGTGATTTAATCAAGGATGCATCAAAAATTTAAGAGGACTTTAAAAGGAGGGATGGAAGAGTTCTGGCACTCTCACAAGCAGCTCCCGTCCTCCTGCCCTCCTCAAATGATTCGATTAAATTCAAACTTTATGGGCTGTCCAGTGTGCACCGTTTACAGTCTACAGAACATTCATGCTTATGCTTTACGTTATGTTTCCTGCACATGCGCTGTCATTTACAAACCTGTTTGTGTGATAGTTCATATTTGCATGTTTATGCTACAGATTAACAATCCATATGCAAATCACAAGGCTGCAAATGTGTCACAAACACAGAATGAGGCTGTGTATAGAATTAGCAACGAAAGAGTTTTATCGCATTCTGCAGGTGCATGTGTGTCAGTCTGTCTCCTCTGTGAACCTGCTGTTAATCGGCTATGGTGTCAACCATAAATTATTGCACTGTTTTGTTACCACAAAGAGAGACATGAACGCGTGTGGAGTTTCATGACACACTGACATTATTTATCCAGAGAAAATAAATTACTTTGCTATGTGCCTGCTTTTACCAAGGCATAATTCTAAGGTGTTTGATTTGAAAAGAGTACACGCAATATCAGCCACAACACTGAAAGCACCTGGTGTCAGAACACATTAGCTGTCCACCACAACCTTAAAATTACTATACTTATAATGTTGTGGCCTGATTAGTGTATTTTATGCTACTGCTACTAGTCTTATTCACTCTCTTAAAAGTTACCATTGACTAACCAACTGATTTGATGGCTGACCAGCTGCTAGCTCCATAGTGGCTCACAGTATGAGTGGCCAGCTGGAATCTGGCCGACTGATCTTTGGTGGATTTTGGATGGCAGCCTGAATGTGGAATTGGAAGGTGTTGCACAGCAGTGTATCAGTGGTTTTCACACTAAATTTTACTATAGTTGACAGATGACACTTCAAAGTGTAGACAAGGTGTCAGTGACTAAGCCAAGCCACTGATAACTTTCACAAAATTTGGGATAAAATGTTTTGGGTCTGGGTCTTTCTCCAAAAGAAGACTTTTTAGTAATTCTTGCTTACCCAAACTCAATTTCAAACTTAACCACAAACTCATGAATGATGAGTTATGCTTTATATCTATATGTGTAGATTTAAAGTACTGATTTCTAATGCTGGCATCAGATAACACAGTATCTATAGCTTTGCCTTTGTGGATGGGTCAACAGAACGGTCATCCCCCCTGTCCAAGAAGTTCACATATCTTACTAGCATCTCCCTGATGCCCGCAAATCCTAAACAATATCACAGCAGCCTTCTACTTTAATTGTCTAATTGTCTCACTTTAATCAGTTCAGTTGCTCAAGTGCTCTGTAGCGGCAATGCAGAGTCATCAAAGAAAAAGTGCAAAGCTTCTCTTCTCTTTGTTTTTGAGTCCACTTCGTGCTTATTTTTCCCTAACAGCATGTCTGTACTTGTCATTTCGGTCATGTTTTCCAGCCACCTTTTGCAGAACAAAGGCACAGCCATTTGATAAAACAAGCTATCTACTCTCTACACTGGATTGGTAACAGCATGTGAGCGACATGCATGTAAACACTAAAAAAATAAGAAAATATTTTTAGGCTTCCATACTGGAGTAATGACTGATTGCCTGAAGTGTCCCCTTTGTAGACATGGTGTAAGACACACTATGTGTCTTGCAGTTTGGGCCATTACCAGGCTATTATTGCTTGGTATACCTGTCACACCACAAAGTGGCACAGCAAAATCATTTGCACCTTTCAAAATAGGTGGTGCCATTAGCTTATTTATTAAATTACTGTGTAATAAGTTAATTAATTCAACACAGCATATATGTACCGTCCACTCCTTTCTCACAAATAACCTTGAAGCATTTCTTTTGTTGAACAGTATAAACTGCAGCTGTTTAGGCTTCTTAACAAAACAGGGATCAAACAGCTTCCTTTATTTTGACTCTCTTGTTCTATGTTCACACTCCACAGTGGAGTAGTGGTTAGTACTATTGCCTCACAGCTACAAGGTCTCTGCAGGGTGTACCTGATCTCCCAGTGCCTGTCTGAGGTTCCTCTGGGTGCTTCAGTTTCCTCTTACAAACCAGAGTCAGACAGGCAAGTTAATTGGTGACTCTAAATTGCCTCTAGGTAAGTGTGAGCATATCAGACCTGCAATGAACTGTCAATCTGTCCACAGCATACCCTGCCTCTCGCCCAGTGACAGCTGGGATTGGCTCCAGCACCCCAGTGGCCCTTAGTAGAATAAGTGGTATAGAATTGGTCAGAATTTTTTTTTTTTTTTTTGAGTAAAATGCTGGTGTGACTAATAGTTTGACTTGTGACAGTGGCATTGAGCTTTCTCGAGGCAAGACCGCTTTACTTCTCTGAAAATTAAACAACACTTGTATAGGTGTATAGAAGCATAAATGCTACTTAATACACAAACATCATTATTGACATCATATCTGTATTTGTTTTTTGTTTTGTTTTGTTGCGTTTTTGTTTTTTTGCTTCATTCCACCACTCTCCACTCCTCCTGCTGAATTATGCAGAGAAATATGGAGCATAGAAAAAAGAAAGACAGGTAGTTGAGGTAGAACGATAAACGAAGTGAAAGAAAGAGACAGAGTGTATTTTAAATGGAGGTGAGGAACAGAGTGAGATTAAAGGGTCACAGAGCATGAGAGGAAAAGAGTGGAGGCGGGAATAACATAGTGGGTAAAAAGCAAATGGGTGTCTCGAAAAGGAGGACAAGTAATTCGATTTTATTCTATGTAAGTTTTCTTCTTCTCTCCTCTTTTCCTTTTTTTAGTGTCAAGGTCTGTTATAAATCAAGACAGTTACATATTTTTTTGCATTCATGTTCATTCTTTTCTCATAAAATAAAAAGAAGAATTACATTGTGTAACGTGTGGGATGTTAACTGGGTTACAGAACTGCTTCAAGGCCACAAACAGAATAAATCTTTACACTGTAAAGTACATTACGCAAAATGCAACTTGACAGAAGTGAAACAACGTCTCAATGTGACAACGATCAAACGTTTGTCTCAAACAATGATGTGAGCTCGCTTGACATCTCTCCAAGTCATCTGGTCTCTCATAGAAAAGACAGAATTTATGAATTTACATAAAGAAGTGCTTCTGTCTAAATGTCAAATGTTCTCTCTTAATTCATCTCTTCTTTTTCACAGGACAAGGACTCCTGTCACAAAGCGCCCTGCAGCTCAATAACCAGGATGCCTATGCAGCAGCTGGTTACCTTAGCAACCAAGGCCTGACACTTGGGGAAACAGTCAGCGGGCAGGTCGGAGGGGCAGTACACAGCTACAACCAGGTACATGCACATGAATTAATGAGAGGGTTTCTCTGCCCTTGTTTCTTTTTTCTCCATTTTATCTTTTCCCTCTGTCCTCCTTCATTTGCATCTTCCTCCAGCATCCCTTCATACTCGCCATGCCTCTTCCCTTCCTCCATCTCTCAGTTTTCCTTCATCTACATCCCTTTCTATGTTTCACTTGCTGTCTGGCCTCTTCTCTCTCCTCTCTCATATCTTTTTGTGCACGTTTTCCTCTCTAGGTGACATCTAGCCGTGCAGCTGCCCAGTTAGTGGGGACAGATTCTCCCTCCCAGTCCCAGAGAGACTCATTTGCTCGTGGCAGCGCCTTCCACATGCCCACTGAGGGTGGATCTACACCTGCTGGGCCATCCATGTATTACTCCTATGCCACTTTGCCTGCGCAGGTACAAATCCCTTATGAGATTATTGTGATGCTTTAGTTGTCATCTGAAGGATGCTTTCCCCATTTCTTTCAGCATTACACTGCTACAGGAATCCTTAATGCTGATAGTGACAGCATAACCCTGCAGTCCTCAGATGGAAGCAAAGCATATTAAATGGGCCACTGGTTATTTCTTATGGTCCTATCTATTTTGTGACATGACGAAAATCTTATGCTCCCACTCTCACTGTGAACCTCTAAAAATGCTATAGCTTGCTTCATTGTTGAGGACAAATTTGTAGATTCACAGTGGTTTCTGCTTATTCCAGTGGCAACCCATAATGACGGCAAAAGTGATAAAGCATCATGTCCACGGAATAATGCCCAAACTTAGTGGAAACGTCTGGGTTAGGGTTAGGATGTTTGTACCAATTCAGAGTTACTTGGCTTACGAGGCTTGCAAAAATTTTTGCTTTTCCACAGGCTAGGCAGCCACCATAGGGATCTGCCATCACATCACTGCATACGTCAGTATATGTCTCTGCATTCTTAGCAGCTCTAACACCAAACACAACAAGAAGCACTACAGTGTCTTTACATTTAGTGCTCTTGACTTAGCAAGCCTACACTGGCATCCAAGCATGAATGGTCCACAGTGAGCACTATAGATGGTGATTAGATAAGAAATGTAATTACACCTTTGACTCTTATTAAAACTCAACGTTTTGACCTTTGTTAACCTTAGCGTTTTGCTATCTATCTAGTATCAACTGTGCCGAAAGTGATCACACTGCAGTTGAATAAATGTAATAAGTGACACAGATATACAGGTTCTCTCATTATGTTTTAATTGATTTGGTTGGTCACCATAATTCAGGCCCCTGCATCTCACCTAAGCTTGTTTGTCAAATGTTTGCTGGATATGATAAGCACATTTATTTATTTGGGTTCCATTTGAGGCAGGTGTTCTTTATACCAGTGGTCCCCACCACTGCTTTATACATCAAATACACATGGTACCTCCGTGCTATAGCCAAGCTATATATGTTCTATTTCCAGCTTACTGGCATTTGAAGCACAAGCAATTGAAGAAAAAGCTTATCCTGTATCTTTATTAGTACAACAGGAGTATAAGATTTGTAGGTAGCTTCTTGTATGGCGTCAGTGAAGAGTGCAGCCACAATGCAGCAAATCTGACCTCTTAGATGATGATGTACTATTTCATTGCTTCTTCTGCTGCACTGTGATTTTAAGAGCACTGCATTAATCGTGTCTTTGAATTCAATGAAAATTATTTAGCTGCACTGTTGCACTGTTTTAGAAATTGGCAGTGTCCTCACTTCAGCGCATCTTGACCATTCTCATCCAAATAAGTGGAGCGTTTACAATCATACCTATAGTTCTGTAAGAAATGAAAGACCCTGCAAATATTTAAACTCATTTTCCTATTTGGCAAAAAAAAGGAACATGTACGTTTAGAATTCTGATGGAAGTTGGCAGCCTATTGCTCGCAGTTGCATTTTAAGTTCATTTGGTTATAAAAGTTCAGATTCATCTCTTCATGTTTGGTCTGATGGCTCCAAGCCCTTTATTGCGATGTTATCACAGATTAGAGACTCTGCTCTCTGGGTTTCCAGCCCCACTGGGAGTTGTTCATCTGTCTATAAATAATGATATGAATAAAAAGGGTGGATGAATATTTAAAGTGAGTGGCATTCCCCTTTAATGAAGTACAACTCCTCTATTACAGCGTGTCAGCTCCCCTCTGCAGGCGGTAGGATCCCCTACCAAGCTGCAGCGCCTGGGATCAGCCTCCTCTGACATGCCCAGCTACGCTACGCTACAGAGGGTGTCCTCACCCAAACAGTCACCCAGCCGGCTCGCCAAGTCCTACAGGTGGGTTCAATTTCAGTCTGACCAATTGATTTAACATGGGCTTATTGTTAGGAGCACATTGTATAAGAATTCTGCTGGTCCCAAAGCACAGAAGTATTTATCTGTAACAGGTCAATATGGCTGTTGATCAATAGCAATGACAAAACAATTATTTCACCTTTCTGGCTTTGAAAAACCTGTAGTCTGTTTGAGGAAAAGCTAAATTAGTCATGTTAGATGCCTGTGCTAATACAATAAAGGTAGGTTTACATCATACTTAATTATATTAATGTAAATTCAAATATGAATTTACATTTACAAATTTCTTCTCTGTTTGCTGAAACATGGAGAGGAGAGTCTGGAGTCAATTTTTTTCATTTTAGGCCAGTCTATTACGAATGTATGTACTGTATAAATCCAGTTAGGAGGTTCCGTGGTGTGATACATGCAGAATCTGATAAAGAAACGGTACTCCTGGGACCTTTTAACTTGTTTAATCCTGTTTTTCTGTTCTACTGTACCTATACCTTAGATTTTGACATTAAATGCAATAGTCTCACCAATTACTGGTGAAAACAATATTTTCTCTGCTGGTCTGCTCATCGTCCTACCATAGACAATGACAGGGACTACATTGTTAAATGTTTTGATTGAAGGTTTTAGTGGACTAAATCTTTAATGAAACTCCTGAAGCACAATTTTATGATCAATAATAAAGTAACAGACTGCTTGTGGGGCAGTCATTACAAGCTCATGCTGTGCCGCCATATGTTGTTCAAACCCACAAAACTTTATTTTAAATTCTAGTGAAGAAACTCAGAGTTGACAGTTGATTGTATTCTGAAAAATTCAATCAACTGTTTGGTACAGCCATTGAAGGAAAAAGGGTTTAAAAATATTTCACTTAGTACGAACACTGTAGAGTTTCAATGAAGAGCTGGAATAAAGTGCAAAATATATGTCTCACACTGCAAGGACCAATGTCCAGTTTATAGTTTTTACATTAACACAGCCATGGCTTCAACTTCATTATCTGCTTATGGAGGTCTGCACAGACTGTCAGAGCTGTGACACGAAACAATTGTCAGATAAAAATTCTAATTTTGTCTGACTTTCTTATTTTGTCCTTCTGTAGCACCTCATCACCCATCAACATGGTAGCATCGGGTGCTGCTGGCTCCTCCTCCCCCCTCCCCATGGCAGCCTCCCCTGGGGGAAACCACATCTCGTCGCCCATCCACCAGATCAGCTCGGTGGTAGGAAGCTATGCCACCCTGTCGCCCACCAAGCGCATGCTGCACCACATCGGAGCGGAAAGCCACAAGATTTCCCATGAGCTCTACGCGAACGCAACCCTGCAAAGGCCTGGTAGCCTGGCAGGTAGAGGTCAAGACAAATCTTTTACTTTTTTATGTACAATATGTGTGTGACGTGGTCAAGTTGTACATACATTTTATACATGTATTCAAAGTGGTCCATTCTAGTTATGTGAATTAAAATTTAAACAACATCAGTTTTGTGGAAAATAATTAACAGATGGGAATTTATGCTTAGTTTTCTCTTTTGTTTTACTTGTTTTTACTCTACAACAAAATTGACGTTGATGTACCATAATATAACATTAACAAAACATAGTACAGATGTTGCTTTATGTTATTAATTGTGTTTTTTCTTGATCTAAGCTCAATTTCCCTCTGTTCTGTTTTCATTCATTTTTTAATACCATTTGTTCTGTGATCTTATGAATTATGGGTTTTCTTCCGGGCCTAATACGGCTTTTCTGAATCTGTTCTATTTCATGATAGTTAAAGGTCTCATAAAGCCTCTTCCCATTTATGTGTGATTAGTATTTCTCAGCAGCAGCACAAGCATATGAAAGAATAAAAAAACATTTTACCAAATATTTGATGAAATTGGCTTTGAGGTTTTATCTAAAATGTATTAGATTGCAAATATACTTATGAATTTCTGAATTTATAAATGAGAATTATTATCTCCACCGAGGACCTAAGTTTAACAAGTGTCAGGCTTAGGACTTGTAAAAAGTTGGATTTGTCATTTCAAGGTTTAAAGTCTTTCACTGTAAAGTGCCTTGAGATAACTTCTATTGTGAAGTGGCGCTATACAAATAAAACTGAAATGAATTGAATAAAAAGCAAAAAAATGGAACCAGTTCTAGTAGTTCAAATACTGACTTCAGTGGCTAAAATTAATTATTGTTGATTGTTGTTGTTGATGTTTTACTCACTTAATGATCACACAATACTTTTATCCCTCTGTCTGTCAGCATGTCTAACATCTTTCTTTCCTTTTTCCTCCAGGCTCCAGAGGTTCTTACAGCAGCCAGCACAGTCACCTGGGCTCTGAGCTCCGACCTCTGCAGTCTCCTGAACATCACATTGACCCCATATACGAAGACAGAGTCTACACCAAACCTAACCTTAGAGGGCAAGGTAAGCAGACACAGGGATGTATGAGGGGACGGTTATTTGTTAAGGTGTTAAAGCCGTTACAACTACAGACTCTATAAAATTGAGTCCCAGAAGACGGGGGAGTCGAAGGGTGGTTTGATGGATTCACATCCAGGGAATCAAAAAAATGTGAAAGGCACTAGAAAATAGTCCAGGTTGAAACACAAAAAAATGGCTGCAGAACCATTGAAATTTAATAATATATCAAGACATCACAATGATCCCCTGAAAATACCCTGATCAAAGAAACTCTGTACAGTCAAGAGAGGCAGGACTAAATAATAAAAGACAGCATGGTCTCATTTATAAACGAAGTGTTCTTTGGTGATATGATGATATAGTACTGCCTGCTGTACATAGGAAACTTTCTCTTTTCATCTGATTATGTAGAGCTATTTACCAGATCAGGTAGGCAAATCCAATTGGGGTCTTAGTGGCAATTTGTTTCTCAGTCACAGTCTGTTAACTAATTAGTTTCAAGGCTGAAAATTAATCTCAATTAATCCCACGGGCGTTAGCTTGGGTGCTTTGAAATCAAAGCAAATCATCTGTGTCCTAAAATGTTGTCAGTGTTGTGCTGCCGGTTTGGTCGTCTGAACAATTCTAGAGAGATACATGACACAAAAATAAACATTAGGTTTCGTTTGAATGAAGAGAGATTCTCCCAATAATAATGCTGGCTCCCGATACACATTGATAGGTCACTGCTATGCATCAAAATAACAATTATCTCCAACTTTGTGTCTGTGAATGTAAGTCACAACAGCAGC
This sequence comes from Anabas testudineus, assembly GCF_900324465.2. Taxonomy (NCBI): domain Eukaryota; kingdom Metazoa; phylum Chordata; class Actinopteri; order Anabantiformes; family Anabantidae; genus Anabas; species Anabas testudineus. The sequence goes on along the minus strand of NC_046626.1, from coordinate 4,374,445 downwards.
AACAGTCTCACACTTTCATTTTTTTTGTACAACACAAAGTACGCTGTTGAAACCTGGCTATGTTTTTTAAAGGTTAATTCAGATAGCTTCAAAACCTGGAAACATCACACAATTATTTGCATCACAGGTGAATTTCCTTAGGCCTAGTCAAGGCCCCTGCAGTGATCTAGTCACACACTCACACACACACACACACACACACACACACACACGTGCCACTGAACTTTCCTCTTAGCATGAACTGGTGTGACTGTGTTGACTATCATGGCCAAATGGGTTTGGATCTGATTCCTTTCTCAGTAGACTTGGCAAAGGAGTTAATAAGGATTTTATGTGCTCTGAGGTCTTGAAATTAGACACTCAGGCAAACCATAAGGGGCCCCAGGTTCACAATGTGGAAATTACTTTGTGGTAACAGCACAACTGCACAATTGTTGATGTTAAAAACTAAAGAAGAATATAAACTTAAAGATACTTACTGAGACATGCTTACTGCATAGGTTTGCAGTCAATGACCATAGAGTCGTGGATTTAGCCTTGTGTGTAGTAAACACTTCTTGTCACTTTGTTCACCAACCATAATTAAGAAGAAACTTCTTTTACAAACCCACTTGTGCAACTTTCATGAAGATTCTGGGATTTGTTCTTACATTAGGTAAAAACAGAATCTACACACAATGAAGACCATACTCACACACACCTGAGTGTTGACCTCTGTAAAATACCTGGTTATTGCATTGCATCAGTTCTGCAGTTTGAGATCAGATATGTTTTTAATTTCTGTGTGAGAGTCCTGTGATTGCACACAGCCTTGCAATCTCATGTCCCTTTAAAGACTTGAATGCATTTTTAGGTTATGCCCTTGTAAGTTGGACTCAATAGAACAACTGAGGTACGAGCAAATCAGCCATTTAAATCTTGAATGAATGGGATGAATAATGTAAAATGTTACCCTGGTGCTCCTACAATGGGTAAATCCCGCCCTGATGTACTAGTCACTCTATAACAGTACCTGTGAGCTGTGAAGCTGATTTTTCCTAACAGTGCATGTGTGTTTGATTTTACTGCTTCTGTTTGCTTGTGATTTTCCATCCAAATGAAAATCTTTGCTCATTTGGTGAGCTCAGCTTATCACCTGAAGTTACCCCACCTGTTGAGTTGTAAGTTGAAGTTTGTCATATTTATTTATGTCATCATTTCTTTTTGTTTTTTATTCCCCATCTTTTTCATTCTGTGCTGTTTTTTGCATTGGTGCTGGTGGTGCTTTTTGTGTTTTTGTGTGTGTATTTTTGTCTTGGTGAGTGTGTGATTTTCTTCATCCTCTACCCCCCCACTGCTCCTCGGCTAAATCAAACCCAGTGGTGAACCAATTGTACCAAGAGGTCCTCAACTATCTGCTCTTTCCCTACGCTCCTCTTCCCGCTTTAGCTCCGCCCTCCCCTGGTGTTGACCCAATCCCCTTGCAGCGAACGGGAAGCCAGAGCACTGCAGGCACCTTTCAGAGAGGCAGCTTTGCCACAGGGAGCGGGGCGGCTGACTATGCCAATCCGTACTGCACCCTTCAGTTCTGCCCATCCACCGAGTCGCCTTATAGCAAGTCAGGGCCTGCCCTCCCCCCTGAGGCTGCCCTGGGCCGCTCTCCATCAGTGGACAGCATCCAGAAGGACCCAAGGTGAGAATTTTTTTTTTTACTTAGGTTCTACTCCGGCTTGTTGATGAAACCCTTTGTCCTGCTCCCTTCCCACTTTCACTGATCTTACTGAGGGCCAGATTCACCAAATTAAACACATAACCTATCAATATTAATGACCTAAATAAAATAACATTACGCTTTAACAGTGCAAAAGAGTTTAATTGCATTCCACGAAAGAGTGTCAAAGTCAGAATTGTGACACCAAACAGTTTGTAGCACCTTACCAGATAATTGACTGTCAGGATTTGATGGTCCAGTGCAGTAAAAGGCCGGCTGAATCTGGGCTTTAGTATGAGGCACACATCACGCCACATCTTTCACTGTCCTCTCTAGTTTGCCTGGTGTTGAGGCTTGTTCACACTGCCGTCTGAATGCCTGCGCACACCTCTAGGTCCAATTTAAAAGTTTGCCATCGCTGTTAGGAGTGGAGTGTCTCTCTGTCAGTGACAATCAGTCACATTCTATGCAGTAGGTAGACACAGTTAATGTGGAAAGTCTGTTTTTAAACCAAGAGAGCTCCATTTACAAGTGTGGGTGGGAGAGAGAAACAGTGACAGACAGACAAAAAAATAAAAAAAAAAAAAAAAGAGAAAGAGAGAGACACATACAGAGACAGTAATAGCTGTTTTTATCTTTCTTTTGTCCTAGTTAAAATCAGGTTTCAAATACTATTCCAATTGTGCCTTGGATTTCTTTTTCTTAGTCTCCTCCTTCTGCCTAATGAGTGCAGAGACTGGCTGTCAGACAGAAGCAGCCTAATTAAAGTTGAAGTGTCTTTCTTTGTGACATTTCAGCTCAGGTGTACGTAGGAGAAACTGTTTATAGTTTTGCTCAAATGTAATATTTTTTAATGAGGAAGTCACTTTGCGCTGAACTGTTTTATTATATAGTAATGTTTGGTTATATGGTAACAAGTATCTTTCTGTGTCGTTTGCACAGTTGATTCTGGATGTTGTTGTCATTACACTTTCCTCCACCCATTGTCCAAGTGTTTATTTCTCTGTGCACATCGCACTCACGTTGTCTGTTTGCTCACTCTTCAGAGCTCTGGCTTCATTGTTGTGTAGCTTCTAGCATACACACATCTGCACTGCTACATTTACATTTAAATGACTGACTTGTGATGCATGGCATTTTGCTTTACATTCACAACATGCCCAGTCAGTGCTAGCACTGTCTAAATGAGTCTTGTGCTATTTGAGAAGCTTTTTTGTTCACATTGCATTAAAGGGAGGGTCCCCCAAGATTACACTGCAGTTGTACAGTCGTCAGGTGTTTCCAAGCTACATGCTCACTGCACCGCTGCTGTTTTATAACTCAAAGACAAAATGTTTTTATATTTGTTAGATAATATTTTTTTATGTCAGCAAATCCCATAAAAAGACCAAAACCAATAATGAGGTAGTCAGTTTATCAATACTTTGCAGCTTTTCCACATGTGGAGTCCCAATTCCTAGTCTTTTTTAGAAACACAAAAATTGTTCCATTTTTTAACACATGAATACACATTTGGTGAGTATTTACATCATCAGCACAGTATATTTAGAGTTTCATATAAAGTAAACTACTCTGGCCACGTTCATCATAATTAAAGAACATGTGGATCAGTGATATATACTAGAAGTTTATGGGACACATTATGACAGAGGACATGCGTAGGAATAAATACTGAGATCAATTCATTCCTAGTTTTATTTTTTTTTATGGGATTTCTTTTGACAGTACAAAAAACATATTGAATATTAGACTTAATGTCTTAATGACTTATAGTCTTATTACATTATGTCAGTTGGTCAACAGCTGTTGGTAGCTGTTAGGTGCTAAAACCACTATCTTTCTCATTTTTATCATTTTTATTATTCCTGTATGCCTTACTTAGGCATAATCTCTGTATAAAATATTTTATCAACACTGCAGATAAAGGAAACAAGCAACACATTAAGAAAAATCAATGTATTAAAGTATTAAAGTAGTACAAAGCTTAGGATTTTTATTAATACAACTAAATACTATTTGTCATTGCCTCATTTAATGTGCAGAAATATATTTGCTAGAAAATAGATGTACAAATTAGTGTTTTGTTTAAATTTACCCTACATATAACGGGCTTAGCAGCTTAGCTTGTCATTTACTCACCATTTAGTATCTCTGCTACAAGTCCTGCTTTTCTGAGATAAAGTTAGTCACCTTTAAGCATGCAATAAATAAATAAATAAAATATAATAATATAGTAGAAATGGATGATACACAAGGATGCCTTTGTGATGTGTGTTTTTATTCAACAGCTCAGTTGACTAACAGGCCGACTTTATAAAATACACAAATAACACAGTAGACCAAACAGTGTGCATGTACGGTACACCAAATGTATGTACTGTGCAAAGGTTGTGAACTTAAATGTAAATTCCCTGATGAACATAGAAAACATCCAGCCTGTCACTCATGTTGACAGCATAAGAACATGGGAACAAGATCGGGACATTCATTCCAGACATTTAAAATTAACCATGAACCAATGTCCACGGTATTAATGAACAAGATAATAGCCATCAAATATCTTAAGACCCTCTCTTTACTTGACATACCCTTCATCTCCTCAGCGCCCATTTTAAGTGCATGTCCTTCACTCTGCCCACCTCCTCCACCATTGCCTGATAACCAAGTGTTGAGAGAGAAAGACGAGTCTAGTGCCTACATATTGGTTTCTATTTGCTAATCATCACTATTATGACGTTATTGAATAATTTGTTGCCAGACAGCCAACATATACCTCTCTCTTGTTTCTCTCTGCCTGTCCCCCTTCGATAGGTACAACCCCGAATTCCTTGTGTGGAATCAAAATCAAGCCGAGCAAAGAATGACAAAGTAATCCAACTATTTATTTATGCATATTTACATTCTGTCTATCTATCTTACCTTTTGTCTCATTCACTGAATCTCTCCATCTTTTTATATGACACCTATATCAGATGCAGATGTTAATGTTAATGACAGCATGACAACATTTCACATTCGTATTGTCACCCATTTATGAATAGTGCTGTAATAAACAGGAATCACTTTTATTTTAGCAGTATATGGATTCATAATTAGACATTAACGAATACTGGCTTTCAAAACAATTTACATTTAACTATCCCATTGCATAACATCTGAGTGGCATCCTCTACGACCCAAAAACACAAGGAAGTTTTCCTAAAAGTCCAATCAGTTTTAAGATAGATTAAACATTTTAAGTAACTACTTACTAGTTAAGTAATTTTGCGATTCATAACAGTATGGCTTACCAAAGCGTCTGTGTTTAAGATTGTAAATATTCCTCATTCTCTCCTTGGGCTTTCCATCTATCCATCCTGCATTCCATTTGTCTACCTGTTGATTTATTCTGTCATTTTTTTCCATCGTCGTTCTGTCCTGGTAACTTCTGAACATGCTTTGTGACTGTATTCATGTGGCTTTCCCAGTTTTTATTTGGGCACAATTGTTTTTTTAATTAGCAATATGAACCTTTCATCTAATCTGCCAGAAAGCAAATTAGTTTCCCCCAAAACGGTAATTTTGCTGCATTAGCTAACTGTAATGGCAGAAATGTGAGCTAACAATAATGGCGGAAACTGAGAATTAGCCAATAATGCTGTCAGAGACATGTTGTTTCACGTTTCTGCCAGCTTGCTTAAAAAATTACTATATTATGTCATACAGCTCTTTGTATATTACTGACATCATCCTATATTGCAGTTGTTATATATGATGATGTGAAATGTAAAAAAAAAATTAAGCAACTTCATATAAACTTGAATGTCGCCATCACTTTAAAATGGCTCCTTAATGATACCTCTGTCCTGTGAAAGTCTCAAATAAATATCATTTAGCTGATTTGTAAAGCCACACACTGGCACAATCTGGCACATGAAGTCCTGTTACTGTGGAGACAGCCTCTTGTGTACTCCCAACTCGTATCCTCCTTCAGGGTGCCAGTAATTTATGGAAACGTTCCCACTAATGTGAAGAAAGATTTGTTCTAGACAATCATAACAATGCCTCATTTTATTTCATGCTCATAGGCACAGTGAGAATCTCTGATCCCTATAGAGTCAAAGGGTTGAGATGGAGGCTGTATGTGTGTGTGTATGTTTCCTAGCTCTCCCTGACATCTCCTGACCTTTCATTCATCTCTTCTAGCACCAGTGGGCCAGTCAGTCAGCCATGTCAATACACCTCAGACACGCACACAGTCTGGATGACACAAGCACGTGCTTCTCTTTCTTCTTTCTCTTCCTTTCCGGCTGCTTCAGTCTTTTGTTTACCTTCTTATCGTATCTTCCTTCCTTTTGTATTTATTTATTCTCTGCTTGACTGTAACATCCTTTCCCCACTGAGGTCATGGTGGGGTCTTATCCACACACAGGGTGCAGGGTCTGTTCACACACTTCTGTTTGTATACATATATATATATATATATATATATATATATATATATATATATATATATATATATATATATATATATATATATATATATATATGGAAACGTAAAAATATTTTCTTAGAAGATTATAGAAGTTTTTCTTTTTCCAGAATAAAACCACTTTCTAAAAGTTGCCACTGCCCAAAAAATGATGTAAAGTTATACTACATAGCCATTATACAGCCGTGTGTACCCAACTAACAATGAGAGAACGGTGAAGTACCCATTCTAAAAAACAGATGACACTTGTGCTTCTGAAGAGAAGTCCAGAGAGACACACTGGCAAGCTGATAAACAGAACGGAGAGAGCTCATGCTACACCATCACTCCAAGAACAATTACATGGACTGTTGAGTTTAACCAGTGTTGTCCATCATTATCATCAGTTACTGGGCTAATTACTGCCCCCATTAACATATTGTAGACAGATCCCAGGTGGTCTGTTGCTGCTGGTCTCAGATCAGTTTGTGCTATGATACAAACAGATACAACATCTGGATCTGTTCTGTTGTATTGTATTCTATTCTAGTCTATTCTAGTTTACTATAAACACACTGATGCTTTGCTGCTGAAGTTGTCAGATCAGCAATCTAAATGCCCATAGAGGTTGTTTGGCCCTAATTACCACCAATGCTAACCACAACAGCAGATGTCTTGACATTGCACCGTAATGGCGGCTGGTGTTTTGGACCTTCTGTGTCTTGAAAGATGTTATAAACACTGGGTTATGATTGTGGAACCATCACCATTCAGGTTAAAATTAGGAAAAAAAAAAGATTGCATGCACTGAAGTTTGTGTCTAGAGAAGCCCTTTTTTAATTTACAGGTTTACAGTTGACAAGGTGGAGACATCACAGTTTGATTGACTTTTTGCACAAAGTTGTTAAAAGATAGAAGTACTTCCTGAATGCTTTTGTTCCAACACACAGTGTCACACAAAATCAAGTGACTGTCCTGTGACTCTGCGAGTTGAGAGTGCCTTTTCTTCAGTTTACTCTGCAAGTTTATCCTAGATGTCTTTCCCAGCGTCTGTCTAACTTTCAGGGAATGAGTCATCAGACACATCTCTACTTTCCCCAAAAGACCTCAGCAGTGGCACCATACACACACACACAAATATACCAGACACAAATTGCATAGCTCGCTCTCTGGTTTCAAATCGCTCTATTCCCCAAAAACCCTGACTCACAGGAAATCCTTTCAGCCCGATATAGCAGTGTGCATTATCTGCCTGCAGCCCTCACATTACAGCATCTCACCCTGCTTTCAGAATACATAATTCATAGATAGTTTATTTATTTACCGAGTTTAATTGTTGATTTGCCTGCAGCCTGGCACCTCGGTATTGTGGTGTAAATGTTTTGGCTGTCAGTGACATGAACGCACACAGCAATGTACGCTCACACATACACACACATGCGCACTAACGTAGACAAGTGCTGATACGAGATAGCCCACCTGGTTGGTTAGGAACAAAGATGGATTGACAGTTTGTCAGTACTTAGTCCCAGTCCAGTGAGATGCCAAATGGTTTGTCTCTCTTGGGGCATTTCAGATTGACACACATACACACACAGAAAAAAATGCACACATGCAGAAACATCCATATATGCACATATTCCTATTTGTAAAAGCCTTTTGACTGTATATTGATCTTAATTCTGACTTGTTAAGATTGGATCCAAATGCAGAGCAAAGGAGTAAATGGGCAAGATTACAGTTACACATGCTTAAACTCAAGGAAAAAGGTGTCAGGGAAAGAAAGTAAAGACCTGAAGCCAGATCATTTAGCTCTGCAATTTTCCTCCAAGTGTCTTGGAGGCAAAGTGTCTCCAACTGGGGTGAAATAAGCTTTCTTATAGTTGCTTCTTTGTAAATTTGTAACTTTGATCCATTGATTAATAATTTTTTTAAGGAGGTTATATTTAATTTTGTTTAGAAAGAACAAATACTAAGTCTGGAGCAGAAATACTATATGTAGGACTAAAAGTTCCACAAGCTGGCTGTAGCACATGAATCACATCAACTAGACGAAGTGTGCTTACTGATTTACTGAATTACTGTAAGACAACATGTTATTCTTATTGCATGAGTATAATATCTACCAAAGACAGACATAGGCTGCTTTCTTCCCTTTACTGTTTCACAAAATCCAGAGAAAAAAGTCAAAATTCATTTAAAAAAGCTACTGCCACCTAGTCTGGCTTCAGTTATTTATATGTTTTTATGATCAGTGCTCTGAGCACTATTTTTACCCCTGGCTGTATAAGTTTTTTAATAACTTTAGTATAAGAATCAGGGTGAAATATGTTGCATTTGTAGTATTTGTAGTTTTCATACAGTCACTATATTTATCATTTGCTGCTAAAAATAATAATCTCGACTGGTCACTTGTGAACTTTAAGGAATCTACAAGTATGGTACTCTGGAATAATTACAGTTGTCTCCGTTTTATGCATACCCTTGTAATTTTCCTTTCTGTTTTTCCAAACAGCAGTGTTACCCAAATATCCTGCATATATATATATGCTTTTCTTAACATTAACACTAAAACAGAGCAAACACTCCCTCTGTGAACACTTTTGCCCAAAGTTCACAGATGGCTCAGTAGTATTTGCTCATCCTACTGTGATGTTGTCACACAGTGTTTAGGACTGGGAGCATCATATCCTTCTGTGATTTCTTCTCTTTGGAACGAATGAAACACACACACAGAGCAAAGGAGAGACAGATGCTGGGTGAAAAGTAGTACAGCTCCAGGCTAGAGTTAGTGAATGAATGAACCATTATAGTACAGCTTTCTGGGGCAGAACACGCACAAGCGAGAAGACAGACAGTCTCTTAATTTTATTTAGATTAACTCCAGCTATAGATAGATTCTTTTCAGAGTGTTTAGAAAGACAGTCTCTTTGAGAAATGAGATTGAGTTACAGAGATATATCCCAGAATATATATCCCACATATTGCAGAACAATGTACCAACAATATGTTCCATTTATCACATGTTGCACATTGTTGCCTGTGTGTGCAAAACTACATGGCATGTGTAGTTTAGCATCATGTATGTTGAAAATGTTTGTTTTTCTGTACGTAAGTGTTTGTGTGCCTGCAGAGCATTTCAGCCGGAGGCCCTGGTTGAGTTTGATCTCTTGTGATGTGCCGCTTTCTCTTCAGGGCTGTAACTATTCTAGTCTGCGGTTCGGTCATTGAATGTGTATGTGTGTGTGCTTTGCGTTATATTTTTGCATGTTTGTGTTTGTTTCTCACCTGTCCATTGCTCATGTCATCTTCAAATGTGACGGGGGTAGCTGTGACTCAGAAGGTAGAGCGCCCTTCCACTAATTCCGGGATTGGCAGTTCTATACCCAGCTCCCTTCCATATGTCAGAATGTCCATGGGCAAAACACTGAACCCAACAAAGTTGCCCCACATGTGTCAGGATCGCTGTGTGCTTGTGTGTGCAAATGGATAAATGAGAAGCAGTGTAAAAGCGCTTTAAGTACCAATTAAGTAAACAGCTCTACTGTATATAAGTACAGACCATTTACCATCCTGGTGCACACTTACACATACTTGTATGTTTTTATTTTCTGGGAGTGGTCGTTGGTGTTTACTATTGAATGCAAGTATACTTGCATGTATCTATTTTTGGTTTTGTCTGTAGCTACATGTGTCCCCTGTCAAAAGCAAAAGAGGTCATAATTGGACAGTGTTTATGCATGCCACTTGCACATGTGGTGGTGTATGCAGCGGCCAGCAACATTTATCCAGCAAAGCGTGGGTGTGATACACAGTGTGCTGGAGTAGAGCCAAGATATTGTTGCTTCCCTCCTTTTTATTGAATCAAGAATTGCTCTGATTTGCGAATCAAATACCAGTTCTGATTACAACCAGATCTACACCAAGAATTAGAATAGTATTGTTTACCAAACAGTCTCACCTCTGAAAAGCAACCTCATGTAACCAGTTTAGTTTTCACTGTTGATGGACTTTCTTGTATGAAAGTTTCCTGTCAAGAGTTAAATGTGTTCTGCTGACCTCAGCTAAACACATGTTCCATTGTTCATCTCTAGATATGAAGCTAAGATTCTCTACAGTCATTTCGTAAACATTTAAAACTAAATTCTTTAAAATCAGATTTTGAATTTTGAGTTACTATTCACATCATTGTTTTTAGAGCTTACACGTGGAGGGAGAGACATGAGGCAAAGCTACTCTGTGAGGTGAAATGGACAGGTGCATGTTAGGAAGTTTGTTACTACAGCTTGGCCTGCTCTATCAACATGGTCGGCAGATGGTGCAGCAATAGTGGCTGTGACATCCAGCTTATTGAGACAGTCATAATACTTTTAAAAGGTTAAAACCCTTTGCACTTCTTTTGTGTCCAATCACTCTCCTTCTTTTTAAATTCACACAGCAATAATTGAAATAATTTGCTCTCCATGAGTCCAGAACAGACTCATTCTACTCTCAAGTTAAGTTAATTTCGAGTTCACGTAAATCCAGTTGTAGTTTTCTGCAACTGAAAATAATGCAAGAAGTAACTTCTAATAGCTAATTTGTCATACTTGCTACCAATTTTGCAAAATGTAAATAAATAGAGGCTATAATTGGGGTTTAAGTAGTATCCACTATAAGTGGATTCATTGTTATTTTATTACTTAGTTATGACTTTATTAGAGCTCAGTGTCCATCAGAGTGGTTCATGCACTTTTGGAATATTGATGTTCTCTTCTATACATTCTTTACAGTCTTTATGTTTACTGCAATACAGTTACATAGAAAGATTGTTATCCATGTGTTGGCCACCTGTTATTGTCTGTTGGAGTTTCTCAGTTGTCCTGATTTTATCTTTATCTTTTCTAAAGTTCAGTTAAGAGTTTAGCAGGTCTTCAGACACTGTTTTAGTGTTTGTGGCAGAAAGCCTGGAGTGACTATCAGTAATTCAAACTCTTTGTAGAAAGAGAAAGGCTGAAGCTGTCCTGGTTTGACCAGATCACACTTTGTTCAAACATGTTTTTTTTTTTTTTTAAGTTGTTAGACAGCTGAACCTGGCTTCTCCCTTTTTTTTTGCTTGACACTTTGACAAGGTTATTGCCAAAGTGTATTTTCACACCACATTGCAGAAAGATAAAAGAGATTCTGTGAAACTATGATAAAACAGAGTAATCATCATTGCCTGACTTGCACCAGAGTCATGTTATTTGTGTAAAAACCAGTCCTAATATAACAATTTTTTTACTGTTCGAGATAGGGACAGCAGGTATTTTAATGCAACATTCTCTCTCTCCTATTCTTCTACACAGTGACTGCTAGCTGAGCTTCAGGGGACTGAATTTTATACTAAAGAACACAAACATACAGTATAATCTATATATTTCAATTCAGTCAGTTTTATTTGTATAGCATTTAAGGTTTAAGACCCTACAAAATACAACTGTGTACAGAATTATTTAGAATCCCAACAACGCCAATTTAGCAGCACCAAGTGATGGTGGAGAGGTTTGGGTGAGTGGGAAGAGGAGAGACAAAAGAACAGCAGGCAACAACAACAAACAGCAAATACACTGGGCAGGTTGGTAGGACCAGTAGCTGCACTCTGGAAATATATAACTCAGAGGCCGAAGATACCTGCAAAAAAGTACAGAGAGAGGGAGGTAGAGAGGTGGAAGCACACCTAGATCACTGCCCTACATGCAGGAGACTGGGTTTCAAATCCCAACTGGGGGTTCAAATCCTGGCTGTGGCCTACCTCCAGTAGGGGTCCTTAGGCAAGACCTCCTTATGCTTACACTGCCTTTGCATTGTACCTCGTATCTCTTGGTATGCTTGTATGCTTTGGATAAAAGCGTCTAAATAAAAAAGCAAATACATTACTGGTAATTTTCTGTCACTTTGAGTCTTTATGGTTACAGCAATACAGTTAGATGTATGTTCTTAGTTATAATGGATCAATTGAACCCCTTTCAAAAGTGATCGCATAATAGCTGCAGCCATGTGGTTCACTGCTTATTTAAAAATATATAAATCCACATATACACACCATCTGACAGCTCGTTCAGCCATAACATTAGATGTTTTATTGTCCAATTAACCCCAGAAGGTGAACTACACCATGTTATGTCATTTCTCATCATATTTATTGAGGCACAAGCTACTGTATATACATAACAACAACATTATGTATGTTAATGTTGTTTAAATGTGCCTGAAGGGAGCCAGAAAGGAAAAGAAAAAAGACTGTGAAACATTTGTTGAAGAGAGATTTTCAGAGAGAGAAGAAATAAGCAAAAATTATTCTCTCCAGTTTCCCCATTTTTCAAACACTGGGTTTATCCCATTGGTCTATTATGAAAGTTTATGAACAAAGCTTTCTAATCCTGGATCCTCTTCTGGTGTGTATACAAACCAATGTGGGAATATATTTTTGTGTGTGTTTGACTACTTTTTTAGTGTGCTGGATTGTGCTTGTGTGTGTTTGGCATTAGCCAAGACTCCACTAAGCTGAGCCTAGTTGTCCTACAGCACTCGGTGCCGCTCAAGTGTGTTGAGCGTGAGCGTGTGTTTATGTTAGGTTAGACAGAAGTGAAATCATCTCCACAGGGACACTGGGCTGTTGCTGCATCTAGAATAAGATACATCAAAGAGAAAGGAGTTCTTCATATGAGCAGAGTAAACGGGGGTTCTGTACGCAGTCAAAATTTCTAACAGAAAAATTCAAGCGAACATGTGAAAAAGTGTGGATTTGAAAGCAGAAATCATGTGTGGGGGGAACGTAGCAAAAGCAGGAGAACATGCTTAAGCCAAATTACAGCAAAACAATATCCATCTCCTGCCTCCATCCACCTTCAGCTCTATAAATGACAAGTCACACTGTGAGAATAAAGGTCCCTAGAAACCATCGCTGTCAAGGAAACATGATACTTTTGTTGCCGTTGGATACAGCTCTGCATCAATAAGTCACACCTTCCTCTCATTCTTCAACCACTCCCTTTGATCCATCATCATGACTTCATTCTTTCACATTGTATCTTTCTCATGTTGATTACCTATGCTCCTAGTTGCACACACATCCTTAGACACAGTGTGTGCTTAGAGCACTGTTTTAAAGCACTGGTAGATGCTGGTTACACATTTAAACAAACCAGGAAGAGCAGTTAGAAGAAGAAGTAGGGATTCATCATCACACCATTAGGAAGCTCTTGTAGTGTGTCCCAGATGGTTGCTGTTGTTTGTCTGCCTGTGACAATGCATAGAAAAGCTGTTTTGCTGTTTTTTAGGTTTGTTTTGGTTCAACAGCTTTTTCAATATTGGGAGTGAGGCTGCTGAGCAAACAGACTAGCCTATTATGTAGTGACGACTGTCTTCAGGGTAGCTAATAGCACATTTTTGGTAAAATCTTAAAATGGCTTTCAGTGGCTAATATCCAATGTAGTTTCATACCTTTACCCCACATCTCCTATCCTGTTCGATCTGCCTGAATCTGGCTGACATATGCAACTTTTGGGAAAAAAATCTCATGGCAGCAGGAGACTACTATCGACACCTCTCCTGGAATTAGAAACTTACTCTAGTGTGAATCAACCATAGCCGCATAAAGTTTTAGTGTCAGTGAAGTAAACATAAAGGGTGGTGATTGACAGCTGTGGGATCCCACAGTTTGCCCTATGTGACAAGCCTCACTCAAAAACCTAGGGAATACTGTATCGCTGCACTGTTGCCAGGCTGTTCAGGTAATCTGGGTCATAACAGCATTTGACAGCACCCTTCCTCATTAAGTTCAACAATCTCTTTTGACATGGTGAGAACAGAAGAAAATCCAGCCCATATGAAAAACTAAAAGTGTGCCAATGTCACCATGTAACATTTACTTACTTCACTACTCTTTTGGAGCCTTGTTAACAGATATTTCAAAAATGCATTAGATTGATTAGGTTTCAAAAAGTATACAACAATTATCTGAACAGGTGAAGCAAGCTTCTTCACAGTACTTACTCTATAAGCAAATGTCGTGAGGTTATTTCTGGAACAGAAACGTCCAGTTTTACTTGGGTTTTCTATAATGGCCTCCATTTTTCTTAGAAATCAGTCCTCAAGATTTTGAAAGCTCAGTAAAAGCATTAGTGAGGTTGGGCATAGTTGGGTGGCAGGACTGGCTTTTCAAAAATTACATTTGGATTATTCTTACTATTAAACCTCCAGCTACTGGCAGACAGAAAATAGTGATGATGTAGTCACCTCACATGTTCAGTCATTTTAGTTGAATGGAATTTTTACACATACAAGAGTACAAGTTTAAGTGCGTTTAATGTGTATTCTTTGTTTTCTCTTTTGATTGACCTCCAACCCTCATTTCTGCGTCTCTTCTTTTTTTCTCTGTTAAGCAATTTAAATCAGGGTCACAGTAGGGAGACTAGATGCCTAGTAACAGCTACACACATACACACTTATTTTTTATCTCTGTACATGTTAAAACAATGCATTTTTTATGTGTACGTGTGTGTGTGTGTCACCGTAGGGAGTTTGGCTGGAGGGATCCAGAGCTGCCAGAAGTGATCCAGATGTTGCAGCATCAGTTTCCATCAGTCCAGTCCAACGCTGCTGCCTATCTCCAGCACCTCTGCTTCGGAGACAACAAGATCAAATCAGAGGTACATCTCTTGATGTGAAACAAGAGGGCACTCTCACAAATGGGAATTGTAAAACTCACCTGAAGGAGCCCTGACTCACTTTGTTGCTTGCGTATGTACATGGACAGTATAGTTTAATCAAAATCAAACATCCTTAGCAGCATGCTTTCCTGCTATTTCCTCCACCATGCAGATATTTTCTCATTTATGTGTGAAGCTTTAATGAGTTCTGCTGCTGGTTTTTCAAGTGGAATGTTTTTTCGTGATTTGACTGCCACAAGAAACATTCCTGGGGATGGAGTTTGTGTGCTCATGTAGAAATATTAAACCAATTGAGAATTAATTCTAAAATGTGAAACTGTTGCATTTTGTACAAAACCCCAGATGTGAAGACAACACTGTGTGGTTATTAGGTGGTTGGAATAGCTTTTCAACTTAGACCACTGAGAACATATCAAATGCTAAATGAAATGAACTGAAATGTACTGAATGAGCGACATTTTCACACATATGTTTGGGTTGAATATATCTATTGACATGTGGAACTGCATGTCACATCACCTAAAGAATGGGAAATTCAAGACACATTGTCCCCATATAGGTGCAGCTGTCTGAGCTCCATCAGGCTCCATATTCGATTGCATTAAGTCCTCATTACACACACTTAACCCAACTCTGAATATAGCCTTGCTCCTGTAATCCATCTTCCTGTCCTTTAGAGAAATCGTCACTCAGAGTCTTAGGGAAAAAAAAACAACTGTTCTGTCTGTCTCTACAATGTCAACTCAATTCAGCTCAATTCAACTTTATTAATACCCATCGAGGCGACAGATTTGAGAGCCAACAAAGTTCCTCAAACAGCAATAAGCCAACAGGCATTGGAAATAAAGTGTGTGTGAGAGAGAGATAGAGGGATGAGAACAATGACTGATGTTGAAATTGTGTAGAAGAATGAAGTATGGCAGCGTTTAGAACAAGGCTGCCAAAACGACACCCCCTCAGGACAATTTGTTTTTGCCCTTGAGAGAGATGCTTGAATGGTGAAACAATAGACTCAATGCTGAGGGATATGTGCCTGCTGCCTCTTTGGTGTCCTACTCTAGCACCAGATACACTATAAGGATGTGTTTGGTTCGATATTGTGTCAGGTGCTAATACGAGCCTCATTTGTGTCTCTCTGTGTTACTGATAGGTGGTGTCACTACATCACAGTCAACATGTTTGAGTGGTATTCATCCAGAAATGAGCAAAAAACAAACAAACTTGGCAAATTTGACTTCAAATTTCAAGTTTGAAAAACTTTTGAAAAAAATTCAGCATACAACCTTCTTCAGGGTGATTGCATAACATTTAAAATACAGAGCCTATATAAAGAAGGCTAATAATCATAATCATTTAATGAGAGCAAGACACACTTTTCCACAACCGTGGACTGTCAAAATAAGAGTACATTACAAAATAAACCGCAGAAAATTTCTCACTGTCACATAGAGTAGTACAGCACAAGTAAAAGTAGACTATAAAATATATATATAATAAATATATGAACCAGAGAGTAATTAAACCTAAAAATAGAAACCTGTAAACTCTTTCTTAATTACTCATTATACTGTGGTTTGATAATACTCATCATCCCACTCATGTTTGACTCTTCATTTTTTCATTCCTCTAGGTTATAGAACTTTAGAATAGGAAATGCAGAAGTCTTTGTTTTCTCAGAAAACTGATGACTCTGTCATGTCAGGGCTGAAAGATCATTTCATAATGAATTAGTTAATTATTCTCTGATTTACAAACCTAATTTCCAGAGAAGTTGGGTATTTTGTCTAATGCAATACAAACTAAAATCTGTGATTTGTCAATTCATTTTATCTTTTATTTACGAGACAAAAGTACATAAAATGTTCATTTTGATGCAGTTTGATGACGGGTGATAAAAAACCGGGTTGTTCTTTTTCATGTTTTGCACGGGAAGACATATATTTTTTTACTTAAGCAAGCTGAAACATTGTCTTATGCTCTCACACAACTTAATTTCACTGTCTTTTGGTCCATATGACTTTGAACTTTGAACTTTCTCATGCAGTAGGACTGTGTATTTACAAGAATCTGGTGATACAATATGTACCGCAACAGGGGGGGGTTATGGTTCATCTGTAATATATTGCGACACTGCAAGCAAGGCGATATACACATTTTTTTTACACCACCAGTAACACAAAATAAACCCCTCTCTGCCACAGATCTCTGCATATAAACTGTTAATTAAAGATCAGTACAGTAATATTGAAAAGTTATACAGTATTACAAAACATAATATTGTGATATTCAAATGTATCAAGATTTTCTTACACCTCTAGCCCCCTTATTCCTATTCATTTGTTGTCAGGTGAGGTACAGCTAACAAGGCGGCTAATTCTAAATACAAATATGTGTTTTGACTTAAAGAGTGTAATCCTGATTGTTTTAGCCTGATTACTCAAGCGATCATTTGTGTTCAGCATCATCAGTGTCCTTTTTGAGATGTTCACATGCAGGCCATCAGCTGAAGTCGGCCTTTAATTGGGGCACCAAAAAAAAAAAAAAACAATATACAAGACACTCTTAACGGCCTGGTCTATGCACAGTCTCCTTCACTAAAATGTCTCCTTTGTTTTTATGTAGAGGGGGCAGTTTGTCCTACATTCTCTCTTTGTCTAGACTGAAGAAAACAGGGAGGGTTGCAGACACACACACACACACGCACACACATGCACACACACACACACACACACACACAGGGACACAAAGTACATTGGCTGGCATTTAAATAGATCTTGCATCAGTGCCAGAGTAGCCATTGCATCCTCTATATTTCCAAAAAGTCGAAATTAATAGTGACATGATAAAACAACATTTCTTTTTTCTCATACTACACTATCAAAGAGTGAAATTCTCACTGACTCACAGTCTCACTGAAATAAACAAATTGAATGTCTCCAGCTATACTGTCTATTTTATATGTGAATTTGACACTACTTTCCCACTACAGTCATTGTTTATCCTTCCTCTGTCCTCAGATCCGACGACAGGGTGGTATCCAGCTGCTAGTGGACTTGTTGGACCACCGGATGACCGACGTTCACCGCAGTGCCTGCGGAGCCCTGAGAAACCTGGTGTATGGCAAAGCTAATGACGACAACAAGATTGCCCTGAAGAACTGCGGAGGCATACCAGCTCTGGTCCGGCTGCTTCGGAAGACCACAGATGTGGAGATTCGGGAGCTTCTTACAGGTAAAAACCCAATTTACACATTCTTCTTTTGAATGCACAACAAGGGTTAATATCACAGGATTCATTGTTACTTTTAACTGAGGATGTTGCAAACGGATCCTAGCTTATTAGAGCTGATTCTGGCATATTTTAAAGCGTCATCAAAACCCTCTAAAATACTGATCCTTTAAATTCACATTCATCTTACCCTCACACATGCACACTAAAACAGACACACATTCCCTCTTCATAAACACACTTCTACACACACTCAGCACACTGCGCTGTACATGCACACACACATGCAGAGAAGAGAATTGTTTGCCACCTGCCTGCTTCCCAGCACTCATCAAGTGCTGTTGACTTGTCAAATTGAGCTTCTGTGCAAAGGGCTACACTGCACTTGTATCCACAGCAGGTTTGTATTCTCTGTCAGTAAACACAAATATCATCTGAATAGTGAAAAATGGATTCAGGATTGATTCATTTGAGGTTCTAAACCCACTGAGGTCTGGGTTGTAAACATGCCGCCAAAAGGATTATAGGATTACCAGTAATGCCTCTACTAGTTTTTCACAGATTTCACTGTATATATCATGGCAATTCATTTATATTTGGCATTCACATGGACAGCCATAGTAAAAAGACTTTCACCTCTAGAGGAATGGATGGAGTCATGACAGAGCTAAAAGACGAATACCACTCAATTTTCAAACTAATCTACACTCAGAATCCCCAGAGGAGGTTTGTTCCAATCCAGGAGTCAAATGAAAAAAAAAAAGCATTTCTCTTACTGGCACCCACACGCATGAAAACATCTCTGCTGTAGTCCTGAAAAGAGAATCATATTTCAAGGCTTGACATGTCAGAAACCAGGGTTTCTTGAAGATTTTCCATCATTTTGTGAAAATATTTATTTCCCAGTAAGGGAAGAAGGCCGGCGTTTTAGTGTGTTCTGTGTTTCAGTCGGGAACATGCAGTTGAAATCTGCCTGCTTCACTTTTGGATACATTTACAGTGTAAGGTGTTTATTGATTTTAAGATTTCAACCATGAAAGTTCATTTCTGACCATGAAAACAGGTTTGACAAAAATAATTATGTACTTCTCTCTGACTGTCAAGACTAAAACAAACTGTGGTAGAAATAGTCATTACTTGGGATATGTTATTGTAGCTGTGTAACAAGCACCATTGGTTTCCTTAGTCAAGTATTTCTGGGAAATTGAACAGTCAGTAGCAGTGTGAGAAGTAGTGGATCCCTTTTGTAGTGGAAACTAAAGGGACGGAGGTCGAGGTTGTGGATCAGTTTGAGGGCTTTTGGATATGTCTAGAGTTCATAAACTACAATAATCTTGGAGTTGGCTTCATCACAGAAGCAACAAAACAGAAACAGCAAAGCAGAGAACAGTATCAGGGAACAAGTAAATCAAATTTCATTGTCCGTACAGACAAATAAGTCCAATATAACAGCATTGCAACAAGACCTCTGTTTTATCTGTGCATACAACAACACTGTCAAATTTATACACTCCTGAGGTCAGAATGGAAAAGCTCCAGTTTAGGGGAAGAAAACCACCGTTTCAAACCACAGAGAGAAAGGTGCGGTTTATCTAGCTTCATGTAGACATGGTCTCCGAGGTTACACCCACATTATTATCCGTCCTTTGCAAACTGTCCTTGTATTCCACAAAAGCTGCCCTTGAGCCTTTATCTACCCTTTCCTAATTATTTACAGCCACTCTTCACATCAGGATGACATAGGATTCTGGTGAGATAGAAACATTTTCAGTGTTGTTTGTGGTAATGAGGCAGTTGAATACTAACACAAGCCGAGCAGTCTCCCAGCACAAGAAAACCTTATCGGGATCACATTTGGTGCACAGTATGACCAACGTGTGCGCTATGAATCTATGTATATTTAAACGTGTGTAGTGAGTATTAAAAAGGGTTTAGGCTTAGCAGAGATGGAAATAAAAGTTTTTGTGTGCTGCTAGACTATTAAAGAAGATTACCATATAAATTAGAGCAGCAATTCAAGACACGGAGCACCGAAATCCCTCCTGTCACAAATTAATCAGCTGAACAACCGACCGGACGCAGACAGACCGTGCTCTCTTCTCTCCACTCTCTCTCTCTGAAAGACCCAGAGGAAATAACTCTCTCTCTCTCTGTTTCTCAGCCCCTCTCACGCTCTCTCCTCTGTGGTTGGGTTTTCGTAATTGGTCTCTCCTTCTCTTCCCCTCTCTCTCTTGTCCTCTTTGCCTTTCCCTGTCTCCCTTTTTTTCGTTCCCTTTTTTATCTTCTGTGGTGCTCCCCCTCTCTCTTCTGAGCATTTTAAATCAGGATCACAGTGGGATGTCAAGCTGCCTGCCTTGCTAGCTACAGATTCAGCTACACCCACAAATACATACAAAGGCTTGTTCACAAACACACACATACAGTACACTCACTTGTGCTTGATGGCAAAAAAGCCACAAATAAGGTTGGTGCCCACTGCTCTTAGGTTTTCTATCTACCTATCTACCTACCTACCCACCTACCTACCTACCTACCTGTTTAAACTGAACGGGTTGGTCACTCTTCCTCATAGTTGTGAATGCCTGACACGTTGCACAGCTCTCAGCTCCAGCACTCCTCTAGCTTGAGGCACTGTTGTTAGGTTGAGGCCATCTCTGCTAGGAGGTTATGCTACAGGTCCAACCTGCCAGTTACATTCATATCCATCAATGCTGTCTAAACAGTTTTGATGTGTTTTTACAATTTTCAAGACATGAATATGGATTGCATCACTATTCCTACAAAGCAGTTATGTTAAAATGTCAAAGACTGTTACTGCAGTGTAGCTAAGACTTGCTGGTTTGAGCTGATTGAAACTTCATGCTTGATGCATTTGCTTGCAAAGAAACACAGCAGAACAGAATGTATGTATCCTAGTGTTAATCTACAGGTACTCATCCTGGCTTACATACATTAGGAAAGAATTTATGAACTATTGATTAATTACTTTAACTGCATTAAAATTCTGGAAAGGATAAATTATATGGCCAATAAAAGTCACATACCTGTAGATGATTGCAGCTGTAAAGGATTCACAATTTCAAATACATTTCTGGTTGGCGCTCTTTTAGATTCCAGATTTGTTTATTTTTGATGACCTTAAGTTGAGGTTTTGTCAATTGCATATATGATACTGAACCCAAGCATGAGAAAAAAGGTTGTGTGGAGCAGCAAAGAAATGCTAACAACAAAATATCTGCCCTATCTATCTCACATAGAACTGCACTTTCTTTAGCTTAAACATTCCCTTTTAAAATCCACATGGTGTCAGTAGCTGTCGTTCCACTTGTCATTACTATGCAACTTTTTCATCCAGTCACAGCAGAACACATGATCGTAAGTGACACGTCTGGATTGCTCATGTTGGCGTCAGCTCTTCAGAAGCAGATATGGAAGTTGTCAGGCTCACGATGTGATGGGAATGCACTGCAGTATGGATGCAATCCAGGTACAATGCTCATCCAGCTTAGGTGAAACAAATAGATGGAAAACGACAGCTTGAAAAGCATAGTCAGACATAAACAAAACAGACTATTTTTTTTAAATTGAAACTGTTTTGCCAACTCTAGTGAGCGCACAGACAGTCAAATGTTCATAGCTGATATACTGATTATGGCTGACTCTATAGATATATAGATAGATAGATAGATAGACCAATTGTGTCAAAGCGGTGAAACAAGGCTTATTTCGAAGGCTCCTTCAAATAAAGCCAAGAAAAGCAGCCTTCTTTCCCCAGTAATAATAGATCCAATGGTTGGATGCTTTACGCCCAAAGCTATTCCAAGATTCTTTGTAAGCCTTCATAGACTAAGGATGCAGTCATTACATTGAGGCACAGCTACTATGTGCAGTGTTTAATGACATAGTAGTAAGTTAACTTGACATAACACTATGGCCAAGGCTCATGAACATGTAGTATAGGTCGGTATGGCTGAAGTGATTAACAGTGATCCTTGCTTCTGTCACTAGAACATAAAGGCATCTGGCCATGCAGAAGGGCAGATTACACACAACATACAACACAACATACCCAAATAAAAGTCACACCGTGTCTGCCCAGCTTTATAAATAAACTGTACCAATAAACTATAATATACATACAGCTTTTTTTAACCATTCAGTACAGCTGGGAATGAACGTGTGACCTGGGACTTTTTTCAGCTGCCAGACAGCTTGACACCAGTCATTATAGTCTTAAGAGCTCTCTCAATTTTACTCTACATTTTCTCTCTGCCTGACAGCAATTAAAAAAGTTGACAACTGATTCACCCACTGAGTTCTGTAAAGGACTCATCAGCTCAAGTCCTCAAGTCCACGCAAATGTCGTGCCTGTGAATGGCGTGTTCAGAGTGCCTGTCATAGGAGGGTGGTTTCTACTACCACAGAGGCACCCTGCTGTCCTCAAGGTCAAACCCTCATTGCAAACTCTTAATGAATTCTATGTATATAACGTGAATACAAGCTGCTCCCAAAAGTGATTTAGCTACTGATTACTGATTGTTGCAACATGCAGTAATTGCAGTACTTATAGTTAGTTAATTAAGTGTGAGAATCTAGGATTTTTATTAGGCAGTCACACTTTTGTACACACACTGTGTATATATATATAATAGTATATATATATACAGTTCTGTACACATTCAGGGTCAACACATGCTTTTTGGACTGTACACAGGGAAACAATTCAATTTTATTTATCTAGCACCAAATCAAAACAAAAGTCTTCTATCAGTATAATGGTAAGTCTTTTTTTTCCATTCTGATCTGACCTTATGGCGGGAGGTGAGTTAACCAACCACCTTGTTTGATGGTCAGGTTCTTTTCAACAACACCTTTTTCTGTGTATACCAGCGTACGCTTTTCTTTTTTTTTTCAGAAAAAAATAGATACATTTGAAGATCAAGAGACAAAGAGATGTGGTGCAATGTTGCAGAAGAGAGAAATATGACAGGAATGAAAACATGGTGCAAATGAGAGATGGGAAAGGGCTTCAGACAGAGAGATAGCCGACAAATTAATTTCCTCTTCTTCCCTATAACTCATACATTCATAACCTCCTGCTGCTAGTGATGATGTAAGGCTGAGGCAATTAACCCCCTTCATCTGTCATTCACTCATGACCATGTGTACGTGCGGTTGTGTATTCATGTGCTTCATAGACCTAGGATAAATATGTGTTTGTGCGTGCCTGCATTTGTATCATCATGCACTAATGGGGAGTATATTGTATGCAAGAGACACACTGTGTGTTAGTGGGAGTTTCAGATGAAAGATAAAATCCCACTGCCTTTCATCCCAGAGAGATGATGTCATCTTCTGCACAGCTGAGCTTTACTAAAGAAAGGAAATATTAATCTTTTTCTTGCAGCTGCTGCATGACATCATGTGTCATGTATTACATTTTTGGCAATGATAGTCTGCATCTTTGCAGGATATAGGTACTGTATGTGTGAAAAAAGCTGTAGCAGTACATTCAGTTGACCAATCAGCAGGCAGCAAGACACATGAATTAGGTGTGAATGCACCAAAATTAGTAATTGCTTATCTCCACTGTTTCATCAAGTAAACTACCTCTCTCTCTCTCTCTTTTTCAAGTTAAAGAAAAAAAGTCAAAGATATATGTAAGACAGAAAGCAATCTTATTTACCACAATGTTCTTTTAAAGACAAGTAACCTTGGTTGACATTGAAGTATGTATTTTTTGTAATGCTCTGTTAGGAGAAGACGGTACGAAAAGTCAAAGAAAGAAAACAAATCACACATCAACATTCGCTGACTTGATCGTGGGAATCAAGGTCAGCTAGAATTATTACGTGTCACATCAAATGTCAAGGCTATCAAAAATCCACCACGCCTTTTTTGCCCTCTAGAGCAGGAGATAAGATGACACAGCGAGAAGATGCTTTTGCTAACATGATAGTCCCAGTTAATTACCGCCATGAAGCCAGAAGCTAGTAATTTAGAAACTCCTTCTGACCACAAACAGACACCGCTGCCTCCACATAACACAGTCCAAATGGCTGACAGAGTTTAGACTGATTTGTCGAGGGGGCTTAGTTGCATACACACACGTGCACACACACACAGACATATGTACACACATAAGAACAAAGTCATACAAACCCACAAAGACAGATAACAGAACTTGTAATTACACAGTTGCTTTTTAACCGAGGGTGAACAACACGGCACTAGAAGAAGGGATCCTGTATTCGACACACACACATAGATCTACCGATAGGATGTTTTACCAGCACTACAGCTATAATTACAACTATAAAAGACAGGGTAGATAAGTGCACATATGACTAGGGGTGGACACACTGAAATTCAAAAACATGTAATTATGACTACATAGATTAGGGAATAGCCATAATGCAAGAGGAAGGTCAATAAGAATTATGAGTTGTGTAGATCCTCAAGGTCACAGTGCATGTGTGTGTGTGTGTGTAAAACCACTCAAGAAACCCAACAGTACTGCAGCAAAGTGTGATGATTTGCCTCTTACCCTATCTGTCCATTTCTTCCGTTTGTGTGTGTGTGTGTGTGTGTATAATACTGTCTATTCAGTAGCCAGTATGAGTGTGTTTATGTGTGCTCCAACTGGCTAAAAGAGAGGACAGTAATTGGTAGGCAAGAGAAAACTCAGTCCATTTTCCTGGTTGGCTGGTCACTGTATGTTGAATTCAGGTGGGGATTAGGAACAGGGGAGAGGTGTGATGGAATTTTTGTGTAACTGATTTACTGCCCTGTACTTTTCTTAATTTGTTTTACCTTGTTCTCTATTAATTACAGCAGCACAGTGGCATCCTGGAGCTGCAAATGAAAGCTTATGATGTAAAAAATTAGAGCAACATTTAAAACACATAATTTCTATGTTAATAAAGATGCAGGGTGCTAATTGGAAATTGTGTGTGTTTTTATGTGTACTTCTGTGCTTTTCTGCCATTTCTCTAATTGTTATTATCATGACATTTCGAAATCTAAAAATTTCAAATCAAAAGCCCAACATAACAATTTCCATGATAAGTTATTTATGCAGCCCCTGTCAAACAAGTAGTACATATTCTAACAGAAAAGCTTAGGAATGCTGAGGCTCCAACACTGAATACTGTTCCTCTATTACTGAAAGTAGTAGGTGGTTTGTCATTCCCATGATCCAGGACTTGGTCAGCTGGTTAATCCTAGCATTCATAATGAATGTCAGTATGTCATAAGTGGTCTTACTAGATTACAGGGGGATCCAGTAACCTATACAACACAGTATTCTGGGTATGGACTTGAGGAAAAGTGACTTGTGATGCTCTGGACCACACGGTCTGCATACAGACACCAGCCTGAACAGCAGGCTCTTGATGGGCCAGGCCAAAGTCAATCAGCTTCACATTAAGTAGCTGCCGCTGGCGACACACAACCATTATGTTGTGTGGTTTGAGGTCTGCATGCACAAAATCCATTGGCATCAAGTGGGACAAGACTGTGACCTGATGGAAATGGATGCTGCCCTTTCATGGAAAGGCCCTGGTGACGTCTGTCCTCCATTACATCTCACAGTCCAGATTAAGCTGTTTCAGTTAGAACAAATGTATTCTACCTTATGATATTATTTTGCATTCATTCATAATTTACATTCATGGTACATAAAGGCCATCTACCCTACAGTGTATTTAAGTGTTTCAGTAAGCCATGACAAAGAAACAGAAACAGAAAGTTTATTATTTACACTTGTGACATGTCACAAGGTACTCTAATGCTCATGACTGTACTAGTTTTGAGAACGTGTGTCTCGTTTTTCACACTGCTGTAGAGCCACTAAGTTAAGACAGTGCGGTACCTGTCAGTGTTGCTGGGTGAGTGTGTGTGTGTGTGTGTGTGTGTGTGTGTGTGTGTGTGTGTGTGTGTGTGATTAAGCTGTTTGCTAAAGCCCACTAAATATTTCAGTAGTGTTTTAGCCTGGAGTTGTCTGACTGTCTCTCTTACCATTGGCCTTCTCCTCTGCAGGAGTTTTGTGGAACCTGTCATCATGCGACGCCCTGAAGATGCCCATTATCCAGGATGCCCTGGCTGTGCTGACCAACGCTGTGATCATCCCCCACTCTGGCTGGGACACCTCCCCACATACACAGGAGGACCGCAAGCTGCACCTACACTCGTCTCAGGTCCTCCGCAATGCCACAGGCTGTCTACGGTCAGTATCACTGTCTCACCTATGATTTTATTTACCCATTCTATGTTTTATCCAACATGGACAAGACAGTGCACTGTTTTTCCAACATGTTCTTTGTTCTTAAACATTAACTGATCATCATTGCTGGAACCTCAACACAGAAATTACATATTCGCTCATTTTGTAGAGATGTTTTTTTTTTATGCTGTTGAGCATTGTCAGAGAAAATCTTGTCTTTTGTTCAAAGCCATTTCTTATTTTTAGATTGTATTGTGTGTTATTTTTACCACTGTACACACAGAGAAGTGACAGACCTAGCTATATTTAAGATGACTCACTATTTGGCTGTAGAACTGCTGTGGCGCTTGTTTCCTCACATGAGACATGCTAGTCATACAGTTCAGTGTGGAAGTAGTAGGATTGTGACACATATTGTTTTGGCTGTTTTGGCTGGGCTCCAGCATGTTGGGTGTGGAACAAAAAACATTAGCTTTACAAGTTAGTGCTGTGTTATGCTGCTGTTATTTTCAACTAACTTCTAAATGTATCTGATCAGTGAAATGAATACATTACTTGCATATTTAAATGCCACGATTGTGACTTTATTTGACATCCTTACACACTTTTTGTTTAAAACCCACTACAGTTATAAGAAAAAGGTCCTAACCAGACCTGCAATGATTTCTTTGCCTCTGGCGAACTGTACACAGTATTGATATATTGTACTAACTTGCAAACAAGTTAGCAAATAGTTGCCTAGCTACCATAGATGGTATTATAAGCATTGGGTACTATGAAAGGTATGAAAACATTGTGCCCATAAGTCCCTATGAATCATAAATATTCTAATATCATATTCATATGTATCATATAGGCTTTAGTTATAATATCACCCACTGTACATGATACAGTATATATACCAAATTTAACTCATTTGCAGAAAAGCTACATATTGTTATTGACCACTGATTATTAGTCTACAGTGAGCCGTAGTTATGTCACCTATTTTTTTTAGAAATATGTACTAGGACACCTTGTAGCATCTTAACCAAGATATATAAACAGGTCCACTTTTGTCTCATTTGCGTTTGTTGAGAGTTTTAATGGACCTTGATAATTTTTACTAGAGTAATTACAAAAATGAAGCACAAGAACTAAGAAGTCAGGATAAAGCATGTTTGATAGTGGTAGTGTCACACTATCCTCACAAACTAATGCATCAACTGCCTTTTAAACACCCTAATTAAACATAGTGTCTGCATAAGCATATGTGTACAACCATGATGCTGAGACAGCAGTGGCTTGCACTCTCCATTCAGTAAAATTCAATTAAAAAAAAAAGCTTTGCAGTTCTGATAACAATATAGAGAAGTATTAGCTTTTGTAATTCTGTTGTTGAATTGCTTTCAAGTGATTCATCTGCAGAAATCCATCATAATGCTGTTTTGTGTTCATGTCTTCTGCCTTAAAGCTATACAGACTCAACTTGTGTAGCCTTCACTTCAGACCCACTGTGCGTTACATTCTGCAGAATCTAATCGAAGTAACTCTGGAAGCAAAAAATTAATGTATCACATCCTATTATCCTATCTAAAATGTGTTTCATTGTTTTCTGTCCAGAGATAATGTCTTTAAAGCAATGCCTACATAGTGTAAACAACCCATGTAAGTAACTCTGATATTGTATCGTAGATATGGACATTAATATTATTACTCCTTTCTTTTTTACTTCATCTGAACATTTTATTCCTCTGTCCACCCCTACACATATCACTTTATGCCTTGTTATACAACAACATTTTACAACATTTAACATTTCTAGTCATATATTAAGGATGACACTTTGTTCTGTGTCTCTAATTACACTTCAACCATTGTTAACCAATCCGACCGTTTCAGACAAAATCAATGATCTTCTTACTTAGCTCGCTAGCTTTAGTACCTACATGTAGATACAGTACATTCATGAAAAATAAAGACAAAGTGATAAGCATGGATTACTTAACAGAAATAGCAAATCATAAGCTCTAAAAGTGTCAAGTTAAATGCTCTTAGCAGTCAATATTACAGCTGTCACATCAGCTGAAAAACACGCCCGCAGCACAGAGATGTCTTCTAAGTTGCAAGTTGCTACTGATTGGTTAGTTTTAAACAAAACAAAATACTGCCAGAAACAGTGCAGCTAGTGTCAGGCTGAATTAATCTAAACCAAATGGCAGTTCAGTGTGGCTATCAGGCAATGCCCACAGTAAGAAGCAGATTAACAACATTTTCCAGGTTTATAGATAATTGTTAGATATTTCTGCACATAGTATTTGTATTGCTAGATGCTTTCAAAGCTAGCAGTATTATTAGAATTACTAGAACAGCATGATGAAATTTCTGTATTTGAGTCTAAGAAATATTTCTAACACAGACATCAGCTGTGCACCAGCCACTTTTATGCTGTTGTTTCCACACCCTTAAACATAGAGCGTCAAATGAAAACAAACATATGCTGCAGAGAGAATAATAGCAAGTTAGTCTGAAACATCAACAATATACTTTCTTTTTACTTGTCTCTTATTCCATAGCTGTATCTTACATCTACCTCAATATTCCTTCAGACTTTGCTGTCTGAAGTTATAATGTAAAACAAATATGTCTGCTGTGTGTGTGTGTGTGTGTGTGTTTGCCTTTCTCTCTAACGACATGTATGGACCAGTAATCTCACCCGCAATATGTCTCCTCACCTGCTTGGGATGAAAATAAACTACACGTACACCGGCTTTAGTCAATTCTAATACTGTTCTTATGTGAAAATGCACACATCTGGTCATTTGATGAATGTGCGTCTGCTGGTGTGAGTGTGTGTTGCAGGAGATAGCTTGTGTGGACAGCTCCCTCAACCCGAAGAGCTAATTCATTTTTCTCACGCCTCGTTAGGGAATGCTGGGAGTCTGATTAAAGATTGAGTATTTCATGGCGGGTTTGGTATATTGCCGGCCACCTGTTCTCTTTCTCTCTCTCTCTTTCCATCTCCTATTATCATCCTCGCTCTCTCATTTTCTCTTTCCCTCAGTTTTTTTCCCTTCACTCGCCATCTCCTCCCTCGCTCCGTCTCCATCTCATTCTATTACTCAATTTCTATTCTCACTCGGTCATATTATCCCTCCTTTATCCCTTTCTTCTTCTGTCTCGCCGTGTCTCTCACTTACACACACACACATTTTCTCCCTTTTCTCCTGCTTACTCACTGCTTGTTTCACTGCTTGTGTGCGCATATGCTGTCGTGCCAACTAACAGGAGGCACAGAAACTTGTGCTGCCAGACTGCTGAATATGAATTGTGTGTATTGAATTTGCAGGTGTGACACAAATTCAACAGTAACTAATGAAGAGCAGGTGAGCCCAGCTGATCAGAAACACAAAAATATTAATACCAGTTGGTAATCTTTGCTCCCCCCAAGTATGTAGTACAGGGATTTGTCCTGTGATAACAACTCCTGATCTTATATATATGTTGTTTATATAAACAAAAAGAAAGCACCTGCATCTTCTGCTCTTGCAGACGTAGGTACTGTAGGAAACAACAGGTGTTGTAGCATTAATCTAATCCATCATGAGTACATTTACTGAATTATCTGCCTTGGTGAGAGGACAAAGTGGACACAGGCCTGTAAGCTCCCTAAACATGTAGTTTGTGCTGATTTAAAAAAAGATGTGTTGCCATGGGTTAATCAACTGTTGTTGTGCTTGAACTGTTGTAAATGCATACGGTTTTTCTCATTTTCTCAGAATCTTCTAAAAGATAATAATGCTAGCTAATTTGCAGCCCTGTTTCCATTCAAGGGAACACATCAGAAAGATTGATTATGCCAAACTGATGGAATTGAATCCACGATAAGGTAGTAGCCAAAGTAAAAGAAATAGATGGAAAGTATGGAAAGTTGTATTGTTGAAGCACTATTTTTATGTATCTGTTTGTGTCCTGAGTCATAAGTTGCACAGCACACGTGACCAGAGTCTGCTATCAGTGCCCACTACCATGCTTTGTCATATGTATGTGTCTGTACTCAGGTAACCTTGCTTCAAGGCTCAAGGTAAATAAAGCATAGCAAATAAACTACACGTACATCGGCTTTAAATAGCAAAAGGCAGGAGAGAGATGAAGAGTAGACAACAACAGCTCGTCAACACCCTGAAAGATTCAAGCAGTTATTTGACTGTATAATTAATACACGATGCTCATGTAATTTAATAAACGTCAGACTCCACTGAGGGTTGGAATAAAACAGAGACAGACAGTTGCATCACTCAGATGCTCCACTCTAGACAAATTTTGTATTTCATGCATCACAGCATCCAAATTTAAGGTCAGAGCTCTCTTAAAGTTGTTATGGTACACTCAGTGCATAACCTTAATCAACTCAGGTCAGTCCAAATAGAAAGGATAAGACAATTGAGATTGTTTTAGACATTCAAACTAGTATCATTTGTCAGTGAGGTATTTTAAGGTCTGCTCTTATCTTACTGTTACTTTTACAAACTGTATGCTTTGTCAGTGTCACATTAATTTTTCCAACCAGTCCCTAAAGTTTCTGTTAATGTCTGCTAACTTATTGTCTTACACGATAACAAAATAAGCTGATATAAGTCTTTCAGGTGAGAGTATCTGGAAGTTAAGTCAAGGTAACTGGACTTCTTTTTTGTTCATTTTGAAGTGTTTCACTACTTTTCTAAGTAGTTTCTTTATTCTGAGAAGGGTTGATTAGGGCAGTCTGAATTAATCCTTCAGGGTGATTTTGTTTCTCTGCTGAATAGACTCATTGGAGGGACAGTAGGGAATGGGTGGGAGAAAGTTTTTTTCACTCCTAACAGAAAGGAAAATCTTCCCCTCCACAGAGTTGGAGTACTAATTTTCCATGCTGACCAACCACCCTGACCTATTAGAACTGGAAACTGGCAGAACCAGAGCAAGGCTACTACAGTAACTTAAGGATTTGAAATGCAGTGTAAAATACAGTATAATTTAGTAAACATCAGTGGACATCCCTGTTGATATAACCATCTAGACAATCAAACGTATGGTATATTTATCATATAAATATACCGTATGGTATATTTATGTGATAAAATGTGTCATATTGCAACTGTGTAACACCACACTAAGCCGTGTCAAGTCACTAATTAGTTTGAGATGGTGTAGATTGTTATTAGAATGTGGGAAAACAAATGTGACTAATGGAGCTTTGTAAGCTTGGTGCCATTTCTCACTGACACTGAAGGCATGAGCTTCTCATAGCCATCTTTAATGGTCTGACATTTAAAGAGCATTCCCCTCAGCCGCTGTCTCCTCTCCGTCACACAGACAGACACATACATGCAGAGCCAGATGTCCATATGCTTCAACCTACATACATACATACAGTATGTAGTTGCACACTTACTTGGAACTTGTGAGAAGCTACTGTACTAGAATATTTAAGTTGTGTGGATTGCACTGGAGGAAAGAAAGTGTGTAAGGTTTTCAAAAACTGTGCTGCATATTCAGTTTTTTAGTCTTACTGTTAATTGATGCCGTGTACATGTACCTGTGTTTGTGTGTAACAGGAATGTGAGTTCTGCAGGCGAGGAGGCCCGGAGGAGAATGAGGGAGTGTGAGGGCTTGACAGACGCTCTGCTCTACGTCATCCAGACAGCTCTAGGGAGCAGTGAGATTGACAGCAAGGTAACACAAACACACACATACACACGTAACAACTGCCATGCACAAAAACGTCTGTAACCTCTAGCTCATGCAAATACAAAATTACCTGAACAGTTGTGTATACACACTAATATGAAAAATGATGGTGTGTGCTGTAATGTGAGCCTGTGAGCATCCATGTGAATCTGTTTGTGTGCATGTGCGTCTTTATTTACTTCCAGGATACATTGTGAGATTGTTTAGCTACATGTGTGAGTGTGCATGTGTTGGTGTGTTGAGTAGAGGCTCTTCACAAGGAGATGTGAAGATTTTAATCCACAGAAATCGTTCATGAGATCAAAGTATGTGACTGTTGACTGCATAGCCACTCACAACAATAGGATTAGTTTGTGTGTGTGTGTGTGTTTGTCTGTCTACACTATGCACACAGCATGTGTGTGTGTCCGTGTGTGTACGTTTAGGTGTGTTGTATATGCAGTTTGCACTACTGACTGTGTTCATATGTTTGGTGTGTGCTTGAGTGTGTGTGTGTATGCATGTGTCCACGTGCATATATGTCTACTCTATTGTTGTGTTTGTTAACTGTCAATTCTTCGTCACTTTGTCTTTTTTCCCCACACTTCTTTCTTTTTCATCTCTATCAATTCTCCTTCTTATTCTCCCCTTCCCTTCTTCAGACCGTAGAGAACTGTGTGTGCATCCTGAGGAACTTGTCGTACCGACTGGCTGCAGAGACGTCTCATAGTCAGCAGGGGGGATCGGAGGAGCTCGACGGTCTGTTATGTGACACAGGTGGGAAGGACGCAGAGAGCTCTGGATGCTGGGGCAAGAAGAAGAAGAAAAAGAAGGGACAAGACCAGGTTTGTGCTGGAAAGTTAGATCTTTATACAATATGTATCCGGTCATGATTGTGTCTGACACCAAAATCCAACTGGCCAAAGTCAGTGGACTGAAAACAGGATGGATTTAATTGTGACCATACTGTACAGTAACTGGCAGTAAGTGCTAACAGGCTGCTCCAAATGCTCCGTGCGTTTTATGAAACATTTCGTTGTCACCTCACAAACAACCAAACAGTAGTCCCACCTCTGAACCGTGAAATCTTATGGAATACTAGAGTCAAGCATGAATATACAGTGGCAAGAAAAAGTACAGTCCGAATTTCAGTTACACTTCCATTCTATACATTGCTGCAGAATTAAATCTGTGGCCATAATTTTTTTATGTTCATGTTCACCTGTGTTTGAGTCCATGTGCTGTCATACATGTTACAGCTAGCAAAAGCACATCACGTTTTCATTTACCAGTAATGTTCTGAAGGCAGTGTATCTCCAATTGAAGTGATATACTGTACATCATGTCGAGCTTCATATTAAATGTCACCTGCTCCTATGAAAAATTAACACTGGAACACATATAAAAGCTGATATCATCATAAACTAAGTTGAGTTTGTATGGGTTTGTAGCACTGAATGGTATTAGCGGCAGGAACTTACCGCTACATTAAGCTCTGAGGGGAATATATGTCAGTCACCACCTGCACTGCGTAAAGTTAAACATAATCCACACAGTACTCGGTTGAGTTTAAGGTCATACATGCTTCTAGTAAGTGTGAGAGGTGGAGTTCATTCAGATAAAAAAACAATTACAGATATCTGAAACATGCTGTCAGCAAACCACAAGAATGTTTAGAATTTAGCAGGACTAATTTATTATATCGTATACACTCCCCTCCAGTGAGGCCAGTTTCTTTATTTTTTGCTGTAGACTGAAAACATTTGGGTTTAAAATCAAAAGATGAAGATGAGACAGAAGATCAACATTTCAGCTTTTATTTTCAGGTGTTTATGTCTGTATCTGATGCACAACTTAAAAGATAGCGTCTTTTGTTTGAATACACCCATGTAGATTTTGTATACAATACAATAGCATTGACACAGGCTTGTTTTTACACAGCAGTGTCAAGATTTTCCAACTTTGACTTTAACTCTCACAGCTTAGATAGATTTCTTACTTTGTGTACCTTTGCTCAGACTCAAAAATATCAAAGCTGATTTAATATTTCTCTCTGGATTTCCTGGGTCCATCCATCTGAGTGTCATCCTGCGTTTAGTTAAGAAAATTAGCTCTTTTTAGTTGAAGAATTGGCAAAAACCAAACGGCTGCCTTGGAGTAGGCTCGAACCTCTTGTCATGCTAATAAGCAATCAGCATCACATTCTGGTTGAGTGGAAGACATCTTTTACAACTTCTAGTGAAGCTGTGGAAATTGAAAACCCAGCACTTCCGGTGGGTTGGGGTTGGTGAATTGCTCATTCTCCCTTTCAATTCTAGCAAAGACAGAAAAAGGAGATTTTCAAAAAATGGTAGTGATGAGCCAGACCTTTTACTTCCATTTGTCAAGCAAAGCCTTGACGAACATTTTGTGTATCCAGGCAGAACCAAGGAGATGAGGGATCTTAAAGCTAACCCTGGGATCAGAAAATAAAGGGACGAATCATAGCCTCTCCATAATAATAGTACGTAAACCCTCCACCTCTCCATCCCACCACCCTCACCCACAGCTCCACTCCAGTGCAGCTGTGGGTGATTATCATGAAGTGGCAGTTGGGGAGCTTGTTGGAGAGGGCAAAACTCCATCAACTGTGGGGTAATAAGAGGAGAAGAGAGGGAACGTTGGTAGAAAGGATGCAAAGGGAGAATAAGGGAAACTGTGGTGAAGAGGGAGACTGGAAAATACAAAAGGATGAGAGAGAAGAGAGGTGAAAAATGAACAAGCACCAAAAAATGTCTGTTTATTTCAAGGCAACGTGTTGGCTATATTACAGAACAGATGTCATGTGAGATGACATCATTGCACTTGGAAAGGAGGATGGAAGAAAGATATTCATTTCTCAGTAAAATAAACATGTGAACAAATATTAGATAATAACAACTAGTAGGCAGCTTATAGGACGTCAGGAGCTACCTTTACACAGACCACAGACTAAAATGTATTTTTATTAGCAAAGACAACAGTACTAAAAATGAAAATGTTGCTGTTTCTAAAGCAGTTGAAGCAGAACAAGTATTGTACGAAGGGGCGTGAAATGTGTCTTTTTACTTTATGGCTACATATGTGATATCATGCTAATTGTATACCCTAAGTATGTTATAAGGAAAATGTAATTTCCGACTTCACCTTGTTTGGCCTTTTAGCTTACAAATAAGAGATAAGCTGGCTTTATGCTTGATTATATTTTGAGTATGTTTTTACTGTCCTTACCAGAAGGGGTTTTTAGGATGAGGGCTAGGAAATAAAATATATTTGGAAAACATGCATATTTTAAGGTGCTAATACATATGTGGAATATGTATCCTGTGTAAATAATCTTCTAACCAATGATCAGTGATCTACTACTATGCAATGGTAAATGTCAAAGAAAAAAACCCAGTAGTGATGACAATGATTGATAGACTGTGTGTGTATTTTCTCCTAACACATCATCAGTACAGGAGAAAATGTCATATTTCAATTACAGAGGAGACTGAAAAACAAAATGCACAAATAGATGAATGCCAGCTTATTTATACTCTGCTTATGAATAGTAAATCCTCTCTCTCTCCTTTCCTGTTCTTGCCTGAGGGGACCGTGCTGGCACCCAACCACTATCAAGCCTCGCCTCACACAGAATTCAAAATGCTTTTCCATCCTGAATTATGTCTCATCTTCCGCAGTGGGACGGCGTCGGCCCATTTCCAGACTTAGCGGAGCCCCCGAAAGGCATCCAGATGTTATGGCACCCCACCATCGTCAAGCCCTACCTCACACTGCTGTCTGAGTGCTCCAACCCAGACACCCTGGAGGGAGCAGCTGGGGCTCTGCAGAACCTAGCTGCTGGCAGCTGGAAGGTAAGAACTCAGTACAGTGACTGAATCATTGTGACGTTAAAGGGCATCTGTGGAGTAACAAAAATCCAGTGGTTGCCAGAAAGAGAAATTCTAATGCACAGCATAATATCATCTTTACACCTATCATTATTTCAAGTATGTGATAAATTCTGGAGGGACACTACTGGCACCCAGGTGACATATTCTAATGACTGATAATGATTTGTGATTCTAGCACCGAAATTTCCTGTCATATACACTTTTGTCTAGGAAATAGCTTATACTAGACAATAACATTTCATCAAAATAAATGATGCCGCTCTTTTCTGCTTCTAACCCCCTTGTCTCCATTTACTACCTAGTGGTCAGTCTATATCCGGGCTGCAGTGCGTAAGGAGAAGGGTCTTCCTATCCTGGTGGAGTTGTTGAGGATAGACAATGACCGTGTGGTGTGTGCTGTAGCCACTGCACTGAGAAACATGGCTCTGGATATCAGGAACAAGGAGCTCATTGGTGAGTAGTTAGTTCACAGCTAACAATATAGTTGAACAAGGCTAGCACACAGTCTAGGAAAAGTGACACGAAAAATATATGTAGTCAGTGGGTGGCTTATTGCATAATTTCCAAAGCAAATCAGCTTTGCTTAAGCACTTCCTTTGAGTTTTATTTTCTAGATACAAGTGAAGTAATGTGCTTAATTCTCCTTTAATTGAAGATAAGGACGGTGAAAACAAGTGCAGTTATCTTGACCCACTTGGAGAATCACTCACTTGCTTTAATCCATAATGTGATGCTTGTTAAAGTGGACATGTTTAGCATTAGTTTTTTAAAGATCTGTTAACATGTCATTTGGCTAGAGGATTACTTCTTTTTGTTGGTGGATTTGTCTTTAATAATAAAAAAGAGATAATTGGCTTTATAATATTTGTCTGAAGGTTCATTTTTTTCAGCAGATTGTACGGTTACTCTGACTTATTTTCCTTTGTAGACCAAGTGATGCTTTGTGCCTTTCTGTTGGTCCCCATAGCAACAACCACATGCCTTTTTCCACTTACTCTGTCTCATTCTTGAGGCTCTGATATGTGTGTCTCTGTGTCTATTTCTGTGTTTATGTAAGTGAATGCAACCACTGATGTGTGTAGCATATGTAGGTTTTAATGTCAGTTTTATATTGTTCCACCACGGGGCATGCATGTATATTTTGATCAGATATAATGTCCTGCCCTTACCGGAGTTGTGTTAACATGTTGAAACTGCGTTGGAGACACAGCGTGTTGTGTAGTTAAGGAGCAGATACGTGTCCGCACAGACAGGTCCACTCGGACCCCACTGTTGTTTTGTCACTGTACTGTTTAGAACTTGTTTGAGCTCTTCACTTTCAGTGTTTGTATGTTGGTAATAATCTCAATATTACTGTGATGATTTGAGAATAGTTAAAACAAGTTGTGATTCAGTAAAGTTTGAGAAAACTGTGCTATTTACTGCTGAAACTCGGAAAGTCATTAAAGCTTCAATATGCAACTTGAGTAAGCTCAAAATCAATCCCCTCTGCTTCACCCAGTGTCCCCTCTCCCTGCTTCACTGTGCTCTTCTACTGTGTGTTAATTTTCTGCGTTCAAAGTTGCATCACTGAAAACAGCTAATGAGTTGTAGCTACTGTTTATTTGTAGCTCAGTATCCTACTGGATTCAGCATGACATAACATTTGTTACTCATTGTCCCAACAAGTTAAAATTATATTTCACCTCTTCAGGGCTCATGTATAGCAGCTAGTGTCTAGTCTGCAGTATAAACACTGTACATACAGTTTTATAAGTTACTGTATGTGATTTTAATTGTATTTTATTTTTGTACAGTACAAAGTCTTAACCTAAAGTATCTTGATAAGCCACTTCATGCATCAGTATGCAAACATGTAGTGTAGATGTGAACTTTCAGTGGCTCGTAATGTCCCCCTACCACCCCCCCCCCACCACCGCCACCCCACTATGAGGGGTATAGGACAGAGTGGATGAGGCTGAAGTAGAGCAGTACTAAGTTGTCATGAGATAATGTAGTCAGTTTGAGCTCAATGACACGTAAACACACATTAGTTTTTTTTATTATAATTGTTTTATATATATGTTTGTTTTTTTGTTTGTTTTATTCTGATTGAATCAACAATTTAGAGGGGAATGCAGGGAAAGGCTCTTTTGCGTTTTGTAACAAATCTTTATTGAAGTTTCAGGGACAATACAATCATTTGCAAAAAAGGCTCTTTACCTATTATCACCTCAGATTTACATTTATTTATATTATGTCACACTTTAATCAACAAGTTAGTCGATTGGTGTGTGCCATAATGTAGGATTTTTTTCAGTTTTTAGAAACATAACAGACATGGAGCCGGAGAATAGACACTGACCCACATCTCTCTAGAGTACAGATTATTTTTTTACTAGTCCACCGCAGTACCCACCTTCAGTATAAAGCTTGTATCTTGTTTAAGACCACATTATTTTTATTTAATCCTTATTGCCAACTGTATCAAAACCCTTTAACTTTGCATTATTTCACTACAATCACACTGTCACTGTCACTGCCTGTCCAACCATGCTCACAGGTAAATACGCCATGAGGGACCTGGTGCACCGTTTGCCTGGGGGCAGCAACAACAACAACAGCAGTGGCGGGGGAGGAAGCACCAACAGCAGCATCCTGGTGGGAAAGACCATGTCGGATGACACCATCACAGCTATCTGCTGTGCGCTGCATGAGGTCATCACCAAGAACATGGAGAACACCAAGGCCCTGAGGGACGCTGGCGGTATCGAGAAACTCATCGGCATCGCCCGCAGCAAAGGAGACAAGTAAGCCGAATGAGAAGATGCCATATATACATACATTTACTCATAAGTACGTTCAGGGAGAAAATATGGAGTCTAATTGGTGAAGCATGAGGAGGATAAAATCCATTAATCCAGTGGCCAAAACATGACATGAGACACAAGGGTTGGGCAAAAGATGGGTGACGGTACAGGTTTTGAGAGGCTTTGCAGTTGTTTCAGAGCTGTGAGTCACCAGTCATAACAGTCAACAGAAAATAAGATCCAAAAGAAAGTTTGGTCAGTTAGATCCCTGTACACATTTCTACACAGTTTGTTTACCAGCACAGGGTTTGTTTTATTTGACAGTCGACAAGAGAGAAAGACAGAAGACATGGGCAGAGCGGAAGTGTTGCAACAAGGGTTGCCCAGCCAGATGTAAACAAGGGACATCACAGTTACTTACATGTGTCTTTTTCTGCTTCTTTAAATAAATAAATATATTATTGATTGTTTATAGTCCACATAATAAAATGAATGTATGTTTTGCTAGGTTCTGCTGTGTGTACTAATAATTTTTATACTGTACTACCAATGTACTGTAATAGATAAATGCACCAGAACATGTAATTTAGGAAGTAGTAGGGATTGTGAATCAGTTTTACAAAAAAGAAAAAAAAATTACCCCCAAAAGTGGAATGTGGTTCATGTGGTGGCCATAGACAAATGCTGATTCTTCTCAGGTTTAGCGTTTTGCTAGTGTCCTTGTCACTGCTGGTAGCACGAGACAGCACCAAGGTTTGTAGTGTCTCACAGCGCAATCTAAAGAGCATAGAGTAGATACCAGAAGATAACCTGTTACTAAGTGAGCTAGACAGGACATTAGTGCAAAAGAACAGCCGCAGGACCAGAATTTGCTCCTTTGTG
The DNA here is from genome assembly GCF_900324465.2 of Anabas testudineus. Lineage (NCBI taxonomy): Eukaryota > Metazoa > Chordata > Actinopteri > Anabantiformes > Anabantidae > Anabas > Anabas testudineus. The sequence continues at coordinate 4,334,890 of NC_046626.1, read as the reverse complement.
CAATAAGGAAGACCCTGCCTACAGTAAAAATTCACCTTCAGCAGGTTACTGGTGTGCATGTTTCTGACCAGACTATCAGAAACAGACTCCATGGGGTTGCCATGATGGCCCGACATCATCTAGTATGACTTGGACTCACAGCCTAGCACAGTGCAGCTTGGTTGGTATTCACAAAAGAGAAGAAAGAGTCTGGAGATGCTGTGGTCAACAATACCACAATAATACCAATGTGCCTGTAACATCACAGAGCATGACCAGCTTGATGGTGATGGTCTGAGGAAGCATATACCTTGATGACCGCACAGACCTTCATCTTACTTACAGCTAACAGTACCCTGACTGGTGTGAGGATGAAATCCTCAGACGTTACGCTGGTGCCATGATGATAATCACACAACTTGGCTAAACCTGTGATTTAAGTTTGATTTTGACTACAGCCGTTCATTGGTTGATGGTTTTGGCTTCCTCTGATTATGTAATGTTGTTCTGAACAAAATATACACACGAGTAAAGTTCATCGAGGTCCAATGTGTTAATTAAGGGTTACCTTATAACCATCTAATCTGAATACCATTGTAAGTCTCATGTCACCAAATTCAAGCAAACACTATACCCTTCTAGAGCCAGTGTTCAGTTTGTCTTGTCTGGGCTACTGTAGAAGTGTCTTTTTAATCGTGTTCTAGTAATCTAAATAACATTTTTGTGTTTCTCACTTTGCATTACTATGAGGGCAGAATTTACAGTCTCCCACCCAAAACAATAACATTTACAAAATGACTGAGAAATTTAATTTAATTTCCTAGACTTAGGAAAGGCCATATGCAACAATTATACCCATAGCCATTAGTCAGCTGTGTCAAATGCCGGAGGATGCAGAATGAAATATTAGCTAATCAATCAATCAAGCAAGCAATTACACAAGTTGGCTGGAGAGCTATTTGAGTGCTATATTTGAGGAGATAAACACATTGTCATTCTTCACCTGTGGTTGTCTTTCCTCATTGCAAGCTGCCGTGAGTTAATGTTGTACATATTGGTTTAGTGTTTATAGTTTTTATTGGCTGATCTATTATTAGGTGATGTTTCTGTAGCTCCCAAAAGCACAAGCCAAACCAAAGGACAATCAAGCTTTATATTGTGTTTTTTGTTTCTGCTGAATTCCCAGACATAGTCCTAAAGTGGTGAAAGCAGCATCTCAAGTCCTGAATAGCATGTGGCAATACAGAGACCTGCGCAGCCTCTACAAAAAGGTAAAGTTTGCATGGCCAAGTGTCAGTCACGTTCATGTTTCAGTAAGTATTACCAACAGACTGGAAACTGAATAATTAGGGATAATGTCATTGTAAGGCATTCATTATATCTGGCACTATCTCTATTCGTTCTTTCCCTTTCTTCTCGTCTCTCTCCCTCAGGATGGCTATTCTCAGTACCATTTCATAGGCTCTTCCTCCACGATAGAAAGAGACAGACAGCGACCTTATTCTTCCTCTCGCACTCCTTCGATCTCTCCTGTACGAACCTCACCCAACAATCGATCTGGTGAGTTTAGCAACAGTGCATTCAAACAAATGCAAAGCTGCTGTCTTCTTTATCATTCACAATATGTGAACCACCAACAAATTATTCAGCTGTCAACTAAATACCTTTCACTGTGCCTCTCCCTGCCCTTGCATTGTTGAAAATTTGAGTTTTACTAAGATTTGGTTATTTGGTCATTGTCACTTTATTTAGTAAAGTTACTGTATGAGTGAATATGACTATATATTGTGACTCACTGTCTTTCATTTCAGTGCCGATATGAGTGTTCCAAAAAGGGTCTCTGTGCATGTAGTTTTATACCTTACAAAAGTGGACATATAGTGTGAGTGTTGCATAATTAAATCCTAACCCGTTTAGAGACCTTTGCACAAACGCTTTTCTCATTGTGATGTTAATATTCTCCATGTCAGTAATAGAGATGGGGTGACAGTGAATTTTTCATATTACATGCAAAAATTGGCCTGAATACTCTGCCTAGAAAGGGAAGTTTAGGATTACCCAGCTTAACAATGCAGGCTTCTTGCACAATTACATAAAGCTAAAACACCTAAGCTGGAATGTTTCGAACTTAATTCTAATGTCAGAGTGCAAACATACTCACAGGGACCCTGTGTAAAGTTGTTTTATGTTCACCAATGTAGTTTGACATGTTAACATTTCATCATCTGGGTCCATTCTCCCTCCCCGGGAATCAGAAAATATGTGGAATTACAGCGCTAAAGGTATCTCTTTGTGTCATTATGAGATGGTAAATCAATAATTGTCTGTATACATAAGAGAAAGATGGGTCAGCAAGAATTTATATGTACTGTAGGACTTTTCTCACAGATGGAAGTTCAAGAACAGGAAGTACTTATTTTATCTTCTCAGTACCCTGATTTATTGTGCTTAAACCTAACCAAGTTGTGTCTGTGCAAAAATTCAACAAACCATTATGTGTAACCAAGTATTTATGATTGTACAGTCCAATATGCATCCACGTCTCCACCATTCCCATGGTGTCAAACAGTGCTGCTTCTAAAGTACCAAATAATGACAAGGGTACCTTTACTATGAGATGCAGAAGCACTAAAAATATCGCCAGTATTTACCATTATGTAATAAGAACAGTCCATCCAGTGTTTGTCAAAAGAGCTCACTAGAAGCCAAAACTGCCAAATGCTAGAACTAGAAGGGCAATCAGGAGATCACAAAGTCAATACACTTTATCCTCTATACACCACAAATGTCTTGAACCAGAGTTGTGGGTGAACTGACCGAATAACCTCCATTTCCTTTCTTTAGAACCTCGCTGCCGCTGGAAATACTTAAAAACCTACTGTACACTCAGGAGACCACAGTATATTGTTCTGTGTGAGCTAGCAGCTAACTACTGCATTATTCAAACAATTTGAAAGAATTTTATCAGACAGTATTTGAATAAGTTTGGTAATGCCACAGACAATTTAACAAAATCACCAGAATTGGGTTTATCAGGCTGTCAAGCAACAGTGGCAATAATGATAAAACACTATGATCTGGAAGCTAGTTTCCCTTTTTTTTAAATTTTGTCTCACAGTTTACAAATGTGCTAGCAGTCACAGATGGCCCATCAAGCCCATTTGTTTAATGTCACTGCTGTGGAAATGTCTTACATAGCCAAGAAAATGTTCTTTTGTATGTAACAAGCCTAAAAAGGCAGAGTATATCAGGCCATGTACTGTAGGTGCTGATCTTACTGTAGACTGATCAGTGCTGTGTTATAATAGACAGAGTAATGCAGAGGAAACAAAGAGACAAATGCAGCCACACAAACAGGCTGCCAGGCTGTATCATTACCAACAGCGACTGTGTAAAGGGCTGTTGATAATAATGGGGATATTAGAGAAACCAATAGCCAGGTTTTCTCACACATGACTTACAGTAACAAAACAGATCTAGCTCATTATCTTTATCTTTTATTATTTTACTGTGGCTGTGTTTATGTAGTCCACAGTTGTTCCTTATGGGTACAATTTGGTGAGTAATGCCATGATAGATGGGGATTAATTGGCCAATGGTTTGAATGGATTATGGTAGTGAAAATATGTGCATGTAGTAAATACAGGTGAATATAAAGAAAGAGGAGGGATGACTCAGTATTTATGTCTTTGAAATTTATGTCTGTTCAAAAGCTAAGAATTTGTGAAGAATGGCACACAACCACAGAATCACGAAACAAACAGCACCTGATGCCCCCGAGTTTTACTTATTCGAGGGTGATAGAGGAAATCATACATGCAGTGCTGTGCCTTTGTTTGGATTCAGTCGGGTAAATGAAAAATCAGTCTGGCCTCACTGCTGTGAAAGCTTGTCTTTCCTGTTCCAGTGTCACACATAATCCAAAGTGTATTGATAGGGTCTTGATGATGATAGATGATAGATTTAAGCTTAAACATAATCCCCATCTTTGTGTATGTGTGTTTGTGTGTGTAGCAAGCGCTCCTGCTTCCCCCAGGGAGATGTTGGCATTGAAGGAGAGGAAGGCAGAATATGAGTCGACTGGCAATGCCAGTTACCATGGCAACAAGGGTGAGCACACATCCCGGAAGGACGCCATGACGGGTAGGTATTCCATGCTGCATGTTAGACACAAACAGACAAGCTGACATGAACACTACAAATATGAATATATTTAAATAGATACATTACTGCCATATCTGTAGAGTAAATATGAACAGCCTGACTATCTGAATATTAACCAAGCACACATCTGAAGTCTAAATCCTCTCTGTCTCTGTAGGTCAAATCTCCAGCGGGTCTTCGACACTACACAGAGGAGCATATGTGTCACCTACTGATGATTTAAAGTATAATCAGGTACAACAATTACTTTTCTGTGTTTTCGCATTTTTAACACACTGCATTTTACAGCCTAAGGTTTAAGACCTTACAAAGTATAACTGTGTACAGAAGTATATAGAAAACTCAACAACCCCACTTACTGTAAGCAGCATTAGGTTACAGTGGAGAGGAAAAACTTCCTTTAGAGGAAGAAACCTTCAGCAAAACTGTGGGTGGCCATCTCCCTCGACCGGTTGGGTTGAGTGGAAAGAGAGAGAGAGAGAGAGAGAGAAAAGAGCAGCAGGCAACAGAAAACATCAACAACAAGCAGGACAAAATTGGGCAGGTCAACTGGATTCTGGAGACATAAAAAGGTAAAGTCTAGTCTGAAATGTGGAGAAGAGTGTCTGCCTCCTGAACCTGAACTGGGAGCTGGTTCCACAGGAGAGGAGCTTGATAGCTAAGGCTCTGCCTCCCATTCTACATTTGGAAACTCTAGGAACCACAAGTAAACCTGCAGTCTGAGAACGTAGAGTTCTGCTCGGAAGATATGGAACAATAAGGTCTTTAAGATAAGATGGAGCCTGATTATTAAGGGATTTATAAGTGAGGAGAAGAATTTTTTTCTCTTTCGCTAATTCCAGTCAGAACTCTGGCTGCAGCATTTTGGATTAACTGGGGGCTTTTTAAGGAGTTATTGGGACAAACTATTAACAATGAATCACAATAATCCAGTCTAGAAGTAACAAATGCATAGACTAGTTTTTCAGCATTACTTTGAGACAGACTACTCGTAGTTTTAGCAATATTCCTTAAGTGGAAGGAGAGATTTCCTTTATGTATGATGTAAGGGAGATGTCCTGGTCAAAGATATCACCTTAAAAAGAAAGGATTGTTGCACAGGGACCCCACAACACACGTAAATGCAGATGAAATAACACAGCAACACTTAGTTCAAGCATGAATTGTTTAGGTTTAATAGAGACTTGGCAGTTTCACAGCATTTTAATAGTGATGCTGATACTGATGAGACATTTTATTGTCTCACAGCAACCAACATCTGCATTATAGACCATTTGCTTGTACTGATTAATGGCACTGAATGACCACCCCAAAAATAATTGTGTCAGGTGGCAGACAAATCCTGGTTTTAGGTAGGAAATACTTTGTTGGGTCTAATTGTCTGAAGGGAAGAACCAACATCTCAAACTGGTGATTGCAGGTTTTTTTTTTCATCATCCCCTGAGGCTTTTAATACGTAGGTCTGGTATTGACAGATACTGTTGGGATCCAGCGATGGTAATTTGCCACTTCCCAATTTTCTTTCTTGGTTCATACAGCTTGTTTTGTCCAACCAGCAGATACGTTTTGCTCAGGGAATATTGCTTGAGTAAAGCAAAGAAGGTGGTGCAGATGGAGTTTTTTTTGCCCACCTTTAATCAAAAGCTTCATCTGGTTATTGAACATTATCTATCACCAATCCGCTGTCACCATTTTTACAGAAAACAGTTAGGCAGTGTATTTAATAGTTTACTGGTTTATAAATATTGGCTGATTAATTAATCAATTCTGTCAGCAGTAATGAAAACAAAAATCCTCTGAAATACAGTATTATTGTCATTACTACCATTGATTTCTTTGCAAAACCAGAAGTTAACAAATGGACCAGGGACCATTTGAACATGCGTTTACGTCCTCCAAATACACATAAAGTAACAATGTGAACAAGGATGCCAGTTAAAGGTCTTATAGTTTTATATACAACTGAGGAAAATGAAACTAGGTGTAGCCAACAGGTAATTGTACCAAATAGAGAGGGAGCTAATATGTAGGGTTTGCTCTTGGTTTGGTTTGGGTATTCATTTGGCAGTACCAGTCTGGTTCAATTGTGTCACATCTAAACGAGGTGGCAAGGATGGGGTTTGGTGTAAATTTTGGGTCAGAGTCTGGATTAGCATTATTGACACGAGGTGCTACTAGTCAGTGTAATTTCCTAAAATTAAGCTTTACAACATTATCCTGCTTTATAAACTTAGAGTAACTTCTTGTTGTCTTCTGCCTGCTGCTTATGTTGTAAAACTTTACCAGTGTGAACTGGACTGGACAGTGCTGACAGAGCAGAGCACACTGTCTTTTAACTTTTCTTACATTGTTTATCACCAAAGCGAGTCAGCAGCTGTCTCTTGTGTTCACTGTTAGTTCACATTGAGTTACCAGTTTAGGGCAGAGTATCAATACCTGTCGTTGCTGATGAAGGCAGCAGGGGAGGGAGACATGTGGACACTGCTCTGCTGGGCACTGAAACTGCAGTGGTTACTATGACAGGGAAGTCTAAGGTGGCTGGATGGGGGCTATTGCGCACTTACAATTAGAAGTCTTTCGCTCATGTTGGGCATAGTTACCATACGTTTTTAGTTTTAATTGAATGCTGTTAACCAAAATAGAAAATGTTTGCAATTTTTGCAAATAGTCTTGCAAAAAAAGGCAGTAAATTAAGTAACTTACTCACCTGCACAGCACAGCTGAAATCAGCTCTGTATCCAGAGTCATGTGCAGTCACCGTTGGTATGCTAATGTTAGCTGCTGAACAGTCAGTAAGGCCCCAAGTTGTTTTGCTACATATTTTGAATTATTGCAGTAAAGTACTTGATCAATTGATGGTCTAACAGCTGCCAACTTTGATTGTTTTCCATGTATCTTGTTGGGTCTACTTTTTTTGCATGGTCATCAGAAACAAACATCAAACAGGTCTCACTTGATGAATTATTAGACCTACTCATCATCATGTCTTCCTTTAGTCAATCCAGTGGTTTCTGCTCTTTTTACAGGTGTCTTCTCAAGGCTTGCCTTCAGAGCCTTACCCTCCATTCCAAAACCCTCCCCCGCCTGACAGCGGCAACTACGAGGACCAGCCCTTCCACGAGAACCAGGTCCACGCAGGAGGGCGCCCCCCACAGGGTGACCTCAACATGCACCTGCAGGGCCTCAAGTCCACCGGCAACTATGTAGACTTCTACTCAGCTTCGCGACCCTACAGTGAGCTCAACTATGAGACCAGCCACTATCCAGCCTCACCAGACTCCTGGGTCTAGGGGAGATTAGGGTGGAACAGAAGGAGGAGGAGGAAGAGGAGAGGATGGATGACAGAAAAAGAGCCGGTGAAGGGGGTAGTTTAACAGGTAGAAAAGGAAAGATGAGAGGACAGTTTCCCTCCCTCCCCATCCTTCCTTGTAGTTCCTGAGTAGCAGCATAGGTAGCAGGATGATGGAAGAGGAAGGTGAACTGCAGGAAGGGAGACACGAGGAGGAAATCTAAGACATTCCACTCCTTTCAGAGACGTCTGATGGAGGAGGGAGGGGGGACAAATGAGGAGCAGGAGCAAACGAAGGAGCGGTCACGCATGTGCATGCACACCACCAACAAAACCGACACATTTTCTTTCTGTGTTTAGTTTGTGATCAACAACTGCTAGAGACAGAAGATTCAGCAGACAGAGAGACCTCCTGCACCCGACGGCCTCTGGATACAGAGCGTGAAAGAGGGACGGACTTTAAGAAAGAGAAATTGAAGGGAAGACGCAATGGGAAAGAGGGACAGCGAAAGAGAAATCAGTGGGCTCAAGGATGGAGACGTGTAAGAGATACCGGGGAGAAACCTGTAAATATGTGGTATAGCAACATGGCTTTTAGTAAAGTGAAGCACAAGAAGCAGAGCTGTAGGACATGTAGGACGTCTGTCACACAAACTTTAGTTTCTCTCTGTGGCTTCAGTGTGATGTATCCTCCTCTGGGCAAAGAACGCTTCAGGACTTTGTCATTTGTAACAGTTTTTTTCTTTTTCTTTTTGTTGTGTTTCTACTTTTTTAATTCTCAATTCCGGTTGTATAGTATTTCATGTACACTGTACATTTACGAAGATGCATTATGTACTGTACATTGCACTATTTTCTGTGTCATGTCAGGCCTTTCTTGACTGGGTCAGCCTCACTTCTGCTACCCTGACTACCCCCCACTCAGACACAAACACACAAACACACACTGTATGTGCACTCAGCTTTTCAGAGGTCATCACAGCCACAGATGGACGTCAACACAGTGCTAACATGAAACACTGGATATGAGTTAAGTGTTGAAGCATAATTTCTGGTAGGTCACGGTGCTCCTCTTACTGCCCTACAGATAGTTTCCACAGCTGCCAAAAGAGCTGAAGAGAGGCTCAAACTGTTGTTGAGCGGCCTTTCCCACAACCAAGTTAACACATTAACACTACAAATCCCCTTTTTGTTCACGAGCCTTTCCTTCAAGTGAAGTGTATATAACCGTGCCAAACAAGGGTTACTTCCCCTCAGCTGAAGAAGGCTGAAGGGGGGAGGCGTTAGGGCCATTGAAAAGGGTCAAAGTTCAGCTGAAACTTTCAGCAGAGCAACCTCACAGTTCTAACAATGCTAGCTTGTAAATGCTTTGGTTTTTCTAAACTGTGTTTTACTGGGACAAAAACTACACCTGGACTGGGGAGAAAAATTCAAAAGAAAACGAGAAAAAAACTAACAAAAAAATAAAAATAAAAACTAGAAACCCACGGAGGAACTGTGACTGGGCGGAGCCTTGCTTCCTCCAAAGTTGTACAAAATTAGTTTCCGTGTTGTAAAATAATCAATGTCCAAAAAAGTCCAAAAAATCTTTTCTGAGAGTGGGCAGCAGTTCTAACTTCATGGTAGACAAAACTGTTAATAGAGTACGGATATATATTATATAAATATAAATATATACTTTTTAATGTGCAGATGTGGACGTCACTTACAGCAGCAACATTATGGAAAAAGACTTGTAAAGAAAAAACAGCTACATGTAGGAATTTTGTTCACTTTTTCATTTTCTGGTCAACACACTAAATTGTCGACTTTGTGTAGTAATGTTGTTGCTATGTGGAGTAGAGTAGACCAGGGCCCAGGGATCCACGTTGTCAATAAAGCAGTCCAAAACAAGGTGCTACATCCGTGAGAAGTATTTCCAGCACGTCTGTGTTTTAACTGTGCCACCCCTCGCATACACAACAAACTACTGATTAGCAGCTTCTTCTTTTTTTTTTTTCTTATATGCATCACAGAAAGCAGTGTTTGAAATCACAAAAGAGACAAATACAATCACAAGTTGAATCCTTTCTGAAAGTGCATGAAACCCTCCAGTTCTGATCAATTGGTCTCATTATGCAGAAATTGCACCCATGAATGCATGAGTATTTGTTGTTGTAAATCTGAAACTAAATGGTGATTTTTTTTTTCTCCATTTATTTATTTGTTTTCTAATAAGTGAGAAAGACCAAATTGTGAAACGTGACAACAGACCCTGGCTCTCCCTACCCACCGCTGTTTAGAAGTCCTAGAGGTCATCTTCCGATGCTTGAAAACAGACTCATCATGTCCCCGCAAAAACACTGGATGAAAACAGATGTACTGTATTTGTTAGTAAGCATCTGGAAACTGACAACGTCATGTATGTCCTTGTGATCCTTAGGCAGAAAAACCTGACTATAAGACCTGTATGGAGATATAACGTCGGTAACTTTTTTTGTCGATAGACCAAATGTGTTTTAAAAAGAGAATTGTGAATCTTTCTATTGCCTCAAACAGATTGAAACTGCTCCAAAAAATATAAACGGACCATCGAAGAACCCTGATCCTGGGAGTCGTTTGTTCTCTTATATATAAAAAAAAAAAAAACATTTTTCTGTTGTTTTCTTTAGTGTGTTAGCACAAGAGTGTTGCTGCTATTGTGAATTTTGACCCCTAACAACAACTACTTTCCCCAGTATTTCTAAATCATAGCTGAGGCTTTTGCTGGAAGTCCCACTTTTCGGACAGCCAGTGCTTTCATCTTCTGCTGTACAACAACCACATTCACTCGCAAATAACTCCATCACAGTCGGTTTTTGTAAGGTTAATGTTCTGTGATGCTGTAGACCATCTCCTAGTTGTTTATTTATGTATCTGTTAGCGTCTATCATTTAGTGATGGAAACTGATTCCAAGAAAAAAACTAAAACAAAGAATCAGCTTCATGGAGCCACTAGAGGTTATAAACACCTCAAGAAACCTTTAGGTCCTAGAGACTGACTCAGAAAGAGATCTTAAGGTTACATCACATTGTCATAACCTGGGTCCTGTGATAGTCTGAGTGAGACTGAAGTCTGAAAGGGAACAAAAGGGCTCCAGAACTCATCAGTTCTCTTGTAATAATCATCAGTACTTTGGGTTTCAAAAGGTTTTAAATGTGAGATGCACGGTTAAATGTTGCATTATTCCATGTCATGATTAAGAATAATTACTTTATTAATCCACTTGGGAAAATACTCTTGGTCCAGGTTAACTTCTACATGTGCCCAGCAATTCGGGGGAAAATGATTCAAACCCGCAGCCACCCCTCCGGGGTTTGTAGGTAACTGCCAAACCAACTGAGCCACTGTTGCTCCAGATTACAGCTCAAAAATGAACAGGTGTTACAAACAAACTAGACAGACTGGTGAATAGTCCTGTCACCACAACATTAAAATCATCTGGTGGTTTTTCTGTTGACTAAAACGAGGTCAAGTGGCTGTCACAGCAGAGATACAGAAGCATAAACTGCTTTACCTGCACCTCTACATAAAATAATACTGCATCACTATGAGGAGCAGACAGCTGAGGGCTGATTCATAGAGACCGGCGCCAGGCAATCAGCACCAGGAAAAACATGCTACATAAAAAAACGACACTAAGCTTTTATCATAGACTAATACATCCAGTGTTTTGACCACAATTGGTCTGTTTTAAAGCCGGACAGCCTTTTACTGACTCTGATACTAGAAATCAAACACATCATTGACAGCATCTGATGACCATACAGAGGTGTCTTCAGGGAGCCCAAACGTCCCAGGTTCACTGTGCGTCAGCAATCATTTTCTTGCCAATGGATTTGGGAATTTGCAGTTGTTCCAGCCACGTGCGGTATAGGAGTACGGGTTGGTTCAGACAAAACCAAGAACCATGTCTGACACATCTCAGTCAAAAAGGCAACAACAGAAGACAGCAGAGACCTCTTGGGTTTTGCAGCCCTGGGAACCTGCTCATTTTACCACCATGTAGGTAATATGATAAAGACAGCTAAAAATCATGATGTACCTGAACGCAGCACGTGAGGTATTGTCATATAGCTGAGAGAGGAAGCTCATGAGCTAAGCTGTGATTCTGGGATCTTTGTGTGTGTGTGTGTGTGTGTGTGTGTGTGTGTGTGTGTGTGTGTGTGCGCAGGATGAATGTCCAGGGGCATGTGCAACTGTATTCATGTCTAATGGGTCATGAGTGCTCTCTGGTGGTCATTAGACCAACTGCACCACAGGTCAGGGTGGCAGCCATTTTAGTCTCTGAGGCCTGCTGTGCGCGGCTCTCTGCAGATAGATCACCGCACCACAGGCACAAAGATCTGATCTGTGTGAGCTGGGGCTAGGTCACATCATTTTTACATCACACTGGCACAACTGGAGCTCAGAACAAAGCACGGGTGAGGTCACAGCTCCCAGAAGGAGACGTAGCCTAATGTGCATCTTTTTTCTTTATCTGCAGAGACACCACCAATATACAAATATATACTGTCTAACTCTATTTTGCAGGATGCCTACAGTTAGAAATAACATGCTGCAGCCTCTGAGACTGGCTTGATAAATTCTACCTCATCTTCCCACCATCACACTGTCCCCTCTGTGGAGGAGATAATGAAAGAGGTTTGTGACACGCTCACCACACATCAGTCTAACACTAAATAATGCTCACAAAGAAATGACCTCACTATATTAATGCTAATGAAAATTTCATTGTAGGCTGCACTGTTGCTGTTGGTGCATGTAGTGTCCAGTACTGCTCATGAACAAAGCTTTGTGTGGACGGTAACAGCGGGCATCTCAGACGACATGTGTCGTGAAAGGGACAGAATCGGGTATTTGAAAAGTGAGGGGGATATTTCCACCCATTCCCCGGTGGAAATTACAGAACACCATTTGATGCCAGCAGAATTAAATATGTATGTAGAAGGATTACAGCACCATCAACCGCTGTGGTGATATTGAAGTGATTTTTCAGCTGAGCAGCCTCAGAGCATCATAAACATGTTGAATGCAGCCAACCCTAAATTCAAATGTCTGTTGTGTGTGAAGGGAAAAAAAAAACACAGAGAAAGTAACAGAAGCATAATTAGAGGTTTCATTACAACTCGAGATGCAAGGTGTTGGAGCGAGTCACCGGTGATGAACATCGTGTCACTGTCCAAGTGCTGCCTGTACGGACTTAATCTATGTGTTATTGTACACAAGATATTAAATAAGTTACAAAAAAAGATACATACAGCAACAATGTTCAAGTTTGAATAGTAGCACTCCACCAGGAGCTGTGCGGTGACACGTACAGTCAAGTTCAGGCCATCAACACATTTGCAGTTCAATGAATTTGGCATGTGCGTTTGGTTTTCCTTGGATTATTGGTTCGAGTCCGCCGTGTAGTCAGTAACCGAAACACAGCTTGTTCAAGTGTCTCGAGACAAAGTTACTGATGCTTTTAAATCTTGCTCCACTGTTCACTCCACTGTTCTCCAGCGTCTCAACGCGACGATCAGCGATATCCACCATCAGCTGCCACTGCAGAAGCTTGTGCTTTTACTACTTCTGTATTGTGAGCTCCAGTTTTTGGCAGAAATATAAAGAGATATGTTGAGAGCAGAAACGAGTTCATAACCCATGTATCCCTTTGCTGTTGCATGGTGTAAGGTCTCTAATTTGCTGATTGTGCTACATTCTTCACCCACTTCAGTGTTATTTATTTATTTCATTTATACTGGTATACTGTAGCTTAATGGGCCCAAAACACAGCGGCAAACAGAACCACGAAGCACCCAACAAGTTGACTTTGTCGTGTGATTATTTTGGAAGTCAGCATGTCACAGTACAGCGCTAAGCTCTTACAACTGTGTGAGCTGGCTCCTCAAACACTGTGGCTCCTTGGCTTCCTTGTTGGCCCTCAGCAGTCATTTCCTGCTGCTTGCTACTTGCTGTCACCTTCCTGCCTCTTTAAGACCTATTCCAGCCCTCCTAATGTTTCTTACAGGCAGATTTTACTGTCATATTCCGTTTTATTCAACCTTCTACCTGACATATCCTTTGCTTACTTCTACCAGCTCAGCGTGGCCTCTCCTCTAGCTGCTGTCTCTCTTTTCCTAAAACAACTTTCTTTCCCTCAGCAATACCGGCTCCTCCTGTCTTTTTCCTGTCTTCTTGTGTTTTTCTTCTTTCCCTCTCTCAACTGCTATTGTTCTTCTATAAATGCCAGCAGTTTATAAGGGGTCGCATTTTTAAGGGTTGAGTGTTTATGCCTTTTCCAAATAGCTGCATTTTTAAGGCATCTGTATATTTCAGTGGAAGGGCTTGACAGCTAGACAAACATGTTTGCTACCTTGCAGTCGTTTTCACTGCATTTGTCATCGATACACTTCTTTGCATACTTCCACAGCCAATCACCAATCAGCCAATAGCGGGGGCAGCTGTGGCTCTGTTGGTAGGGCAGATGTCCATGATTCCTTCTTCCTCCTGGCCACATGTCCACATGTCCTTGAACAAGATACCGAAACACTGCAGTAGTGCAGCTGACCGAACAACAAGGTCCTCATGGGGTTCAATAAAAGGGTGTCAACATTTTAAAAAGCATAAACTAGCAGCAGTGTACCCAAGTAGTACGAGCACCTCTGTTGTCCACTGAATTCGTCTTGCATTTCAACTCCCAACCTTGAAGAGTGTTGTCTGTCAGCCTTCTAGCATGAACGTCAGCACAAGTTCTGTGTTGTTTGTGTGTGTTTTTCCCCACAGCTTCCGTACCTCTCGCATTACATCACAAATTGTGCTTCGCGAATGTACGTGAATTCACGTAGAAACAAGGCAACAAATCCAGCAACATTGCCCACCTCGGCAAACAGAGATGAAAATTCATGTACTGCAACATACTGAGAGCCATGTGAGGGTTTCCCGACGAGCCACAGCTCTGGTAAAGACGCAGCAAGTCCTCCTTTCTTCTAGTCCTTTTCCCTCAACTCCTTCTCAGTGGGAACAGTCTGTGCCTCTCCTCCTCGTGTCTCCTCTCTATTCTCTTCATCTTGTAATCCCACTTGGGTATTTGGAGCTGGTTGTGGTCATTGGTCCACATAGGTTTTTCTGGTATAAAGCTCGGAGCTGGAGCTCTGCAGAGCCTTACTTTGGGCACCACGATTCCTGGCCTCACACTGCTTCTCCTCAGCATATTGAGCGGCAGGAGACTGGCTCGTCTCATGGCCACTGAAGATGCCGCAGCCATGTCACTAAGCAGCTGGGGCTGGAGGCTGGCCCTTCGATCCCTCACCTTGGGTATGAGGAGGACCCGCGAGTTCTGGAAAAATCTCTTGTAGTTGTTCAGTCTGTCCGGGCCCAGACGCTTCAGCTCGGCCACCCGTTGCCTTCTCAGAATCTCCTGCACGGCTTGGCGCCGCTTTCCGATGCATGGTGGGCTGCCCGGGCACACTGTGTGGCAAGCAGTGGCAATGAAGGGGCTGGAGATGCTGGTGGTGGCCCGAACCATGTGGTCAAGAACACCATCATCTACAGGGTTAATCCTATTGCTCATGTAAAACCTATAGGGGCAGCAGGACAGAACTTTGATCAGACGTCTCCAGCAGGACTTGGGGTTTTGGGCCTGGTCAACGAGCTCCTGCACAAGAATATCAAATGTTATTGTTTGAACAAGTAATTGTAAGGAAAAAAAGAACAAGGAGATGAAAAGCAATTAATAATAAGACTAATAATGAAAAGTGGAGTAACCTGCAACATGGGCCACTCCAGGGAGAAGGAGTCGCAGAACTGCTCAGCACAGGGCTTCGACATCAGCCGATACATCAAGTTGGCTGTCTCGTATCGACCAGTGAACAGAGCCCACTCCCTGGGCGTCATACGGCGGCCGTTGTCCCGCGCCTGAATATCACCCCCTGGAAACATAAAGATTAATAGAGACAATCAAGGTACGAGGTGTCACTAAAATATGATGCAGCATGTCAGTTTTATATACAGTAAAATCACAAATTAGCCACAAAGGATAATATTACTGTAAGAAAATGTTTTCTGGAATACACATTTCTGTTTGCTTGTAACTGTGGTCTGTAAAAATGTGTCCTGAGTTGTACGAACCAGCCATCATGAGAGTCCTGACACACTCAGCCCGGCCCTGCATGGCGGCTTTCATCAGAGCTGTGAACCCGTGACAGTTCCTCCGCTCAATGTCCAGCCCAGGGAAGTAGTTCAGTAGATAGTTGGAGATGATCGCATGACCTGTAGAGCACAGGGAAGCAAGGTCATGTCTCATGCAAGCGGAGGTGGCAAAGCTTCTTCTAACATACTGTACGTCTCCTTTTTAAAAAACAAACTTCTTTACTTTATACTTCTAGGTGCAGTTAGTATCTGTTTGTAACTTTGTGGTACAGGTAAATTATGTAGGCTGTCAATAAGAAAGAAGCACCCAGACTTTCAAAGAAAGACTGCAAGTATTTTGGTTTTTATATACACTGTGTCCCCTTTTCTGTCCTTTGTGTTTAAAGTGTTTTATTTATTATTATTATTATGGATGATTATTAATATGTTATGGTTCTAATTAATACACATACATTGCAGTATAAGTTAAAGGCAATGAATGCAGAGCAATGGGAATTTACATAATGTCTGGAACTGTGAGTCTTATTCTGCCTGAAATCTATGCACGTCTGCAGTTTGGATTCCGATCTTAGATTTTGTCAGCCTTCTTTGGGGACTGGATAAATAACTGCACCTTCAGGGTTTTACCCTTCAGCACAGCCTCTTACACGTTCACTAAATTTACTCCAACTTAAGCCAAATAAAACCTCAATTCTATTGAACTGAACAAAATGCAGCCTTTTGGCATGCAACAGGAAACCACAAATTGTGAGGGTGCTGGAACCTGACCCGAGTGTACTCATTTCCCAGCCTACGTCTAGACATTTTCTATCTTTGCTGAAAGGTTTCAGGGAAAGTTTTTCTTCTCATGCCGTTGAGCATTCTGCTGCAGTCATGTGGACTCTCAGTCTTGGTCACTTTTTCCCCTGAGGTGTTGCAGAGTGCTTTGTTATGAAAGGTGATCAATACGTCTTTTAATGAAGCAGAAAATGAAGAGTAGTCTGCAGCAATTCATCACAGGCCGCAGCGAGCCATTCATCATCGTTAGCAGAACAGAGGCCAGGGCACTATGGCTGATACATGTGGCTGCATCAATATGAAATTACTTACATACTTTCTAATGCCAACAGATAACAGAGATTCTTGCAAAATGACGCACCAGACCTTAAAAAACGCTCCAAGCCTAAATTTCAACCACTTTAGAAACTCAATTCTCTGCAAAATAAAAAAATAAAAAACTTTTACCAGAGATGTATAAAAAAAGATGCATGGAATTCACAAAATCTATAAAAGATATTTTTCATTTTAATCAGTTCAGTTAATTCCGTCCTGGATTTTAATGCACAAGAAGTAACAATGAAAATTCTCTACCTTGTGGTAAATGAAGAAGAAAGACAGGAAATATTCTTTCCACCATCTTTTCAAAATCTTTTTTATAGATCCAGATTAAACCGACCCTGTGATAGACCCAGCCTCTCACCTAGTGCTAGTTCAGATTGGTTCTAGCACCCTCACATCCCTTACCATGACATGAGGTTAGGATGATGGATAGATGGATCAGCATACTTTTGTCGACAAGGTAGAAAGACAGAGATGACATATGCATGAGTAACAATTTGTGTTTTTGTTATTAACTCTGCATGATGAGGCTCACCTTTGTTCGGTACAGGTTCAAACTTACAAACTTAAACTTTAATCTAACGTAAACCTACTAATGGAGAGAACCATGAAACAAGAATTAACCATAGTCTCCCATTGTCATCATTTTGTGACTCACCTAAGAGTGAACAAACAGAAAACCTGCTGAGGTACAGTATCTTACTTGTTTTTTTTTAGTTTTGAGATAAATAAGTGACATATTTTTGTCACCCTGACGTGATAAAATGTAGTGGAACAGTAGATTGTGAAGTTAAATTCAGCACTGCCCATGACAACCTTGGCAAACTCAAAGTCCGGCATTGGTTTTTTCCAGCTGCAGCAGAATCACTCTGAAAACAGTAGCAGCAAACCCAGGACACTGCTCAAATTTGGACATATGGAAATACTCAGAAGTCTTTCTTCTTCCTCCAGACACATTTTGGGGACTTCAAGGACCTGTTTTTAAGCCCCAAAAGGGGCATAGTATAGGCACTTAATATAAAAACCGTTACCGTACGTTAACCGTACAACACATACCTACATTAGTAGCTCTGGACATGCTAGAAGCTAGATTTAGTTACGTTCAGACAGAGCCGTGGTAACATTTTAGACTGGTGTTGTACATCTCTGAGTCCTGGCATGTCAACTATTAGTATTGTGCTGTGTACAACTGTTTCTCTAGGATCATCCGATGCCTTCATTATCTTATTTTGTGTCCTTTTACTTGTTTGTGAAATGCTTGTTAAATACTTTTGAAACTGCAGCATTCATTGAAAGTTGCTTTTGTGTTGAACTATTTTAATTGTTTGTTGCAAACAGCTGAAAGTTGAATAATTTTGAGTCCAACTACACCACATATGTTAGAGTTCAATTTAAATGTGCACAGTTGGTTGTACCTGCTTGTGCTGCGGTGATTAGGGCAGTGTTGCCCTCGTTATCCTGCCAGTTGACGTCCAGGTACGGGCACTGAGAGAGTGCGATGACCACATCCACGTAGCCATGGTAACACGCCACAATGAGACCAGACTAAAACACAAAAACAAGGATGGTTGAGTTTGTTAGTCTCTTTTGTCTGTGACTGTTTTTTTCTCAGCAAAATGGTCTCTCAGGGCTGCAGTAAAGCCACAATTCCCCATATTAGGAAATCATTGCAGTGATCCACATAAAAAGACCTGCCTGCCTAGAAGCAAAGTAAAAGGCACACAGATTGTGACTCTAATAGACAATTAAGTTAGGCCAAACAATGGTTTCCAGCTGGAGTGGTCACTGGCCAAGCACTATTAAAACTGACTAATTTGCTCATTTGCTCATATTTAATAAGGCAACAGCTGTTAATTCAGACTTAGTGGTTTGAATCAGCGATAGAATCAGATGTCAACACAAAATCAGAGGAAGTTAAAAGTCAATAAAGGGAACAGGGGTGGTGTTTTTTTCAAACTTTGGGGGCAGATGACAAACCATATTGCCAGCTGATCATAACAAATTACCAACTGTTCCAGTAATCTGTATGCTAAATTTAACTAGCTTGTTGAGTGCCAGTAAAGACAAACCTCACATAGGAAAAACAGAACCATTGTCATTCGAGTATGTTTCACTCGTACAACTATGATAAAGAATGTAGTGAAAATAACTGTGCGTAGTATTGAGTTACAAACAAGGTATCACATAAACATCATTAAACCCGGTGAGGCAAATAGCAAAAGTGGTCAGACAGTTTAATCGCATTATCTAAACCTCTTATTTGGATTTACATAATCTATAAATGCATAATCGTTAATCTGACAAGTATGAGATAATGTTTATTGAAAACACACGTGATAGGAATCCGAGGGGTTCAACATTTGGATTTTGTTACCTTTGGACAAAGCCAGAAAATATTGACTCCATGTGGAAGATGCAGATAATCTTATTTAATAAGGGGAATTTTGAAACAAAACACACAGTATTGCAGTAATGTATACCTGGTAAGGTCACCTTGTTTCTAATATAACAACTATTAAACATGAAACCCACTTTGCTTTGCCACGGTCCAAATTGTATGGATTTGTTCAGTAATGAAAAGTTGCCCCACCGTTGCTGGTCCATCATCTACGTAAACAGAGGGTACCTGTTGGACGTGTTCCATCTAGTCAAAGCTGCTTTTGGCTCAGTGTCCCAGTAGCCAAAGTCTTGCTCATGTCCATGGCAGCATTTGCCATGTACTGTATGGCAACACACAGTAGTTTCCAGCTTACTCCAGAACAGCCCTTCTGTCTGTCTGTCTGTTCCACTTCTATAAGCATACAACACATGCATGCAGTGCTCCGGTCAGTGCCTCAGCAAGCCCTTTAAAAGCTGAGCCCTGATGGCAAGCTGCTTCTTGACACTGTCACTGTGCAGTTTACACTCCCCCATCTGTCACTAGAGGCTTAACCAACAGCTCTGAACTCTCCTTCAGGATTTGACCTTCATTGGCTCACTGGTTTTAGGAGCCAGCTTGACCACAAAACCTGATGTGACTGACGCTGAGAAAAACGGCTCAGTTCACCCAAGGGCAAATGGCATTTTCTGCTTCGATGTACACAAATGTTACATCTCAGAACACATCATAGCTATTGGAGTAGGAACCAATGTAGCCACCAATATACAAAATCATTATCATTTTAAATATGGTATTCTCAAGTGCTGCAACAGCTGCCTTCTTTTTAACCTGACAAGTATCATAGTCCCACTGTTTTGTGTATGAGCACTGGTAAGTGGCTTGCTAAAAATGTAGGACCCAATTAAAGGGATTCTTTATCAAACTAATGATGGACAAGATGGAACCTTGTGTCCTTTTACAGTGTATCTGTTCTTATACCACGATCACTAGCCAGTGATTTAAATAACCACACCAGCGCACGTTATAATCTGGCCACTTCACATTTATGCCTAGTTGATTCAGACTTATAAACACTACTTAGGTTTCCGATAGAAAGCATTAGGATTCTGGTTTCAGGTTAGTAGTGAAAACAAACCTGGTGCCTTAAAGCAAGTATGTCATTAAAATGCATTGAAGCCAGACACCTACTCTTTTGTTCCTATCCGTCTCCCTCACTTCCTCCTCCGTCACTCCTTGCCTGATCATGATCTTGACGATGATGGAGTTGTTGTTGCAGCAGGCCTTGAAGAAAGAGATAGGCTCAGGGCTGCTGGGGCTTGGCCAACGGCACATTGGAGAGATGTCAGAATTGTTTGGAGGATAAAAGGAATCTTCTGAAGTGATGCTCCACGTGTCTGAGTGATCTGGGAGGGCATCAAAGTCCAACTCCTCAAACTCCTGGTAGATATCATCCTCATCCTCCCAATAGTTACGTGTGTAATCAACTTCAAGTCCTCTATTATCATCCTCCATGGATACCTCACACTCAACACCATCTTCGTCAACCTTAGTGATGGACATGAGAGGTGTATCCATTGCCACGTTACTGGTTCTAAAGTCAGTCTTGCCATATCCAGCTCCCCCAGCCACTCCATTCTCTTGAACCTTTGAGCCTTCCCCTTGTTTCTCTGTTATTAATACCATTTAAACTCTCCCTCACACCCACACAGACCAAATTCTTGTGAGGGTACCAGAATAACTCTAGGAGGGCCTAGGGGTTATGTCCATAGGTTCACCACAATATGATGACTCATCATATCTGGCAGAAGACTCAACCCTGCCAGGCTCTGAACTGTTCTATATCTGTCAGGTTTCCAAAGAGACAAAGGTAAGCAGAGGTCACACAGAGATGACATAAGATCATTGCCAAGCACTTGTCATTTCCAAATAAATCTCTTAAGCTTGCCGTAGTTGCTACAGTCCATGAGAACTCCACAAGACAATATCATCAAGAAGGTTCTGATCACGTGCATGATCGAAGGCAGTCGCAGATGAATTGACCAAACGGAGTCCGAAAAAAATAAATATCACAAGTTTTCTTAATGAGTTTAGCAACAGGTAGCCTGACCATGGGCTCCAAACTGACAAAGCCACCACCAGTTTCCATGTGGGTTTGCACAAAGGCGTCAAAGGTATGGTCCGACAGGCTGTATAATCATGGCATCAGAACCCAGACAGACTTGTATTTCTGAATTCTGAGGTCTTGCTGAGAAGTTAAAGCTGAAGTTGTTGTCTGGAAAGTAGAGAAGCAGGCAGTCGTTTCAGTTGGAAACTGCCACCACTGACAGCATTGAGCAACTAATCCTGTGTCTCCCTGTGGAGGAACACTGAGCTTCCTTTGATGATGGCCGGCAAAGGGATGAGAGGCATTCTGTTGAACTGACGCATGATAATCCCTTTAGTTGCTCCTTCTCTAGCTGTTCTGTCGCGTTCCCCTCCCCAGTGACAAGAGAGTTTCAGTGTTTTCCACTGGAACACAAGAAAGTATAAAATTGAATGGTACAAGGCGCAGAGGGAATGTCTTAAATTTTGAGATTTTTCTCTCTTTCCAACTGTAATGTTTTACACAGGGACAATAAAAGAAAATAAGTAAGTGAACCAATGCTTTTGAACAAGAATAATAATAATAATAATAAAAAATATTAAATGCAGAATAAATTACTTAAAATATACAAATGTAGTGGCAGACCTAGAAAGTCTTGCCAGTGTTTGCGCCAACATTTACTTGCTACCTTTGTTCTAATATCCTTATCAGAGAATTAATAGCATTAGTGCAACAGGTTAAGACAACCATACACCCCCCCCCACAGGTTTCATTCTCTGCTGCACTGTGCACTGCCAGCTTAAATTGGATTTCAAGTCCATGTGACTTCATTTATGTACAGGTTACTGTGGAAGGACTAGAATCACAATAACCCAGGACAGAGTTCAGGTTCAAGTGTTTCGATCCTATTCCTATATTCACCATACTGAATATTGTCAACTTATAACTTTCAGCTTGTATTGTCCCCACAAGCAAGAGAGAGATTATTTCAGAATGGATGTTAACACAGTTTGGTCACCCCATCTAGTATTGTTTATTACAGAGCTATTTGCCTGCATGGTCATCAGACCTGGTGTCTGTGGGGCACTTCTCCTCAATTGATCAGACAGGATAAAATGAAGATCTACACACTACCCAAAGCCCTCAAATTATGTGATTCATATCTGGATTGGCTCTTATATGGCTAAATTCCTACTACTACTACTACTAATTCTACTATCCTATCGGATTGAACACAATTTGTTTCTTACAACACCAGATTAACATGTCCCAATGTTAAATATGGAGTACCACATGGCTCGGTTCTTGGCCCTCTCTTGTTTTCTCTACATTTCACCGATAGGCTAAATGATAAAAAAGTCTTGGAATTAGCTTCCACTGGTATGGGAATGACACCCAGCTCTACGTCCCTGTGAAGGCTGATGACCCTTCTGAGATTACTAATTTCGAATCCTGCTTGTCGACCCTAAAAAGCTGGATGTCATATAATTTTCGATTGCTTAATCGAGACAAAATTCTGGTCATCCCCCCTTGACAACGGCATAACTTGACAACAGTGTAATTTCTCAGAGCCTGACAGCCAAAAATCTTGGACTCATATTTGATGCTTACCTCTCTTTTGAACACATTAAATATATCACTAAGATTTCCTTCTTTCACATTCTATGTAGCATAGCTAAAATGTGGCCTTCTCTGTCCATGAGAGATGATAATTCCTGCCTTTGGGCAATGCAGACTTAATTATTGTATTATTGTCTGAATATTTTAGGTTGTCACTGGCTGGACGCACCAGGAAGGTGCTGGCATTCTGCCTGATTGGACCCTATCTGTTCCTTGATTTTGTCTACTATCCTATTGTCTCTCTATTGTCCCTTCACCCCAACTTTTATTTTCTTATTTTCTGAAGTGCCTTGAGAAAATTCAGTTATGATTTGGTGCTATATAAATAAACTTGAATTAAAACACATTGAATTGAATACATTCTGATTAATATGTTAACATTCAGAATCAAACATTCAGAAGCAGCAGGCAAAAAGTAAGTATTAGGAAGAAAAGAAAAAGGCTCTTGTTGCATGTCTGTGTAAGCACAGAATAGCTCTAATCTTTTGAATGTTGTCAACAACTGAATCCCTGTGAAATGATAAAGTTGCACCAAAGGATTTTACATTAAAAAACATTTAAACAATCTAAGGGGTTTAAATTTCAGTTGAAATACTATATATAAAATTTTCAGGAGTGGATTTCAAGTGGTGTTGTTGTTTTACACTAACGATGTGCAGTTGAACACTAAATTCTGATCCAACAACATAAACCTGCACTGGTTGCTTTTGTCCACTCAGGGGCAGCAGAAATAGGCTGGCACTGTCAACTTACTAACACTTATTAAGTTTACAGGGTGAAACTGTCAGCAAGCAACTGTTTACACATCCAGCACACACATAGCAACACTAACAGTAATTACTAACAGCATTGTTTTTGGTCACCATATTTTGAGTTCACTCTCTTTTTAGCTCTGTGTTTGCTCCCTACTAACCCCTGATGGTAATAAAAGACTCTTAAGCTGTTTTAATGCTCCATTATGTCCACCAGCTGATTACTAACTTTATCTAAGATGGAATTAAATAATGGGCAGGTAGCACACAGGCTGTCCCTATTGCTTGCTATGTCATGAAAGAGGTGGAAATGGACCACAAGGGTAAAGGTGGAGGCTGAAAAACCAAAACAACTAGCTGAAAGTGACAAGTGAAGGGAATGTGAAATTCGAAACATATAATCATCATTTTGTGTCTGAAGTTTTTTTCCACCTGACTTGAATTTTGTGAGTTTGTGTCTCATTATCTTGAATGATGTGACACACGCTCCTCTCTAGCTGTTAAATCCTGCTTTTTTGAAAACTCATTACACCATTTTGCGTAAAAGAAAGTCCCTTCACTGACACTTTAAAAAGGTAAATAATTATTTGCTAATTCTCTTTGATCTAAGTCTCAAATTCCTTGTGCAAAGTAGTAATCTGTGAAAACTTATAGAAAACACAGTGTAGATTGCACAGGTTTTTGCCTGAAGTTTGGTTTTACAATAGAGTAGAAAAAAGAAACCCAACTCTATGTGACAAAGCCCTAATCTCCTCAGAGCTCCTTAAGGAGGGACAAACCACACGCACTTACTTCATTATTGGAGTGCTACGAACAGGCAGCTTGATCCCATTGTGCTTGTGACAACTAAAGCACAGGTTGGAAAGATCTGATTTTGCTTGGCAGCAGAACTCTGGTTTCAGCTGCATATGCTCCTAATCTGTGCTTTGCTTATAAAACTGTTTGGACTGTGCTTTACCTGAAGGCTGAAAGGTAATTGGATTCAGCAGAAATAACATCCTGTTTCCTAGAGCTTCACTTTCCAGCACTAGTAGACATTATTCCATATAAGAGCTGAGCTGGTTTAACTGCCGGACACTGAATTCAAATGAAAGTTATGTGGCACTGATTTTCAACTGTGGCAAAATGATAATTATAAAGAATAGGCAATGGTTGTTAAACAATAATGCAGCTGTACTGTTTAGTGAAGAGATACACAGGATCATCAAAGCATTTTACTGAACAGAGCTAATTTATAGTATGGGATCCCCTCATGATCAAGTACTTCTGTTGAAAGGGTTGAAGAGGTCACTACAAATGTCTCAGAAAGAAACTGCAGTGCACTCACACAGGATGAAAGTAAAGGTGCCAGTATGATCAAAATTTAGATCTAGATCTAGAATCTCCTGAAAGACAATCATAGAATTGCATGAAGGCGCAGAGGTGTAGTAATACAACTGGCCTAAAAAGAGGATCACAAAGCAACACTGATCCATTTACTCCTAATATCATCTGAAAAGTCTGGAGGTGCCATAGTATCAGCGCTAGTGCAAATGCCCTATGGGCCCATAAACAGAGGCATCCAGAAAACCTCCAGACTTTGTTGATACCTATAGTCTGTGTGCCACTGGACCACTTTTGGCATCTTTTAATACAGAATCCAGTTGTCCTGAACAAATCCAAGCATCAGAGGAGGCGTGTTGTGAAGCTGTCCCAGCATTTGACCTGTACTTCTGTTAGTGTGTTACTGTATTTGTCTGAAAAAGAGACAACACTCACAAGAATTCATTACAACCATTTATTGTTTCAAATGACTGAACCAACAATTAATACAACTTAAAAGTTTATACCTTTATGTTACAGTACATGCCACTGCCTTTTTGCACATATAAAAATAGAAATCATTTGCTTCTAGAAATTGAAATTCAAGACCAAAATTTGAAGTGTCCAGCTCAGCTCAAGGAGATACTAAAAGGTCACTTTATAGCATCATATATATATATCTATATATATGTATATACACACAGCAGCACTACAGCTGTCAGCACTGAAGTTAATGTAAGTCACAATCCATATCAACAGAAAAGCAGTTTACATTTACCAAACTCCTAATGGAACACATCTAATACAAACGCAGTGTGAAGGAAGAAAAAAAGAAGACAGATGCTAAACTTAGATTCATTTTTTAAGTAAAATCTCATGTGCAGTCACCACAGTGAAATACTGACATCTCTCAGTACGAGTGGAGGGGAAAGAAAAACACACACACACAAAAAACTCTTCGATGGTGGTACAATGGATCTGAAATGATTGCAAACTGTGTAATAAAGTGCAACAACTTAAAGATTAAAAAAAAAAAAAAGCTGAAAAAATAAACAAACCTCGACACCACTATTATTGTCCAAAGAAAGAAAATGAACATAAAGAAGGAACCCATCAGAGAACGTGATTCAGTTTTCAATGACAACATGAAACAGTACAAAGAATGACTTCTTCTTAATATTCTCATGTAGTTTTTTTAAGAGGTTCTGTAGTGGTTCTAGGATTAGGTTTAATCTTTTCTATGGAACATTAGGGGGGAACTACTGGACTTTTTTGGTTACTAGAGCAGAGGAGACAGCTGATATACCGGGGGTACAACACATCTATTCACATTCCTGCTGAGCGTCAGAGAAGTACATTTCCTTGACTTACGTTAACCCTGCACTCTCTACTGAATTCCAGTTGAAACAGCCAATGTATCTGACAAACACTGATACCACACATATATGTGTAATGTCACCTTTTCACCATCAGAGCTGTGATTGTAACCCAGAGGAGAGAAACACACAGCAGGTTAAGGGACTTTGATAATATAATGACATCATCAAGCGGCATATTGTGATCCACAGGAGGAGAAGCATCTGGTGGACAGGAAGAGGAACACAGACAGCAGTACATCGTTGTCTCCTGCTGCTGTCCTCACAGACACAAACGGAACCTGACCTGACTGCTGACAGAAAAGTGTTAGGTCACCTGCAAACATATAAAAACCCCCACAGGAGTCCACGTGTGAACAAGACGCACCAGCACATCCGCGCGGGAGAGAACCTCAACTGCTGTGACCAATGTGAGGACACTTCCATCATCACCACACTGCTCTGGTGTTAAGTGGATCTAAACTGCTGAAGACAAGAGTTGGTGTAATAGTGAAGATGCTTTCTGGGTACAGATTATTTTACATTTACAGCACATATGAAATGTGTTGACAGTCTGTTTGTAGTCGTTTTCCCTCTTTTTGCAGACTTCAGAAAATATGAGAAAATAACTGGGCACAATGTCAGAGTGGCGTTCTCAGGGTTATCTCTACTTTGGCATTATCACAGTCTGTGTTACAAACTCATGGTCCGATGTTGCTCTTCAGTAAGTACCAGGGTCTATAAGAGTGCATTCTGGGAAATGTAGCAACCATTATTTTGGGTGTTACCTTACTAGGAAGTGCAAGTTAAGATGTTTGAGCCAGTACCACTTTAATTTTGAATAGCTACAAAAATCTAAAAATACACACAATCCTAAATCATAAGAGTTCCCCTTTAAAAGTAACTTGCTGGACTTTGTCCTCGTCTTTTTTCCAATGCAGCTTCTGCTAATATCAGAAGAAATGTAACGTTTCTGAAATCCAGCATTAACCTTCAGAGAAAAGGAGAGGGATTTAGCTGCACCACATTATTTAGAAATCCTTCACTGAGAGAGAGAGAGTGTGTGTGTGTATGTGTATGAAGGCATTGCTAAGGACATTGCTAGGACACACCTGTAGCTCCGTCCATTGAATTAATTTCAGAATGTAGAGTGGAACTTACTAAATCATAGCTGCCAGGACCAGTATTAGGAGCAAACTTAAAGGAACAGATCAGGATTTTTAAAGCAGGTCTTAATATAAAATGGAGATGCTAATATGTTTGTGATTATAGGTGTTGGGTTCTATATGGGTTTCTGATGTGCACACTGGCTGTGAATAGCTTTCTTCATCCGATACGTGACTATGCTGTAAGAAGGAAATGTACAGCCTTCATTTGTGCAAAATGTCTCTCCAAAGTTCAGCTCAGGCTTTGGTGAAACTTCAGCAGTGTAACTAAAAGAAACTCAGCCACAGTATCTTTCAACATTACAGTCTGTTTGCCACCGTGCCAAAGTGTGGGCAGACAGATTGGATAAAAGAGGAAAATATCTTTCCTTTATTACACTGTAGCTTTGAAATAGATATTGATGAATAGATATTGATTTAGCTCAAAGGATAACTTTGGTCATTTTCTAAATTAAAACTCACAAAAACACATTAGTCAGACACACCGCTCCACTGGGTGACGCGTTACTTCTCTCTGAAACACACACAATTGTGATTCAGAACCATTTGGTAAAAATATCTCAAAGACGCACATCTCCCAGTGGAGAAGGGTGTCTGTCTGATTCTTCTTGTCACTTTAGGACAACACAGAGCTCAGACAAATTAAAACCAGCTTGAAAATCCTGAATCATTCCTTTAACGCTTATCTTGTTTAATTGTACTCATGACTGTTTGATTAAAATCCACACAAAATGTATTTCAGAGTTAATATTCAAACTGTTTCAAATGAGTGAGAAACATATCAAACTTGACTAATCTAGCAATCACTAGCTGTTTATTCAGATTTCATTTGTGTCTCCAGGTCATCAGCAAGCTAATGTTAACCATCTCACTTATTGGGTGTATTTAATAACTTTTACTTTTTTACACAAGAATTTGTTTGTGTGGTGCAACCTATTTTAATTTAGTCCTCTGCTCATGTAATGCGTTTTATATGTTATGTTACTAGTCTAAGTTTGATGTCACACAAATTATGTAACTGCCCCCAGAAGCACGATACCACACTCCAAAGGCCAAACATTTTGGAAACCAACTGTTACACTGTCATGTAAAAAACATGTGACCTGAGCTTAGCAGGTGACAGCAAAGAAAACAAACCTAAGTTAAGATAACATAAAAGTTAACCATGGCAGTTGCCATATCCACCAACTGATTTCCAGCATTTTACTCACGTGATTCACTTTTTACAAATCAAAAACAATATTTTGTCACTTAGAGTTGTTTGTATAGTTTTTTTTTTTTTTTTAGCTGTCGTCTCCTGTTAAGAAAGTGAAGACAGGTAAGAGTGTGAACAGCTGATTAGCAGCACTAAAACTTTGTCAGGTTGAGGAATCCTCCTCTCTTGAAGGTGGTGGTACACTGCCAGGACAAATTCACTCACATCAAAAACAACTAAAACAAACAAAGAACAGGTCCTGGGTTGCTTCCAGATTGTCCAACATGTTTTTTTCTTTTCATATCTTTAGTTCTAAGGAAACCTCAGAGGATTATCCAACAGCTTACTCCACACACACTAAAAATAGTTGAAAACACATCTAATAAAACATCTAAAAAAAATTAAATTAAAATAAAAAAAAAAGTACAATCACACTGCTACATCACGTACGTCCCTCCTCATTACCGACGACCTTAATCTCACAAATCTGCAATGAGAACAGATCTACAGGGCCGTCCAGATATCTCCTCTACAGCTCTGAAAATGTTAAGCGCCACTCAGTGTGACCAAGACAACATTTGACAACAAACATTCAATGGGAAGCACAATCTGAGGTAAAAGCTACGTTCAACTAAACCAACTTCAGCTCAAATCTTTCAAAATGGACAACTTAAAAAGTCACCTGCAGCAAAGAGCAAAAAAAAAAAAAAAAAGACAGACACATCTGACAGCGGGGACAATGTCGTGGTTCTGCTGACTTTCAGTCATGCTAACAGTTTTGTACAGGCTGGCCAAAAACCTCGTGCAGAAATTCAAATTTCTGTCAGTAGTGACGTTTGAGACTATTTTGTCCTCACCCTTCAGCGTCTTTTGTCTGACAAACCTGTGACTGCACAGAACGACTAGAGTGCAGTCAAAACTTCTGTTGTGTTTAATGTTGACGGTCAAGCAAGGAGGAAGCAAAAGGGTTTCACCGCAGGAGCTCACTCAGCAGTGTGAGGTCTATGAGGTGGTGCTGTATGAGGAGGTGGACGTATTCCTGACTGTCTTTCGTTCATAGTTCACAAGTCGCTGTCCCACCAGGTATCTGGAAGAGAAACAAAGATAACGGTCCTTTGAAATCCACTGTTAAAAGTCACATTTACAAAACTCTTATTTTCATTTTTAGACGTGTAATTCCCAGAAACTGTAGTTTCCTTTTGTTGCTCATTATTCTCTTCTTTCTACACACACACACACACACACACACACACACACACACACACACACACACACACACACACACACACACACACACACACACACACACACACACACACACACATCATGGCGTAGTGGTATCATGTTAGGGTAGATTGATTTTCCGTCTGTGACAACTGTCTTAACCCCCATACCTTTCACCTAAACACTGTAAGGGTCTAACAATTCCGCAAACACACAGTTCAGTACACTAAGTACTACTGGTGCTTTTGAAACATGGACATCCTACACTTTGTACGGTCCCTGAAAGCCTCACAACACTGATGACATAGATTCTTTAATATCCCTGAAAAGCACTAAAGCTGACAGACTCCTCATGCTACACCTTCTATGTAGACACTGTCTTACTTTCTCAATGTAATCCCTGCAGCGATGGGAGTGCTGCAGTTCTGTCTTCCTTGACAACAGACAGATGTTTGTGTAATGATTTTGGCCTTTCAAAACTCTACTAGTATATGCTCATTTAAAGTTTAGCCACCTTTATCCTTCACCTTCACAATATCTCACGCAGAACATTTTAAATACAACAAATACTGCAACACTAATGAAAGCAAAAACCTTTAAAGTGATCACTGTGCAATCAATGATTTGTCAATGAGAGTAAGCTGAGTTGCTGCAAATGAGCTGAGTGAGATTTGTACATTTGAACATTAAGCATATCTTTAAAAACAACAACAACAACAACAAAAAAAACATTAGAGTTCACTGCCATAATTTAGCAGAACTGCAAGTTTCAATGAAATCTGCAGAAACACAAGGAGGAAAGTCCTCCAAGCTTTGGCAAGGTGGGACAGGCTAAATCACAGCCACCGTTAATTAAGAAACACAAGCTGAAGTGTAAAGAATGGGCCACAAATACGTTAAGACTGATTTCTTAAAGCTTTTATGTACTGATGAGATGATCTGATGGATGGACTGTGGCTGGATTGCTCATGGATGCAGGGCACCAGTTAAATTGTCAGTAAGGTGGTAGAGCCATAATGATGTGGGCTGCTAGCAGTTAGGGAAAACAACATACATCTATGAACAGCATCTGATAGTCTGTGTTGGCAGCTTCAGCTAAAATTAGCCACAAATAAATTATGGGTTCCATGGCTGTAAGACTCACGCAAGTGCAAAGAATATGATGGCTATATATATACACAAATGGGCAATGTTATTGCAATTTTCTTTGCTCAAACATATATGTTTACTATTAGTGTCTGCTGTACATTTGCAAAACCAATAATTTGTTATCAAGTTACCTGCATTGTGTTTTCTTAAAGAGAGTTGCCTATCCCATCACTATCCCAGTTGCTATATCCCTCTGAAACAGAAACTAACTTAATTTGTTCTTGGTATAGCTTTCGTTTTTGTTAATAAAAATAAATTTGCAATGATAATATTTTTGCAACAATTAAAATAATACTGACAAAATACACTTGCATAACAATTATGCACGCATTGTATTTCCAGAGTTATTGCTCCCAAGAGTACATCAGCCTCAATCATTGTGAAATTAAAGAAGACTTTTGTAAAGTTTCTCAGCACCAGGGACAGGGAGATTGTTCAAGGTTAATGGAAAGATGAATGAAGCCAAATAGAGAGAGGATCTTGGAGAAACTTGCTCTGAAATGCACAACCTGAAACTAAACCACGTTGATATTTCAGTACAACAATGACCTAAATACATCCAAGGCAACAGAGAGAGGCTTTGGGACAAAGTCTCTGACTGTCACTGATGAGTGGCCCATCCAGAGCCCAGACGAAAACCCTTTAAACATCTGTGGAGAGACCTGAAATAAATGGTAGCTCACAAACATATTCCATCAAATTTGATGGAACTTGAGAGAGGATGTGTCATTAAAACTTGAGAAACTGCCCAAATACAGATGTGGATTTAAAGGAAGAACATGTATTCCCCTTGTCATTTAGGATTATAATGAAGTGTGTATAAAGTGAAGGGCTCTGAATACATTCAAGATTTTAGATTTTTGAAATACTGTATTGCACAATTACACAGTAGTTTTTGTGACAATATAAGATATATATATAGACCCATATTTAGAAACAAAGATAAAGAGAGGCAGAGATCTTTTTTCTGTTTTTGTTTTTAGTGCTCATCATAAACCAAGTCCATCTAAAAGGAGATTAAGGTGTGTACTGACTTGTCATTTTTGATGTGTTCGTATAAGCGTTTGAACTGTCGTATCTGGAAGGACAGAATGGCCAACAGTACGACAACCATGAGCAGGAATGGATAAATCCTCCTCTCCACAAGCATCTGCATCTCTGGCTGCACACCTGCAGAAGGAGAGAGAGAAGCAAGGAGAGAGACATAGAGGTGAAGGAAAGAAAGAAAATATAAACGCTGTGATGTCTCTAGACAATGATGAACTGCACTAGGGAGGGAGAAAGACTTTAATTTAATAAAATAGCATGGCATGATTTAGAGGTGAAGAAACAAAGTAAATAAAAGACTAAACAATTTGTTGTACTTTGGTTTGAACAATAACTAAAATCCTCATTTCCACAATGGCTGGAAAGTCCTACTAAATGAGTTGTTTAAATGCATGTGTTGTCCTATTCAACATCAAAAACACTTGTTAAAAGTAAAAGGGGAGTCTTGGGTCAGCTTTGCATACAAAGCACTGCTCAAACGAGCCCTGTGTCCAAATTACTAAGGACCTGCCTGCTCGCTGGTCTGTGTCTGAATTTTATCTGCTACGGTTTCCAATTTACAAGAAATTGATGTTTCAAAATAAACATCCAAAATACCAAATGTTAATTTCCAATTTTTAATATTTATTGACTATTGACAATAATTAATCACAGATTCATTACATACATTTCAAAAAGTAGGCTATGGTTAAGTAAAATACATTCGGTTAAACTACTACAACTGGAGAGCAGTTGTGTATTATTTGTGAAGTCAAACTAATTCCCTGTCAGCTGCAACAACTTTGTGTTAGCAAAAATTAATAAACCAAATATATGATAAACTAGGTGATTGTAGAGAAAACTAAAGCAGTGAGGGAGACTTTAGGGAAAAGTGAAGAGAGACTAATGTGTCCTCTCTTGCTCTATTACCTTGAAAACAGATTCTTGTTAGGTACAATAAACTAGAAAGTCCCTGCCCAACAGACATAACCATAAATAAAGACTTACCGAGCAGTGGTGTAACGCCTTTACAGATGGTGTAGGGCACACAAAGAGACAGCAGCAGGACGCAGATGACTGGGGCAGCCAGCCTTCTCACAATGAAATGGAGGTCGATATTTCGGATTCCATTAGCATACACCTACAGCAGGAACAGAGAAGTTACTGACAGGTTTGTTTTAGCTCATTCCAAAAGCAGCTCATTTCATTTAGTTCTTAAAAATGAACTAGCCTTACTAAATTTGGCTAAGTCCTTCAAATGTGCTTCTATACAAAGGCTTTTATCAAGCAAACAATACAGTGTGGACATGATCTACTTGAACTGAATGAATCATATGAAGTGATATAGCCACAGGTTTCATCATCTTTTAAGTAGTACTGATCACATGAAGCAAAAAACATTAGTTTCTGACCTGTTCAATGACAGTTTTGAGCCACCACTGTGGGCCCATCAGTGTGATGGCAGCAATGATTTTAGCATGGAGCACACCCAAAGCCCAGTCCTGCAAAACCAACATAGACCAACCTTTAAGTGGCTGCTGGAATATCTCATGTATGCACCAGTAGCCTAGATTGGATTTGAATAGATTTCTCACAAAGTCTCAAAAAGTCCTACCTGCCAGGGATAGAAGAGAGGTGTCTGGTATAATGGGACTCTTAGAGGAGCAACAACAACCAGCTCAAATAGCAGACCCAACAGCAGAGGAACCACCCCAGCTAACAGGAGTGCCACCACGATGGTCTTTAGAATCTGTTTTCGAAACAATGTCACATTATTCAACAATTAATACAGGAGTTTTATTTTGTCACTAACTGGAAGGACTACAGACACATCCATGTTACCATGAGAGTCCACTCGTGAACTTTGAGCATGATGACAGTCCGTCCCTGTGGCATCCAGGACAGCAGTACAGTGGCGGCTCGAATGGACAGCCAGCAGACATACAGACCACTGGCTGCTGTGTACAGTTCATGCACCATAGCGCTGCCCATCCAGAAAGACATCAGCCAGCGTCCCACAAACACTGAGAGAAGAGGAAGAGAAGGCCACGTGAGAACAGAGGTGGCAAGAATTACAGAGAGCAGAGAAAGGGGATTGTAAAGTGCAGAGAATGCTTGCTGGTGCACACAGCTTACCAGGCAGTGTAAGGCAGATCAGACTAGCCAGCAGCAGCGTCACACACATGAAAACAACCAGCAGAATGATCTAAAAACACAAGTAAATGAGTAAGAAAAAGATCATGTATTTTCAAACAGGATCTTTGAAAACTGTAACTTTGTCAGTCACCTTGAGCGGAAAGTTGATGGGCCGGTGGTATGGCTGAAAACCCACAGGACCACCCTGCTGCAGAATGGCCTGATGGGCAGCATGAAGCCCCTCCCCCAGTCCGGGGATCCGATTGTTGTTATGGCGACCAGGAGGGTTGTTGTTGTTGGGTTGGTTGTCAGGCTGGTTGTCCTCATCTTCATGGTCCCCCAGCAGGTATGAGTGAAGGTCACTGCAAGGAGTCATCATAGCTGGTTATTTTATTAAACAGATGTTTGCGTGGATACATTTTGTTTAAATACTATTGTTGTGAGGACATTTTAGTCCTGTGAGGACTATAAGTTTTAGGGTTATGCATTTAAATGTAATGGTTAGCATTAGAGTAATGGGAAAGGGAAAGCATTATGTCAATTAGTGTCGTGTGTGTGTGTGTGTGTGTTTTTAAGCCTACAGCATGTATCCGGCTGTGAATGTCCACGCATGGACCAGTCGTTTGAGCCACTGGCGAGTGTGACCCTGCTCCAACAAAGCCGGCAGAACAACTTGAAGCAACAGCAGCTCCAAGGACAGCTCACTAACGGGAGCATCACTGCAGTGACAGAAAATAAACAGAAATTACAAATGGTAATCCAGTAACCAGTAACAGACACTTTCATTTTTAACGTCTAAAATGCAGAATTTTAAAGCAATGGGTACCTGTAAAGCATGACGTTGTAGGGAAGAAAGACTGGGAAGAGCAGCTTAATGATTCTAACAGGAAGCCAAAGCATCAGTAAAACTATAGAACCAAACACCACCTGGAAACACACACACACACACACACACACACAATATCACAAACTGGAAACCTTTGTAAGTATAAAATGTAAACAGTACAATTTGCATATCTAGAAGTAATCTGACATAAACAAGGGCATAGCTTTTATAATTTGGGTGTCCTGGCTCTTTAAAAAGGCTCTCAACCCTCAATTTTGTTTTCCAGTTTTGTCAGTATTTTATAGTCATTATTAAAAAATACAATTCATATTGTGTGTAGAAACTATGTTCTTAAAGAAAAGTATTTGTTTTTGTTAATTTCATTCAAACCTTTTGTTGAACCAAATACTCTGGTCCCACCCAAACTGACAAGACAGACCTGATTTTGGGGAGTGTTACATACGAGTTATTCTGGTACAGGTTAGTTCCACATTACCACACAGTAATATGTTGATTTCAAAATGTCCATTAGTGACTCATTTCTCAACATCATATTACCAACAGTAGCCTCCCTGACATCACCCATGCTGTCAATGTGTCTGTGTCTTGCTGTCACGTAAACAGAACCACCGTCTCTCTTTTGAAAACTAGTTATCTTCGGTTACCACAGAAACAAGCACAATGAAGTAAACCAACTTGTTTTGAGTCTTTATGCTTCCTTCTGATGGTTTTTGGTGAATTATCACCACCACTTCTGGATTGGAGTGTGCTTTCCTGAATTTCCTACACACCCACTTGTGCCGCTGATGTCGTCACGGTTCCTTTTCAGATTCTTTTGGTGTTTATTGGTGACTGGCAGACAGCTTTGAAGTAAGTTACTGCAATCTTCTGGACTGAAGCGTGCTCCATTTAGCTATTTTTGCTTTACCAAATTTAGTGCACGCCCACTCATGACAATGACATGGTTCCAGTTCAGATTAATCTCACATCTGATTCTTGCAGGAAAACAGAATTCTAGTTTCTGAGGAAAACTTCTTGGTCGAAATGCTAAGAACTTGGTTCGCAAATGAGAACTGAACCAGTTCTATCTTGGTCAAGAAACACCCTGAGTGATGTTGAAGCTAAACAATTGGTAGAAAACACTGACCACAGAGAGAATAAACCTCCGAAGATGTCTGTAGATGGGCAGATGAATCATCTCTTGGACTGGGTTAAAGTCTGGATCATTCAGGTTCCTCAGGAACCACAGCACGCCTGGCCGGAGAACCTGCACACAAACACAAACAGACATTTAGAATATTATGAACAAGAAAATGTGACCGTGACTGTTCGGAGTTGTCCACTATACCTCTCTGAGCAGTAGGATGAATGAGGCGAAGTAGAAGACGTAGACCATGCCAACCAGCCAGTGGAGGAACATAGTGGTACCAGGAGCAGAGTCAAAACTCTGCTCTCTGTCTTTAAGCGTGGCATCAAACATCTCCTATAGTGAGAAAAGGGACTGGTTTTATTTCATGTGTTTTCAATACCAATGAGCTGGAACATTTTGAGATTTTTGAGAACTTTCTTAATCAAATCTGGATAAATGAATTATTGTGGTTAATTATTGGTCAACCATCAAACCATTTGACAAAAGGATCACTTGAGCATACTTCGCATTATTGTCTTACCAGAGAGCAAATATCGAGCCACCAACCACAGATCAGTGGGAACAAGCCTATCTCCATGACAACCAGCAGGGACACCTGTGAGATAAAAATGCAAATCCAATTTAATTTCTTTAATTTTCTTTTTGTCATGTAATCATAATTTTACTAATTAGTGTTTCAACTGCGAATGCTACTTTGATCAAAATATATTTACAGACAAGTTTCAGACTTTTAGGTTTTCATTTCATTTACCTTGACAACAATGTAGCAGACACCCAGGAGGCGCCTGGAACGCTGGAACTTTACTAATGAAGCCAATGCCTGAAGGAGGCGCAGTTAAGGAAACTAAATGTGAGATTATCATCCAGTCTGTAGTCTTACCTCCTGTAAGACTTGAAAAACCTTTTATCGAGAAAGATATTTCAAATAACTATGCACAAACCACAAATTATATTCAAAGAATAAGGTGTGTGACAAATTTTTGTACTTCCACATAAGGTGATTTGATCAATGCACAGGATACATGGCAGACTATGAGAGCTCCAGCCAGGAGGATGTAGCCCAGTATGGTGGTGATGAGGCCATCAAAGTGTGAAGCTTTGATCTGTGAAATAGAAATAATGTTATCAAATAAATGCAGTCAATGTATGACACACGAATGGAAAGTGCACGAGTGTCCCCTCATGACTTGTTGGGCACTTACATAGTCTTCAAACCCCAGTCCAACAACTGAGAAATGGCCAATGTGATACGGGCAAAAAGCTGGTCAGAAATACAGAAGTTAGTGTAAAATTGATGTGATGGTTGAATGTATGAGAATGTATATAGGACTTTCTTTTCATCACTGAACTAAAGGGACAATCCTGCTCACCCTATAATTCCCTAATGCTTAAGAGTTTCTCAAAGATAATGACGGTGTGCATAGCATCACTACACTGTAGGTTCAACTTACCAAACACAAGGATGAAGAGCGTGTTGAGAGACACCACCCAGAAGACATGCTCCTAGAAAAGACATATAATGTTCTGTCAAAGTTACATAATTTCTAGCTTTACAATATTCTGTCACTGTGGCTGTGCGACAGTGACTTTGTGTTTACACAAATGTAAGTGTACTGTGCAGTGTACAGTGAGTTCTTGTGATGTAATTCATATCCTGGATGACTGGATGATGAGGGCGGAAATATTATTTAATCAGTTTTTTAGTCCCTCCATAACTAACCACAACTTACAAAGATTTGTTAATTAATTCAATAGAATTGATTCAATAAGCAGACTTGAAACTGGGTGAACAAAACCTTATCAAAACCTCATCCAAGTCTCATATCAAAAAGTGCCAATCTCTGCAGTAAAGGTTTTCCCCTCCAGACAGAATACAAGAGCAGCAAGCACATAAACATCTCCAGTTTTCTTTTGCCTTTGTCTTCATTCTTGTATTTAATTTCTATTTTATTTGGCTCCTCATCTGTGTTTTCCAGCTTCAATAAATAAAAACAATCGGAGTGAAATGACCTGCAGCAAACATCCACGATAGTCATGATTTTCACTCATCTGTAGTAGTGACAATTTGACAGTTAATATAATTCACAACTGTCACATGGCCAGTATGCTAGGTTGAAATACACTAATGTTCAAAGTCTGGGGTCCTGAAATGTCCTTGTTTTTCAAAGAAAAGCTGATTATTTTGCCCATTTAAAAAAAACATCAAGACCAGAAAGTAATTGTGAATGTTGTTCTTGGCTATCATAGCTGGAAACAGCTGTTTTTATATAATTCTATATTATAATTCTTATATAATTCTGCTCTATATTTTTATAGAATATCTACATAGGTATATACTGGCCCATCAATAACATACATCAGTCTTGTGCTCCAATGTCCGTTGTGTTTACTTATGCATATTTAATCAAATTAAAAGGTTATTTGATCAATACAGAATACAATTATCTTAACCCAGCAGAAAAGCGTTGTGTTGATTAAGGAAGCAATAAAACTGGAGTAATTGAGGGTTCATTACAGACTAAAAATAGACAAAAGCAAAGATCTTTCTTCTCAATAGTGAAACTAATCAGTCTGTTCTTATTCTAGGAAATTAAGAATATGCCTTGCGCAAAACTTTTAACATCACTGTGTACTCTTCCCATCACAGAGTAGCGCAAACTGGCTCTAACCAGAAACGTAACAAGAGTTCAGAGGATCAGTGCACAACTGAGCAAGAGGACAAATATTCTACATTAAAGTGTCCAGTCTGAAAAACAGGTACCTCACAGGACCTTAACTGGCAGCTTCATTAAATAGTGCCATATAAGTCCGGCCTACACTTCACTAGTGAAGAGGCAACTCCAGGATGCTAGCCTTATAGGCAGCGTTCACTGGAATATGCTGGAAAAAGAACAGTACAAAAGCAGAAGGAATGTGGGTGCACTTACCAAGAAAACTAGGGAGCCATCCAGCCCTAGCATCTAGAACATAAATAGAGAATAATGTCATAATAAACCCTTTTTACACATATAAATGAAGATAGACATTAAATTCTGCTGATATAGAAATAAGTAAAGCTTCTATCAATGTATAGATCCTATCTCAAGTTAGTGACAAACAACATCTCTCGAAATGCTGAAAATACAGTATGCTCCTTTAAATTCATCTACCAACTAACTGCTACTCTCCTTATACTTTACTTTTTAGCACCATGCCTTAGCTACATGGCAACATTTTATGGAGCAAAAGACAGAGGAAATAAAAAGAAAAAAAGATTCCCACTCTTTCCCAGGTCAGCTCCTCTGCTGCACGGTCCCACTCCAGAGCATTCCAGTTCAGATCTTCTGGAAAGGAGATTAAAAAACAACTCAACCAGTAAGGACACCATCAATGTACAGTGACAATTTCCCTACGTAAGCCCACTGCAATGTACTGTACAATGAGGTTACACAGGCACCTCACTGACAATACTAACTGTTGCAGTTTTGCAAGTGGAGTATTTGCCCATTATTGGAAGACTGCATGTGTCTCCCCTGCTAAATCTACATTTGCTTATATTTATAAAATACAATGACATTGGTCAAGGACCGAAAACACTAAATTCAATAAAGATTTAAGTAAATAAGCACAACACAGGTTTTTGTTCTTTTTGAATTTTTTAAATTTAGATTTGCAGCTTCTAAGTACAGAGGAATAAAAACACCAGTTTAGGCAGTCATGTTTAAATAGGTAAACAGTATCAAATGCTCTATATCAAAGTTCAATGTTTTTATGCTCACACTGACCTTGTCCTCCATTGTTAGCATCAGCAGCATCTTCTTCTCTGCCTTCTTCATCCTCCTCTTCTTCATCGTCCTCCCCATCGTCATCTTCATCATCATCATCCAGTTCACCTCCATTTCCCTGGTTGCCAACTTCATGTTGATTGGCAGGAGCTGGTGCGTCTGCAGCAGGATCAGCAAGTTGCTGAGCTGCTGCAGCGTCTGCAGCAGCTTGAGCGTTGTCTGCATCGTTACCTTCCAGAACCTGAATCAAAATAATAAAAGTTAGTGAGTGGTTGACTTGGATTTATATATTTATATATTTTGGCCACCCTATTTACACAAATGAGAAAGTCAAAACATTAGAAACTAACCACTAGGGCCACAATAATAAAAATACAGCAGAACTGATGGCAGAGCTGTTGTATTGGAATGCATTAGATTGTACAGGTGAACCTAACAAAGCAGCCAGTGAGAGTATTTACCAGTACACTACTGTCCTGATTTATGCGCAGCTAGAAGAGGTTGTAGTTGAGGTGTAACCTAGCGCTCTTGAACTGAGCTCACCACATTAGCTGGTGCAGGGCCGTGGGGCTGGTTGGGAACTAGTGGGGGTTGATTCTGCTCTAACCAGTGAGGGGCGCCACCATGGACAATCTGCTCTCTTAGCCACACCAAACTGATGAAGGCGCACAGCGTGCAAGTGACTACAAAACAACCCTGGAGGCAGTCTGCGAGCAGGTTTTGTCTGCAAGAAGAAGTTAAACAATTTCAAACAAAGTTTTAGACAAACAGAAAGAAAAGATGACATGATGGCAGTTTATTAGGTACCTACCTACCTACCTAAAATCAATTCAATGTAGTACAACAAAAATCAACATCATCACCTATCATATGCACTGCTGCATTACATTGCATCAATTTTAACCTGGTGTACCTAATAAACTGACAACTTCATGGAAATGTTTAGAAATCTCTAGTGTCCAATATATGGAGATCACAAACACCTGCAATATAATGAAGCATGACAGTTTGAGAAAGACAAAAGGGTCAAAACCATAGAGTAAGTCAAACTTACGTTGAAAGCATATCTAATGGGAGAGTAAGTAGGGAGCTCACAGAGCCAGTAAATAAACACTTGTAAATGCGACCTGTGAAGAAAGCACAGATGATTATGTCAATAACAACACTCTGAGAATCTATTTAATAACCAGCAACTGGTGTGACAGTACAGTTAAACTAAGAGCAATGCTCTAAATGAGACACAAGAGCCTTTAACCAAAAACAGACTGAAGTCATACTTTACCGAGCTACATGTTGTTAGCCAGTAGGCACAATAAGAGCTCAGTTCCATCAGAAGCTGTGATTTGTGGCTTAAAACATTTA
This sequence comes from Anabas testudineus, assembly GCF_900324465.2. NCBI lineage: Eukaryota > Metazoa > Chordata > Actinopteri > Anabantiformes > Anabantidae > Anabas > Anabas testudineus. The sequence goes on along the minus strand of NC_046626.1, from coordinate 4,293,715 downwards.
AGTTGTTATTGCAGACTGAGTCATATCGTTATCGTTATTACCAAACTTTGTAGTTCTTCCAAACAACTTAAAGACTGCTTAACATTCATTATGCCTTCACCTTTTATTTAAACAACTGCTGATATAATCTTTTGTGTTTTCTCGTTATAATAGAATGAAGGGACTTACATGCTGTGAGAGGTACTACGCCTAACCACGCAAAGGCTACCAATGTATAGTGGAACCAATATCTGATGGCTGTTCCAATACTAGTGACCAGCCCTGCAAAGATATCTTGAGCAGGCAAGCGAGAGGGCATGTCTGGAGAGTAGACTGAAAAAAAGGACCAAAGAGGAAATCAGAGAAATAATTAGTTCTTTAAGTATCAGTTATTTAGGAATCAGATCGGATTTGATAAAAAACAAACAAACAAAAAAAACAACTTACTTGGTGTAAATGCAAACCTGTGTTTGCATAATTCACAGTATTCTTTTCTGCTGTGTTTCAACCACTGCAGTAAGCTGTGAAAGAAAACAAAAAGAGCTCTAGAATGTTTACCCATTTAATCCTATGGAAACATCACATCACTTGAACCCTATGTCCAACAATCTTCCTGTCAGGCTCTAGTAAAATCAAACAACGTTTCCAGTCTTCTTCAAATGAAAACTGAATTGTCAACATACCATTCCTGATGGATAAACTTAATGCTCCCAGTGCAAACACAGGGGTGGTAGAGCGGCTTGTCCTGGGTGCCCTCCGACCGACATACCCGGCAGATGTCCGCTGTGCAGTTGACACACAAGAACATTACATGGCATACCATATCTTTATGTAGTTATTTCTCTCAGTGGACCTGGCAGTTTGCATTTCTATCAATTCCATCACTTGATCAGGTATTTACTTTGATTCATGCCTGACACACACTGGAACTATGATACAAAATGTTAAAATGTAAAACTTCCATGCAAGTTTCCTGCAGAACATAAATACTCTCAGCTAATTTTAATCTGTGGCACATTTGGGATGAGCATGTGTCTTTGGTGAATCCAACAGGACAGGTCATATACTGACTGTAGGACACACTGTAATCCTTGGATTACCTGTGTCACTTGATGACAAAAATAAAATAACTAAAATTAGACCAGGATGCAAGAGCATAGCACCAGTTAGAATACCTGGGATGCTCGACGGTGACTGACTTCATTCATAAACGTCTGGCTATATTAAAAAATGTGAACAAGGAGTATCAAACTTTGAAATAGCTGACCATCAAGTTTATATTTACTGCCTTTCCAAGGAGGATAAGTAGCTCTGAGATAAACTATGACCGATACAAGAGTAGAACAGTGTTTGTTACAGATCGGTACATGGTAGTAAACAAACCGTGTGGGCTGACCCGTGTGTCACCTTAACGTTATTTAGCGTATCACACTAACGTTACGTAATGATAACGGCTGCACTAAAACTTGTTAAATGTTAGATTTTAACTCAGTAATTTGCCAGATTACATATTGTACTCAAGTGTAATGGTCGGATATCCCGTTACACCACCCTCAATTCAGTGATAAAAGGGTGTAATGTTAGTGCATTTAAGCAAAACAACAGAAACCTCGCTCCTTTTTATTTACAACAGCTGATAGCTAACGGAATAAGCTAATGATAGCGGGCTAGCTAGCTAACGCTAATTGGCTAACTGTTTCTTTAATTCCAGCAAACCTTTGTCACAGTTTAGGAAAACACTGAATAGATCATTGGCACTGGCAGACGTTACTACTAACCAACAGACTGATGCATACATGGTCTATAAGAGCGGTTGCACAAGTATGCGTTGAGAACTAGAGCAATCAAGTTTAAACATGAACGTTAGCGTTAGCTACCTTCCTCTGCGGTGTCCATCTTGACTTGCTGCTAAAGCAGCCCTGCTCCACAGCACTCCGGCTAGTCAGTCGGTATAAAAAGCGATGACCGCTAGCTATCTACATGTACACATTTCAACTAAATATTCAGTCTTCGGTTGTCTTTGACGTGACCAAACTTTTCCAAATTAAATAAAGCATTTTCAAGTCATACTAAATCCGCAAGCGGCCAGGACATGCAACAAGACGATTATGCAGCGTTTTCAGCTCCAACGCTAGATGGCGCACACACGCAACCATTCAGTTTGTACAGTGTTGATTTTTATTGCGAAATACAGAAGGTACACGAGCCGAAAAGCAGGACAGAGAATACTAAAGTGTAAAACCGTACAAAATAACAAAATAATGCGGTGAACAGTCTTCTGTCATTGCCACTTAGCAGTCTCTTGGCAACCTTTCCTACAAAAAATACACAGCTATAATCATGGCCAGCACCACGTTTTCCTGATAGCGATGATCAGTTTGATCATTCAGTCCACTTTAGATGATGAATTAATGTAACCACCCAATAACAGTACCGTTTCCAGCCATTTTTATATTGGAAAAACTCAAACGTTGACATTAATTAATGTGGGTCACACTTTGTAGTGCACTGTGAATAGTTTTTCCTAACCATTTCAAGTAGACATGGCATGTATTAAAAATAAATCTATAATAAACAGCTCATCCCACATCACAATGCCAGATGACAACTTCAGTAGAACTGAGTGTTTGTGTTTATGTCTGTGAATCTGGTGTGTCCTCCTCTTCCGGAGTTGTCTTTGTCGTTCTTTGTGGCGGGTGTGATTTAAATGTCAATGCATCGTACACCCATACAGTGTCTATGCCCTCCCCAGCAGTATGTTCAGGTACCCAGGTAGGGAAAGGAAAGCGACAGGCCACGACCTTCGCTGTGCTTGGTAACTCCTCTGCCAGCTTTAGCTCCAGCTGGTCCATCTGCAGATACACACACAAACAATTAAGATAATGTGAGTCAAACTTGGGGATTCTGAAACATAAACAAATCTGCAGGTAGCTAAGTGTGGCAAGAATTCACAGCTACAGTGTGTGTTTTGATACCGTCAGTTTCTGTAAGGAGCAAGCCAACTGTCATGCTTGGCTAGCAAGTACTAAGTGGACAGCGGTACAACAACACTAAAAGGTGCTGAAGGTAATATTACCAAAACACGCCTATATATGACCTATATTTTCTCACATTTACATTCAATTCTAAGACAGGAAAAAGAATCTAAGTTGATTTAAGACAAACTGAGGAACTTACCATCTGGGGGACCCCAAAAATGACAACATTGGAGTACTGGGCAAAACTGACCTAGCAAAAGGAATGAGAAATAATGAGAATAATAATGAAAAGACACCCGGACACATTAATGTGGTAATTTTATCTTTCTTACACTACAGAGGCTTTACTGTATATTCAGGCCTATTCATCTCTTATTTTTCACCCCGTTTGCAAAGGGGATTTAATTTTAAATGGATAAAATAGCATGGAGCCTCAATAACTGTGACATGGAAGAGGTCTGCAACCACCAGAACTCTACCTGGAGTTGGTCTTCTGGCAAAACTGAGTAACTGGACACAAAGGGCTCAGGTCTTGAACATGACAGTAAACAGACACTTCCAAACCAATCTGATGAAGGATCTACCAGGAAAAATGGGATAAACTGCCCAAATGTACATGAGGAAATTTTATAGAGATGTAGCAAAGAAGTCTTAAAGCTGCTGCCAAATGAGCTTGAATTAATCAAGAGTGATTTCAATTCATTTCAGTTTTGCATTTAATGCCATTTCTAAATTGACTTAAATATGTTTTAACTTAATTATAGCAGCTTATTACATGTAGACTGATTTTTAAAATAAAATCGGCACACAAAGTAGTAGTGAAGGGTTTGATACAAAGTGTTGTTTAAGATTCTCAGTCATCCAGATAAAGTTATCTGGAAGTTGAGTCATGACAACTGGACTTTCTTGTTCCTGAAAACATTTCAGTTCTCAAACTGAGACTGAAGAAGCTACTTGAACAAGTACTGAAATGTTTCGTCCTAACAAGAAGGACGTCCAGTTGCCATGACTCACTTGGATTTGAAGTGACTGTAAGTCATATCTGATGTTTGCAACAGCAAAGCAATGACTCCTTTGGTAACCAAATGTACTGACACACGTTCCAACCCCAGAACACTACAGTACATACTTAAGCATAACAATCAAGTATGACTGACCTTCCACAGGTCAGAGATGTGGAAGGATGTGCAGCGGTGCACTCCCTCTCTCCAGGCCTTGTATCGCGAATACCACACCAGCCAGGGGTTCAGCTCAAAGCCTGATGCCTGAAAGCCACGCTTGGCTGCTGCTATCACCTGCAAAGGGAATGGTGGAAGCAGGAAAATACAATTGGTGACATACTGCAGGCACCGACATGTGCATCGTGTCACCGACATCAAGAACATAACACTTACTATCCTTCCATCTCCACTCCCAATGTCCACCAGTGTCCCTGACCTGGCCCGCAGCACCGTGAGGACATTCTCCACCTGAGCTGTGGTCGCTGGGACAAACGGCAGACAGACTTTTCTCAGGGCTGGAGCGACAAACGGAGCGGCCACCGCGTACAAAGCGACAAGCGATCCTCCCACCACCCCGGTGGCAAGGAGACCCAGTCGGCTTCTGCTCCTGCTGTCCCCGGTACCACTCTTACAATGACCCGCATGTGTTGAGTCCAGAAAAAGTTCTTCTTGTGACATGACGCTTGCTTATCCGAAATGTTACACTTTATAAATGTAAAGCTATCCTTAACGCTAGCTCAACCGGAACTGCATTATGCTAAAGTTTAGCTGACAAAGCTAGCTACCGACGGCGAGGTTTACATGAATAGAACTACATATCATGCAAATATACAGCATCTATTTGTTATGCTAATTCAAAAGCGCTAAATAAGTAATAATACATCAGAAAACTGTTCCTAGCGGTCCTGCTATCCTACTGTACATGCACTTGACATGACCTGTGCAGCGCTGTCAAAAGCCCGAAAGGGTAACAATATTTGCTGAGGAAGGTTCCTCTTCGCACAAGGTGTACATCAATTCAAAATAAAGTACAAATAAATACACATAGTGAAATGCAGAGTTAAGGAAAATGGAACAAATTTAATGAAACAAACAAACAGAGTCAGGACAGCCATATAAATCTGAAATAACAGGACAAACCAAGCATTGAAAACTGACACACATGAATAAATATCAGCCAAATAAACAATGTAAACATTTACACACCAGCAGAAAACAGAAAATCCATTTCTTCCCATGATAACATAAGATTTAACCTGACTTCTTTTAGTGCTGTGGGTATTTTACATTGAACATTTTCTTGAGTTTAACATATCAACATTTACACATTTGGTGTATAATATGTGCCCTATGTTATATCTACTAACAGTACAATAGTGTCTAGACATACAGTAAACACTGTAAAGAATCATTCATTCACAAAATAATCTTAAATATGATAGCCTGTATTCTATTCTAGAGTTCAAACATCCTCCTACAACAATGGAGAACAGAAAAGAAAAAAGGGAACTGTGGTGAATTAATGTGGGAATGTGTGCATAGAAATACTTCTTTGATACATCCCTTTCAAATATGAAAGTTCACTTCAGTTCCACTACCTTACACAGGAGAACATTATCATAGCAGTGTTGTATTCAAGATGTGCAACACTTGCTCCTAAACTCTTTGGCTGTGGGGTATTTTACTATAGCTGCTTGTTAGAAAGTTGGGTGCAGTCCACTTTATTCCTGTTGCATACAATGTAAATATTCCACACAATCTGAAATATATAAAACCAAAATAGCTGTAAGGATCAGCATTCATTCATTCATTGAGTCAGCCATAGTGACTAGCTTGAACTTTGCAAGTTACGACTAACTTCAAGTTACAATTCTCAGCATTAAGCGAATTATCTTTGCTACTGTTTTATCAATTTGCCATTATTCCTCATATTGATCATTTTTATTATTTGAGTGCAGTTCCATTTGGGCTTTAATTTGTTTTTGTTTTTTTTTTTCAATTTCCATGTTGCATTAAAAGTCATTAGACAGTGTACGGTGGACAGTGTGATCCAACCCTGACGTGCCATGGTGGATCTGATGATGGTGTATGTGGTGCTGGCTGGTAGTGGGACCATCATTCATCATCAGGTCATCCTCCTCATCCCCCCTATACCCCTCTACACCATCCTGGGAATAGCTGTGCTTCATCACCACAATGCTCCGTCGACCCGTCGGTGTGTTATGATGTGAGAGGCGCGGAGACTGCTGGCTCACCATCCCTGGAGGCGGAGGTGGCACAAGACTCCCCCCATCAGCGGAGATGGTGGCATCCCTCATGCTTAGGTTGCTGCGGCTACCGTGGACACTGCCATGCGTGCTCCCCTGCTGAGAGCCACAGTGGTGGTCTCGAATGCATTTGCTGGAGGAGCGGCGGAGCTTGTGGAACTTCTCAAAGTCCTCAGCCAGGGCGGCATCTGTCAGGTCACCAGATGGGACACGTCGCAGAGTGCAGAGCTCATAATGAGGGGGCTCAAAACCAGGATGGAGAAGGGCAGGGTCAAAGTCGTCTCTGAGAAGAAGTGGACCAGAGGAGAGTACTTTATGATGCAATGGTTTAGACTATTGTTTGTATAATTCATTAAAAATCAACTTGTTGCAGTGACAATAAACATCACTGTTGTGTTGTAAGTACAACACATACAAATCCATTTATACCATATCACCTTTTTTGGAGTATTCTGTACCTGCAAATAATATACAATCTCCACATTTAGCTTATTTTTGGAAGCTCTGAGGGACTAAATGTTGAGAAAAGCCAAATACAACATTGATAGTAGATGTAACATTTAGATTTGGGCATCTGGTAGGCAGTAGCATTCATTTGGAGCTGTGTTCCAGACTACTTTATCCATTATAGATTTAACTTTTGGCTCTATTTTGATATGACATGACAGTTAGGGAAACAAATTGGTCTCTAAATGCTCCGTTGTGACCACCAAATAGTCCTATTTCACAAATTCTGATCTTTTGTTTTAATAAATAATATTGGTAGAGCAGCTTACAACAAGAGGGGGTGCTTCTAGTTCCCATCCTTATCTTGACTATCTTGCAGCAAATATTGAATTTTGCTCACTTTGTAAGATGTTTTCCCAGAAACCTTAAATCATCAAAACCTAATAAAGAGGTTGGGAGATTATTAGTTCTTTTTTCCTCATGTGTTGTCTTGCTGTGGTGCAATCTATATAGCTTGACTGTATGATAAGCACTATCATCAAAATGTACAGTTTACCTGTGTGTGATCGACTTGTATTGTAGTACTTTTTTTGTTTTTGTTAAATGACTCAAGCATTTCACCTGCGGATGATGTATTTCTTGCGAGGCTGTTTGACCTGGATGATGACAGAGATGATAAGCAGGATGACAACCAAGCCACAGGTTATTCCAATGATGGTGAGGTTAGTGTTATCCAGCGTGTCCAGGATGCTGGCTTTCCTCTTCTCTAGTTAGGAAGATACATACATAAAAAAAGCGACTTATGGTTAACCTATGTGTTGCAACTGCATTAAACAGTGACAGTGAGTTTTCAGCCTGTGTGTTAGGATACCTTTGCAGTGGTTTTCATCCCAGGGGTAAACACAGTTCTGGATGCCATTGCAGACAAGCGTGTGGTTGATGCACATGTTGCTATGGCAAAAGAAAGTGTCCCCTTCACATGGCGCTGTAAAACAAAGGTCAAGAGAAGTACAACAACAAATCCAACTCTGACTTCTTTTCTAGCTTTGAGCTGATATTTGTGTGGCTCAATTTGCTTCTTCACCCTTGAGCAAAGAGTATGTTTCTTTCTTACTCACTGTGGCTTTAGGGCTGCATTAATTGATTCCTTTGACACTTGGGGACAGCTGACACTGTTGCCTACAGCTTGCCCAAATGGGATTGTTGGGTTTTCTCTATAATTTTTTATATAAATATTTTCTGTAAGGTCTTAAACCTTACACTGTAAAGTGCCTTGAGATAACCTCTGTTGTAAATTGGCGCTATACAAATGAAACTGAATTGAACAAGCTGTAAACTCACACGGACATTATTTTATTTTTTAACTTGTTATTGTTATGGAATGTGAAGTTGTGTTTCGAGCCACTTAACAAATATAAGTCCAGTATTCACTCTCCAATTAGCTATATCTTGGTTTGCCAGTTGATGGTCCAGTTCTGATCTTCATGTGCCAACTGTTGGAGCTTTTCATTGCTCTTCTGTGGATCTGGACCAGAAAGATTACCTTTCCCCTCCCAAGGGTATCTGTGAGCCTCGGGAGCCCATGATCCTGTGACTGGATCACTGTTTATCTTTCTTTGAACCACTTTTGGTAGGTACTGACAACTGCATAGCATCAAAGACACTCTGACTCATTGTCTAGTCATCACAATTTGATCCTTATCACAGTAATTAGGATCCTCACATTTTCCCATTTCGACCATGCTACCTAAAATATCTTACTCCTTTACACCTGTCCATGGTTTTAATGATGTGGTTGATCACTGTATACAATAATAGACAATACAGTTATTCATTGGCGCAACTAAAGAATATTCATATGGTTGATCTTGAATTTTGACTTGAATTATTACAGTCTAGTAGTGCCAAGTCTAGTCAAAGTCATATTTTATTCATATTTGGATAAATATACTTCAATATATTAACTTACATTTAAGAGTGTCCTACTCCTCATGCTGTATTTGTGACTTCCACTGTTCACCAATGGGTATAATGCTGCTAACTGCTAACAAGAACTTGCTGTGCTTCTGTTAAATGCAACAAGAACAGTAACATGGATTTACTCACGTTCGTGGAAAGTTGTAAAGAGGATTTTGAATTTACTCTTCCTGCTGCCCTCATCTGCCCACAGCCTCACCACGCCCACCGAGGACACCAACATGACATCGTTGGCCACGGTGGAGCAGAACTTGTTCTTTAGGTGCTCAACCGAACTGCTGCCGTCATAGATGGCAACAAAATTTCGCTTGCATTCATTTGAGTTGTGCATCTCGTACTCGAGAAAACGCATGTAGATCTGTGGAGGAGCAGAATCAATTGAAACCCACATTGAATGAGGCATTTACTGATCCTCGCTCACATTGATTTAAAGAATATAAAATGAAGACAAAATATATATGTTTCTGCACTATTTCTAGATTAGAAATCAAATGTAGGCTAAATCTATGTCGAACCATTGTTTTTTTTTTTTTTTTTACACAAAAGTTCAGTGTTTATAGTTTTGCTTAAGTCATTTGTTTTATTCAGTGAAAAACATGTCCAGATGGCACTAGTATAGCATTGTGGTAGTGGGAAATGTGGCATCAGTCAAAGTGTCATAAGTCACATTGTTATTCTAGGCAAAACGGAGATTTGGAGTGAAGGTTACCAAGGGGGCAGTGCAGGTCAAAAGAAGGCCGTCCATCAGTGATCTCAGAGGACGAGCGGGAATCAGTTTGATTTCTAACATAGAAAAAGTGCAGAATCTTTGTCTGGAAGTGCTTACATGGCATAGTTAGCTTTAGTTCAAAGAAATAATGTAATATTATTTTATTGCCATGACAGCCTTTTCATTTTGGGATGCAATCACTCTTCCTTTTTATTCCAATAGCTAATTTTGGTACAACTTCCTCCTGTTCAGCCACTTTAAAGAATTACATATTTTGCTTGCACTCACTTGTAAGTTGCTTTAGATAAAAGCCGAATGACTAAATGTGAAAAAGTACCAACAACTGACCAAAATTCAGAGCAACCACACAAACAAGACCACAAACAGTTTGACATATGCAGACCTTAGCTCTTGGTGGAGCCTTGATGTACCATCTGCAGTCCACAGCTTCATTCTGTTGCGCCCGGTTCTCCTTGGATATCTGTGTGGAATCTACAAAGCCTTCTGGACCACTCAGCTCAAACTCACAAACTGTACAGAAGAATGTTTTTGCATTAAGGTTTCTACTGATACTAGTTCCCATAAGCTGTGGAATAGTAGAAGGAGTGTTAGCAACATTCAGCATCAATGAGCCCTCAAGAGCATAAAATACACCATTTAGGAATACTATGCAAACATGTTTTCACAGTTAGTGGTATCTAGATTGAATCAAAACAGTGCTGAAACAATTTGAACACTCACATGGCAGTACTGGAAGTGCCCCAAGCTCTTTGAACTCAGGATCTAAGAACAGAACATAATACTGTCAGCAATAAAGACAAGATTTCAGAAATTCAAGCGTAGATGGTCTTAAATTGATCACACATGCCCGTGTAGGTTCTAAAACATCTTAAAATAACTTCATCTCCAGCGACCCAATGATATGAGTATTTTGGCTCTACCACAATGGGTAGAGTGACCTGTCATTTTACTAAAATGGCCATCCACTAAAAATGGCCAAACAAAAACAGCTTTCCTTAGAAACATGTAAGCCTATACTTATCCTGAGAAAGAAAGGTTATGCTCTCTGCTATATAGCTGAGAAATTAAAGATTTCTTAAAGGTGTACTCAGCAGTCTCCAGAGATATGCTGCAACTGGATCCAGTCAGGACAGAAGACACAGAGGAAAGCTCAGGTGCACATCTGTCCAAGAAGACAAGTACTTACGAGTGTCCTCTTTGACAAACAGATATTTCACTGCTACTGAATGTGCTGTATCACTGAATAAAACAAAACTCCTACTAAGGTTGTCAAATCTGAAGAAGAGGTTGCAGTGGGCTAAGATGCACAAACAGTGGACTTTAGATCACTGGAAGCAAAGTGTTTGGATCCAAACATACAGTACAGAGCTCAGATACAGAGATTGTGATACGGTAGATGGTAGATGAATGATAGATGCCTGCTTAACACAATCAGTGAATAATGGAGGTGGAGGATCTGGGAATATTTTGGCAAAAGGAGAGTGGACGATCATGTGCAGAGCATCCTCTAACAGCCCATTACCAATCCATACTGAAAAAGTACACTATTCCCTCTTGGCAATCACTGATTGGGGATCAACTTAATTTTGCAGCAAGACATTGACCCAAAGTGTTCTTCTACGTTATGTAAGAATTATCTGGAGAAAAAAGTAGCTGTTTCCAAACGTTTTCCTGCCAACATATATAAAAAATATTGAATAATATATTTACTGTATATAAGAGTAAGGATTACAACAAAATGTCTGACCTTATTTTCTGAACTAAATACAAATAAAAATAAATAATAAATGAAACCACAGCATAGAAATAACAACATTTAAAGACATATTGGATAGGAAAATAAAAACACAGCTGGCCCGAGGGTTGCATAATCCATGTACCACCACATTCATTCTCTCTGCCCTCATTTCAACTATCTGTGAAAGCCTCATGCCCTTCATCAAAAAGAAAAACACACACTTAGTATCAGAAAAGGAAGAGATATTGTGTTCTAAATCTTTGTGCTGATGAATCTACTTGCTTGGGTAGATTATAAATCCTGACATAACAGCTTAGTTGAGTGCAGATTAGACTCTGCCAGCGATGACAACCCAGTGATAAAAAAAATGTCGCATCCTCTTTTGTTTTCAAAACTCTTTTAGTAAAACGCTGTTTGTTATTTTGTAAATGACAAATCCATCATTTTTTTTTTGTTTTTAACTACTTGTTTGACCACCATGGGGAAATCATTGTTGAACAGCTGCACATAGATGATGGTGTTTTATCCAAAGACGTGTTGTAGGATGTTCCTGGGCGTCCACCCTACCAAACGATCTACAGCTTCCTCCAAAACACCAAATACAGTAGTATAAAATAAAAACTACACTAATTTAGTCCAAGTGGAGTCAAGCATTAAATATGGTTTATTTTACTCGCATCTTAATGTGACAATTTCAAGGACCAGGTGACACATTCAACTGTGGGTCCAATCAGATAGGACTTAATCCTCTAATGTTTCTTATCCATTTGTTTCAGGCTTGACTAGATTATTCATATTCATTCATGCATGTGTGTGTGTGTGTTTCGGTGTTACACCTATGGGTTCACAAAGGTTTTAAACCTGATGAGATAAAGCCGAAATATACTGTAGAATGGTTCATGTAAATCCTGAATGAAAATATTTGATTTACACAAGAACACTGTTGAAGAATATAAATAATATACATTTACTTTTTTTTACAGGGAATCTGATAACAAGTTTAACTGGCGCCTGAGAGCTCTCTGAAAAAGACAGATCCATTTATCACTGCAAATATTTCAGCTTTTTTGCCAAGGAATTTGTCCAGACGATCCTGTTGATCCAGTTATATGTTAAAAATTGGTTCATCAAATGCAAAAACTTAAAAATAGAAATTTAGTCCAGTCTTATAGACAGATAAACTGTTCAGAATTATTATCATTGCTGATCCCACAAAAAAAAAACTGAGAATTTCATTGGAGAAAAGGAAAAGCAGAGGTTTCCATTCTCCTTGGCATCATTGTTTACACAGACCACCTTTATCACTTCATTTCCTCAAACATCTCCAGGTTTCACTGGTGGGGTACTTTTTCAGTTTCTCTCTGCAACAGAAATGACACATAACTCAGCCGCCACAGTTGTATTTATAGACCTGACAAAGGCTTTAGACAAAGAAAAAGACTGTATGCTGCAGATTTGTAACATGCAGTTCTACTGTTCCAACGTACAAGTAGGGCATTTCTGTGCAGACCCTTATTTAAAGCATGTGCTCTTTATATATAACTTGGGAGAAATTACAAACAACCAAAAAGCTGGCACATAATCATCCTTTAAGTTTGCATGGTTGATTAGAAAAGCCTAATGAGAGGAATTAGACAGAAGTTGAGCATTTGGCACTCAGAGGCTCATTACACTGGATGTAAACACACTGCTTCTCCTAATCTGTCAATAATGAAAAATATCTTATGAAAGGGGCAGTTTTTTATAGGAAATGTTTTGCTTAAGTTTTTCAGTTTCTGAAAATATAAATGCTTAAATATGCTTACTTAAGTCATTATCAGTGAAAGTTAAGGAAAAAAACTATAAACTGTGAAAATAGTTGGTGTGAGGATCTTAGAACAAACAGCACACTCATGAAGTGAACAGACAAACAACTTTGGCCCTCCAGCAGCTTCAAAACTAGTGTGTTTGGGACACGCTCACAGAAAGAAAGAGAGAAAAAGAAAGAAAGATGGCTGGATGGGCAAAGGGATGCAGATTAATCTTTGCCCCTCGTCAGTGTAGGTGGCCTATAAAATCTGTTGTTAATAAAGCCTCTGCCTCGGACTCCCTTAAGCTGCTACTGCGGCTCAGCGCTGACAAGCTGTATTCCCCTGAAGACAAGCTTTCATTAATTCTTGTGTGTGTGACTGAGGAAACAAGAGCTTGTGTGTGTGTGTGTGTGTGTGCGTGTGGAGTGTATGAGTATATGCATGTTTGTAGAAATGCTCCCCTCCTCTTCCCTTGTCAGCTGCAGCTGGTGTGCCTGCACTGCAAATGGAAACAAGACTACATCCCCTGCAGTTAGCAACCAGACTATTATTAAACTTGCAACTTTTTGACATAACGTGCACAATACTAAGTTAGCGGGAGCTAAGATATGTTGTACACTGCCCCTTTTGTATGTAATGAAGTTGAAGGTTTAATGCATAGTCCAGTGTGCATGCAAAATTGTACTGACCCATGTTTTAATTGGACTATATGACCAGCCAAATGCGGCAAACACGAAAAGTGAAAGACCATGTAAAAGAGGTAGTTTTGGCACATAGCAGCCAACAATGTCAAAGTCACAGCAGGGTAGTGGACTGGGAGATAGTGCCAAGACTGGGAGTCAAAGGATTAGAGCCATAGTAATACGCTAAAACTCAACCTCAAGCCAGGAGCGGTTGTAAGCGGAAATGCAAAATTAGATGTACTTATTGATTTTGTTACAGTCACACTCCAGAAAGAAACTGACTGTACAGACTGTTTTCCCAAGACAAAATCAATCAATTCAGCAAGTTCCCCAAGGCGGCATACTGAACATGTGTACCCATGTGACACCATTATAGGGAATCTGACAGAATCTGTGTAGGAAGAAGGTGGGGGTGGATGGCTGCATCAACAGAACATTACATACTGTTACAAACTATTTTAACTCAAGACACTTAAACTAATCCACTTATTTCTTCACTCAACTCTTTGCATTTCATATTAAATAGGTTAAAAAGGAAACTGTGACACAATACAAGCACGGGGTAGCACAAGCACATCATATGAAACATTAAAAGCAGCTGAAAAACATTAATCTTTATATATGATACTGTATATTTTTTATAAACTACAAACGTTTTCTATTGGCCCAGATTGGTCTACTTCAGCAATGATGCGCTACAGCCTCACAACTATGGTCCTGATAGGTAGGTGAAACTGAGGTTCAGATAGGCTTTGGTCACGTACGTCAAACTTTAGGCCAAGAACACACTGCACTCGTAGCCTAAATGTTAATTTGTAAATATTCTTCGGCCACCACACTATCTGGTTTTATCACCACAAAGCCGGCTGCTGCTGCTGCAGCTGCTAGAAAAAAAACTTTAGGAATAAACCACAATAGCAAGGAAAGTTCCGTCCTGCAGTGCAGATGCTTTGAACTTAACTTTCATTGCTCACCTTGTGTGAAGTTGTACCACGCAGAGAAACCAATGGCCTCAAGTTCACCATCAGCCACAAACTTGATGTACAGGTACCTCCCACTGGAGCGGACATATGTTGGGCTTTCCTGCCCGCAGTAGCGACCGATGATGGGCGAGAAACCAAAGGGCCCATCGCGGACCTCAATGTGGTCAAACTTACACTCCCATGACGGCTCGATGGAGTACTTCTCATTGAAGAACAGGTCGATGCACTGTCGGGGAGAAGCTACAGGAAGAAGGCAGGTGGCAAACAGGTGAGAATAAGAGCAGAGTTGACAATAAAGGAGGTGTGAAAGTGGAAAAATAAATACCTCACCTTCTATAATGTAGATACATTCCCTCTCAGGTGGGTATTTCTCTGGGTAGTTGGGGGAGGTGAAATAGCCTCCATCAGGCTCCTTCACCCAGGTCCCACACTGCCCAGCTGGGGTTACACCTGAATTGTTCTTCACTGGAAATAGACACGCGTTGTACAGACAGACAGACAGATGCAGCAAATGAGTGTGGCCTGCTTATTGTATAAGTTCATTTATTTTTAAATACAGTATTTTATACAAGTAGAAAAAAATCTCCCTTTGGGGAAGATGGAATTTAGAAATATATGGCATCTTGCTTATAGTCTGGTTATCAGAATAGCGGTGGAAGTATTTTCTCTTTATTAAACTAATCTACTATTTACTTAAGTTCTAACTCTAATCATATCTCAGCATTTCAGTCATTGGGGTTTAAGTAATAATAATTTTTAAAAAATACAAGCAATACACTGTCTGGCGCCTGATATATAGGCCTATCCTATATCATGGATCCCCAAAGTGTGGGCTCAGGATGTGATGTGATGTGATACCTTGAGCTTTGGTTTTGGTAGAAGTGGCATCAGACAACTCAGGTGAGATGAGACTTGCTGCTAAAGCTGCGAGAGGAGAAGATCAACTTTAGAGAGGACGTCTGCATCAGTAAGCGGGTTAAGAAACACTGGAAAAGCTATTTGAATCAGAAAAGCTTCATTAACTATCACCATACGCTCCTGGAGGATGATATTTCGCACGGTTGAAATCAAATGCCTGAGTGGGTTATGGAAACTTACCGATGGGCAGCAGAAGTTTAGGCACCATTTCTGTCCCCCGATGAGCAGCTCTGTGTCAGATGTTGCCATTAAAGTGTCCTGACCAAACGGCTCCGTCGGTCCCATCCCATCTCTGGGTAAAATGTGCTATTAAGCCCATCAGCTCCTCATCAAGTGATCCGGATGCCGGAGCGGAGGACTCCACATTTCCCCTCTCTGTCTCCCCGAGTGCTCAAAGGATTAGACGCGCGTCCTGCGCAAACCTTCACATTTTTTACTCCACCTTTAGGCTCCAATAATCCTCTCACACAGACTGCGGTCACTGGCAAAGCTGCGCTCATTGCAGAAGTGGGACGAGGCAACTAATATTGTAGTGCAGGCAGAGTATCAACTCCTACAGTTGATGCAAATCTAATGGTTTCCACAGTTTATTGATGATATAATAAGTACAAATCAATAAAAGAAGGCAGTCTCATTCACTCATTAACTCCAGATTACTAAGAAAAGCAACAAAACACTGCACTAACTAACTAACTATCTCCACTGCAATTCAATCTTTTGTGCATTCCAAATGTTAACTGAAAGGGATGTTATTTTTTATTATTTTGCATATAAAACTCTAATCTGAAGTGTGTTATTTTTTATAGGACACTTAAAATACAGAGGCAGACCAGAGTGATTTTGCAAATGTTTAGTAAAACTTTAATTAGAACATTAAAAAAAAAAAAACTATAGAGAGTAAAAACGGGTAAAATCCATGAATGCAAAATAAACAAAATGAGATACTGTTAAGAGAAAACTGTGAAACAGCTAATCATATTGTCACACTCTGCACTCATGCTATCTTGGCTGAACAGACAATGTTTTGGTTTATACACAGCCTTCACCCAGAACACATAACTGACAGACCCCAGGAGCCCGGTTCCCACACACAGACATACACACATACACACCCACTCACACTGTGTAGCCTACATTCTTATATCACATGACTATAAATAAAAGAATAAGGAACTCCCTCGGTGTACTCTCTCTCAGGGTGTTACACTGAAGAGGGTGCCCTTTGTACAAAGAATACGCTGTCTGTGTCTCATCTGTCTGATTGCAGGGTTTCTTAGCCAGGAGTGAAGCTCATCATAGGTGACAAACTCCTGACATTTCTCTGGTCCTTTGAGCCGAATACGTGACTGTTTTGGCGACGCTGAAGTTCTACACCGAAGTCTGCCGACAGCCAATCCACCTTAGAGGGGGTTGAAAAGACCTGAGGCGTAAATTCGCCTCTGGCCGGTGAGTAGCGGATCGGCAGTGCCGCCACTACAGTGCATCGGATTCTGACCCATCTTGGGTGAGCCTGGATCAGAAGGTGAGATACTACACGTAAAGACGGGTGTGAATGTGTATTAAGAAAAAAGGTACCAGTAAGAACGGCCAGTCAGAGCCGATCTAAGGGATCAGTCAGAATCCCATAGTAATAGGAGGACCAGTCAGAGTCCCATAGGATCCACAGAGGTGTGAATGTTATACGTGTGCGTGGAGTGATCAGGCCAGCATTTTGAAACCTGCAGGAGAGGTTTGCGCCCTGATCCGATTGTTATTTTACCTGTGAGAGACGAAGTACTGACGCTCAAAAGCATCAAGGTCGGACTCAGTCCATAAAAATAACACTGCACCAAATTAGTTGGTGTAGAAGGACATGTTATTGTCCTGCTGGAGGGCTTGAATGTCAGAGAACTCTCTCACCGGACCCATTAGTAGGTAAATGATATCATACATTTACGATGTAATACAAATATACCGATAGACAAACTTCAGAAGTAAAATATAGTTTATCTCCAGATAATTTCCATAATGAAAATAAATTTGTAATCACATGTTGCGAAATCTGGCCGACTAAGATACAGTATAATTGCATTAGTACGACTGAAGAACATTTAAAAGAACAAAATTTCTTATCACAAGTACGATACCCAGATTAGAAATGGGGAAAACACAGAGCAAGGAAAAAGCTGTGTCCACATTGGAAGGCGATGAAAAGTTTATGGAGACTCAATGTGCGGGGGCAGGACAAGTGAGTCAGAAGAAATGGAGGAAGAGACATGGTTTCAGTGGAAAGTTGAGAGTGGAAGATGTGTTGGAATTACAGTCAAAATTAAAGCTGGAGATGATGAAAGTGAGAGAAGAAAAGAGAAGAAGAAAACGAACTGAGTATAAATTGTCAGACAAATGGTTAGAACAGAGCAAGGTGAGAGAAGTGAAAAGAAGAGAAAAGGAAAAGAGAAAGAAAGAAAAAATGAGGCAAGCCCATATGGTGCAGGAGGAAGATGACACACAAGTACGACACGAAGCAAAAACCCCAGTCCCCGAAAAGGCCGCCGGTGCAGAGACAGCGGGAGGAAGAGTAGAAAAGCCTAAAATGAAAAGCTCAACAAAGACGAAAATGACCAGAGCAGGCACCCGAAGAACTCCCCCTTGTCATCAACCTGATAGAAAAGTTAAAGTATCCCGTCAAAAAGAGTTGTACCCACACAAAGCTCTAAAGGACCATGAACGCTCATTCTCTGAGTGGAGAAATGTAGAGCAGGATACTGTTAGCAGCGAAGATACAGAGAGCGAGGACGATGATGAGGACGGCGGGGTTAAGGATGGGTTAAAGGATGATGATGACCAAGTAGATGACAGACCCACAATCAGAGTATTTCCAGCCTGGACGACTAGAGATAAGAAGAAAGCCTTAGAAGGCCTCCCAGAGCCAGGTGCAGACCCTGAAGCGTGGGAACGAGCATTTCATGAGTTCAGAACGAGCTTTGGCCCAAATGGCCTAGAGTGCCATCCATGCCTGCACATAATATTTGGACATAGATGGGGAAAAGTTAGAGGAGTATTCACTGGTCAAAACGGGAATGGAACAGAGGTGTCTGCAGCAGATAGCCAGCCACTACAAACAGCATTGACTCCTGTAATGGAAGCAGTAAAAACACAGTTTGCAATCAAAACGGATTATGGCAAAATAGGAGACTGCAGACAAAAGGAAGGAGAAGAACCCTCGGACTACAGAGATAGACTCGAAGAGGTGTTTAAGAGACACTCAGGCATTGTGCATAACTCAGACCCAAACTCTGCATATCAACAACTGTTAAAAATGGCTTTTGTAAAAGGCCTCAGAGACCCCGTCCAGCTGCTGGTGAGAAAACAATGGGTTAATTTAGACACAGGATCAGTGCAAGAGGCAGTTAATCATGCTAAGCACGCAACAAAAGTGCTCGAACAAAAAGACAAAATGAAGGGGGCGTTCAGAGGACGTGGCAGAGGCCGTGGCAACAGTTTCGGAAGAAGAAGAGGTGGATATGGTCGAGGACGTCCACCATATCACAATAAGCAACAATAGAAGGACGAAAACTATGAGAAAAATCAGTGTTATGTCTGCCACTAAGGAGGGCACTTCGCCGCAAACTGTCAAAGACAAAAACAACCAGCAATCTGCATGACTACAATCTGTTGAGCCTGAAGATGGGGCACAGCTACACATAGATATACATGCATTAGTAGCACAAAACAAAGTCACGGGAATGCCAATGAGAAAAATTAATGTGTCAGGAAAAGAGTATAGTTGCCTCTGTGACTCTGGTGCTTGCACCACAGTTTTAACTAAAATGCCATCACAGTTTCAGGCCAGCAATAAAGTAGTTTGGGTAAGGAGCGCATCAGGGCACATAGTACAAAATAGATTATCACAGCCACTTCGGGTAACTGACGCACAGACACCCACAGACCTATGGTCAAAGGATTCAACGGATGTAGGACTGATAAAAAGCGCGGCTCCAGTGAAAGTAGAAACAACTTCACATTACAGGCCAAGGATTAGACAATATCCCATATTGCAGGAAGCACAAATGGGCATAGAACCTGTAATAAGTGACATGGTGAAATCTGGAATATTAAAACAAACCACAAGACAAGAAGTTTCCTGTATGACACCCATCTTTCCCGTCAAGAAGCAAGCTGCAGAAAAGTGGCGAATGATTCAAGATCTACGAGCAGTTAATGACATAGTGAAAAAAGAAAACGTTGAGATAGTGAATCTACTAAAATATGGAGAAACAGAGGATTTAAAACCTCAGCAGGCAAGCTGCTGACACATGCACATATTTTAGAAGAATTGTTAGAAGCCGTTCAACTTCCAAAACAACTGGCCCTGTGTAAGTGTGCAGCTCACCAGACTGATAACTCAGACATAACACAAGGGAACAATTTTGCAGATAAAGCTGCCAAGGCTGCAGCACGAAAGGACATGCCAGCACAAAAACAACTCATGTACACAGATGCGATCACTGTAGACATACTAAAAGAAGAACAACAGGCAGCAACACTGGCAGAAGTCATGGATAAAAAGAGGGGCAATGTTGAAAGACAATGTGTACATGATTGATAGCAAACCGGTACTACCGAAATCCCTACACAGTGCAGCAGCATTAGTGAGCCATGGGTTGACCCATGTCTCAGCAGGAGGGATGGTAACTGTAACCAATATTCATTTCTACGCTATACATTTTGAAACTTCTGCGAAAAATGTTTGTTGCTAAATGCATGACATGTCAAAAGAACAACTCACAAGGCAGACTACGGCCGAAGAGAGGACAGTTCCCAACACCACCACACCCATTTCACAACGTCCACATGGATTTCATTGAACTGAGTCAAGAAAGAGGGGTTAGATATGCACTAGTGATAATAGACCATATGTCAAAATGGGTGGAGATCTACCCAACGAAAACAAATGACGCTATAGCCATGGCAAAGAGCTTATGTGACCATTATTTCCCAACGTATGGGATACCAACCGTTAAAAGATCTGACAATGGCACACATTTTGTTAATCAGGTGATAGACACAGCATCGCAAATGTTAGGGTTCAGTTTGAAACACCACTGTTCATATCATCCACAAAGTGCAGGCCTAGTTGAAAAAACAAACGGAACTATTAAACAGAGACTGAGGAAAACAATAGCAGAGACCGGACAGCCATGGCCGGACTGCCTCTCGCTAGTCAAAATGTGGATGAGAATAACTGCCACAAATAACGGCCTTACACCATTTGAGATAGTACATGGCAGACCGTTCCCACTCCCTATATATAATGGGGATATTGAGAAGTCAGATAAAGAAAACACAATTATAGATTGGATGAGACATATGTTTGAACAAATTGAGATCAGACAGACTAATGCTGTCCCAGATGAAGCTGTGCTTTCTGTCAACAGGCAACCGAAACCAGGAGACTGGGTGCTGATAAAGGTTATCCAGCAAACGAATTGGAAATCACCACGGTGGGAGGGACCATACCAGGTGCTGTTAACCACACCAACGGCCATAAAGATCGCTGAAAGGAGCACCTGGATACATCAGAGCCATTGTAAGTTATTACCACTCGACGCCCTAGAGTCAAGAGACAACAGACTAAGAGGGTGCACAGTGAAAAGTCTAGGATAACCTTTGGGGCGGTCCACCGTCCTGTAGAGGTCATTAGGGCCCTACAGTGGGGACAACAGGAGGGACCTCCTGGCACCAAGGGCTAGTGAAGAAAACAACGTGGATAGGGTCAACAACCTGAAAACCCACCCTGTACATCCTCTGTAGGAGTCTGGCATCATAAGAACCTTCTGGGCGGTGGTGAGTATAATGTCTGCTACATCCATAGTGATTACGGGCAATGATGCAACAATACAGCAACAGACTCCCACAGTGGGACAATATTCAGACCCATGCCATGGTGGAAGCAAAGACAATTGGGGACACACAGCAGGCGTCCTCTGGTTTTGCTATAATGGGACAATTGAAGCGACATTTGTAATCCCCGACGGTGTGTTGGAAAAAGCTTATGATAGTTGGCCCTATAGCGCTGACAAATGGCAAGGGTATGTATGGTATATTGAAGGTAGACCGCGACCTGATTATGGAGGAACAACATGGGGATATGCGGTAGCAAGCACGGACAGGAGCTGGGGAACAGATACTTTCGGTTTTTATAAATCTACAGAGAAACAGGTGTATTCCAATCTGACTTATGCTGACGGAAAACTCTCATTTCACCTGAACACCACACAAGGAGCATTAACAGCCAACCAAGGTTCACACAGAACTTGAGAACTTAACGGCAATTACATCGGCAGGATTCAGCGCCTTAGGCCCATTTGCAGCAGCAGTTAGAAATACAATAGCTCAACATCAGTTCGCATTAGACATTATCCTAGCAAGCCAGGGAGGTCTTTGTCATGTAATAGGAGATCAGTGTTGTACGTATATCCCAGACATCTCAGAAAACATGACAGAAACGATACTCCATTTGAATGCCTTACTGACACAAATGAAAATAGATGACGTAGCTCCATCTACAGGTTGGAGCCTGTGGAACTGGCTGATGTCCGGAGACTGGAGAGAAAAATTGATGGGACTAATTGCAGCAATGAGTATGTTTATCGGTCTGTGTTGTATTTGCAGTACGTGTATAATGCCTCTACTCTCCAGGATGGTGAATAGCATGATGGCAATACATGTGCATACATACATGGCCTTGATGCAGCAAGACCCGGAAGCAGAGGAGGAACAGGACTCAGAAGACAAGACTACTATCTAAGGGAGAAAGAACCAGATGCTGAGGATCTGCGTTCCAACAGGGGCCATGTGCTAGTAACCTCTGACCCCATCCTGAACTGGACTGTGATACTCTAACGAATGACGATGTAATTGAAAATCTCATGAAGTGATTACATTCTGATGATATAACAGAGTATGACAAACAGGAGGGAATGTTAAGAGAAAACTGTGAAACAGCTAATCATATTGTCACACTCTGCACTCATGCTATCTTGGCTGAACAGACAATGTTTTGGTTTATACACAGCCTTCACCCAGAACACATAACTGACAGACCCCAGGATCGGAACAGCCCGGTTCCCACACACACACACACACACACACACACACACACATAATCACACCCACTCACACTGTGTACATTCTTATATCACATGACTATAAATAAAAGAACAAGGAAATCCCTCGGTGTACTCTCTCTCAGGGTGTTACACTGAGGAGGGTGCCCTTTGTACAAAGAATATGTTGTCTGTGTCTCATCTGTCTGATTGCAGGGTTTCTTAGCAAGGAGTGAAGCTCATCATAGATGAAGCTCATCATAGGTGACAAACTCCTGACAGATACGAATACAGAAAGCACAGTTACAGTGTAGGGCAGTTACTGTGCAGTAATAGTTCAAATACAGCAGCAGTGAACCAATAAAACGATACATTTATACATTTTTAAATATACCTTCAAGTAGATCACAGATGTAACTTGGTCCCTAATTTGTAAACTAACAATCGCTGGTAATCAGTGAAAAGATTTTATTGCACACGTGATGTGCTCACTTCTCCTGGTTCTTAGTAGAACTCTGGCAGAATATTCTGAATGAACTGATGTCGTCTAATGGTCTTTTGGGGGAGATTAGACGAGAGACCGTTACTGTTAAATAGTAAAAAGATCTGTAACTCTCTTTGTTCTTTTTCTGTTTCGTTGTCAAATACAGTCATGTCTGTTTTGTACATATCTCCATTTGGATCTGGACGTGCACCTTTTTAAAACTTCCATATAACACCAAAATAGTATAGCATAGTACTACAAAATATACATTCATGAAATTAGAAAAACAAAAGTTAAAAGAACAAAGCAGATTAAGATTAGCATTACATTGTGTTTAACTGTACACAGTGGACAACTGGCCAGTGAATTATTCAGGTAAATTCTTGAGTGCATTGGCTTTCAGGTCAAAATCTTCACTTTGGGCAAGCAATGAATCGATAGCATTATTTCCAAATGCAAAGAAGGGGAGAAAGATGATATCTATGAATTCCAATTTAGCAACATATTTTAGCCATGATTTTGGTTCAGGTCCATATTTTGGCTGGCACCTTTCAAATGCTTCTCGGGTGTGTTTGTCAGATTGCACCTTATCTAAAAATTCTTTGTCAGCTACCTCTGCGTCACAGTTCAAATTAATAATCACATCATCGTCTGAATTAGAATTATTATCCTTGAAAAGAGGACTGGGGTTGTAGTTTGGGAAAGGACAGATGTCTCGAGCAACAGAGGCAAGGTGGGCTGCATCCTGAGGGGGGCATTGCATGTTCCCCATCTTGATATGTGTTTGTCAGCTGAAGGAGATTTTGACCAAGAGCAGTTTCTGCAATAAAGACTCATGCGACCCACAGACATCATTAATAAAGTCAGAGGAATCATGACGTCAAAACTGTGGTTAATTATTGTGTTACAATGCTGACCTAGTTTGATGTGTTCTTCATCTTGCCAAAGCATATTGACATACATGTTGACACCCTAAGTGGACTGTCTAGTATCAAAACAAGAAAAAAAGCTCCCTTAAAAGCTTCTAAAACAGACTATAATACTACATGTATCTCTATATCAAGTGAGTCGATAAAGATTTCATCAAAACCTTTTTTGTAAAAACAGTAACAGTAACATGTAGTACAACAGAGATGGAGACAGTACACAACAGGGACAGCAGAAAAGTGTTTATTAAAGCTACAGTATGGAAATATTTTGAATCCTGCAATGTTGATTTGTCAGTTGACAGTGATTTAAGAAAAGTATATGTGTAAATATTTTTGAATTAGCAAAAAAAAAAAACAGTTGTGTTCAAAGACATAATTAAAAAAGGGGGAGTAAGTGGAATCATGACACTAAAGCTGCAGTCAACTGTTGTATAGTCATCAATGTGAGACTGTCTTGTACATCTGTCTTTTTGATCTGTCCTTTTTGTATTCTATACACTTAATATTAACAAAATTAGTGAGCTGTTATAGTAGTTGAGGATTTGTTACAGCTTGTAACAAATTGATTTCCAATTTGTTGCTGAGTGCTAAATAAGTATATAAATATATAAAAATAGAGCAGACCACCTACAATTCAATAAAATCTGACTATTTCAAAATCGATTTTCTGCAATTAATTAATTTAATAAATATAATTAAATACAGAACACAGCCTTATTTACTTGGGCAAGCACAATAGTGGTTGAACTTCAGTAATTTAAAACAAATAAACATAAAAAAAACGGCATGTTTGAGTGGGCCCATAGTCTTTTGGTGAAAGAGCCAAGTAACCCTGATTGTCAGTGTGTGTAATGTGTTATGAGCAACATTACTGTCACATGTAGTAAAAGTTATTAGGTGAATGTAGTGAAATAAAAAGTTATATTTTTTTCTCTAAAATGTTGTCGAGCAGAAATATACAGAACCATAAAAACAAAAACATGAAGTAAATTGCAGTCAGGTCAAACACAGGAATGCATGTAGTTTAGTGCCATTCCTGCCTGATCCATCACAGGCAGAAAAAGCTCATGTGGGTTATTTTCTACTACCTGCTAGCTAATGTAGTAAGTATTTTAGATTCAACACCACTGTTGTCATGACTGACATACACTATAGAAATATCTACAAATATACTACAAAACACTACAAAGATTCTTATTTTAAAACTTGTAAACTTTGAAATAACACCCACATTGTATAGAGTAGAAGCTGTTGTGAAATATAAATTCATGAAATTGGACAAACAAAAGTCACAAATGTTTAAACACAAATCAGATGAAGCAAGTAAGGCAAATGAATCTCATTACATCATTGTCCAAACCATATGAATGATTCCTTTTATTACACTTTTATGCCAAGACTAATTACTCTTCAATATAATTTTTTTCTGAACTTAGTTGTTCCACTATTTTCATGTCCCATTAATCACAAACTAACAAACTTTGAACGCATTGTGTATAACTGTATTTGGACAGTTGGTCAGTGAACTATATAGACCATTTCCCGAGTGCATTAGCTTTCAGGTCAAAATCTTCACTTTGGGCAATCAATGATGCACAAGTATCATTATTAGAAACAAGTGCAAAAATGGGATAGAAGAAGGTGATAACTGACAGTTCCTAATTAGCAACATATTTTAACCATGACTTTTGTTCAACGGTTGCCTGGCATCTTTTACTTGTTTATTAGGTGTGTTTGTCAGAGTTTTGCAATTTATCCAAAAATTCTGTGTCAGCTGTCTCTGGGTCAAAGTTCAAGGTACTTGTCATATCATCATTAGTACCAGTAGGATACATATTTTGTCCATCAAAATCATTAAATTGATCAGCTGTAGCATTTGTAATACGGAGAAAGTGAAGTTTCAGAATCATTGCAAAAGACCTTGCCAGCATCCCACTGAGTGCAGTGATATTTTCATTTACTGGTACTGTGTAGTTTTCTCCCAGTCTGGCCAAAGATGGGTCTTTAATCAATCAATCAATCAATTATTAGCATAAGATACTTTAGTGAGATAGACAAATAATAAAATCACAGAAACTGACACCATCAGTCATAGAATACACACATTTAGTAGTGGACATGTGTCCTTATTACATACGTTGCAGTACTTTATTGGGCTTTATTGGGATTGGGCAGTAATGAATACCTGTCTATCAATATTTTGTCGGTTGACCAGTGAACTACTCATTCCATTTTCTATGTGCATTGGCCTTTAGGTCAAAATCTTCTCTTAGATTTATCATTGATTCTTTGTCAACATTTAGCTGAGGGTTGTTGACAACATCCAGCCAGACTAGTCTAGCAATGTAATGCAACCATGTCTTTGGTATGTGCCCATTGAATGGCTGACATTTTGCAAAAGCTGCTTGCGTGTCATTTGATTTCGGCACATCATTCAAAAACTCTTTACTGGCTTCCTCTGGATTGCAGTTGAGATTGAAGGTAATATACCGTTCAGGAGCAGGGATGCGTCTCTTTCTGCTTTTGCTGACGTGAGTCGTATCGCTTTCAGTTCCTACTGTTGGTGGGATGGGAGTTCCTTCTGTCTTCTGCAGCTCTACATGTGTTGAGTTGGTAATACGGAGCAGGTGAATCTCCAGGCTGCTCTGAAAAAACTCACCAAGCATGATGTTGATCCCAAGGATGTCATCTTTACTGATCTTGTTCTTGTCTTCTTCCAAAGTTTTCATGTCATGCATGAGCTGCTTCAAGTACCTTGGTAATATAAACACACACACACACACACACACACACACACACACACACACACACACACACACACACACACACCCAAGAGCATATTCAAAAACAGTGCACATACATTCAAAAGTAGGCATGAATAGGTCTGAACACCACAGAGGTGAGAACATGACTGGCTGAAACTGTGTTAACACTTAATCTAGCATGCTTAAATGACCCGTCAGGCTCACAATTTGTGGAAGGTTCCCTGGCAAACAAATCTAATCCTGTGCTTATGAATCCATGCCTGAATGTTCTCAGCGCTCAACTTGATGGCCGACTAGTGCCCAAGTTTGTTTTGGGCTCTCTTAAAACTTCAAATTCATTTCTATACATCCCTGAAAGAAATAAAGTGGGGAAACAGATTTTTACGAAGGCTATGTAGCTTCCATTAATGTTGACACACATTGGAGTACTTACCTCTCTGTCTCCTCTTTCATCCTGGTGGGGTTATTAGCAATATGAGGTACCATCCTCAGGTACCTGCTGATCGTGTACACATGTGGTGGATAGTACAGGTCTTTCACAAATAAATCTGGTATGGGTCCAGAGTCTGACACCCATTCACCCCTCACTTGTTTGGCAAGAGTGTCAAACAGTACAGCTAGGGACAGGGCCACTACCCCAATCCCACCATAAGTGACATTTCCCCCCCTTCCAAAAGTGGTCTTCAGGCCCAGGGTGAAGTCCTCCAGCTGCTTGGGGGTGAGGGACGACTGCACAGCCGTGTAGTGGTCGCTCAAGGGACGTGAAGAGTTGGCGGACAGCATGTTGAAGAAAAGAGGACTGGGGTTGTAGTTTGGGAAAGGACAGATGTCTCGAGCAACAGAGGCCAGGTGGGCTGCATCCTGAGGGGGGCATTGCATGTTCCCCATCTTGATATGTGTTTGTCAGCTGATGGAGATTTTGACCAAGAGCAGTTTCTGCAATAAAGTCTCGTGCGACCCACAGACATCATTAATAAAGTCAGAGGAATCATGACGTCAAAACTGTGGTTAGTTAGCCATCAATATGGGACTGTCTTGTACAAATGTTTGATTGTCCTTCCAAAGTGTATTGACTCAAAGTTGCAAAATAAACCTTATCAGAAGGTAAGACCCATTAGTGATTGTCAGCAGACAAACAGACACAGTTGCTGTTCTTTAATACAGCATTTATTTTAGGCTGTAATAAAGCCTGTGATAAAGGTTTTTTTTTTTTTTTATATTTAGTTTTTTTATTTTTTTTTTCTTAGAGTTATTACATTGGTCAATGTCATTTACTTAATTAAGTAATGTAATTTACTGATTTTAAATGTGATAGAGAATTTCCAAATCAAACTCACATGATGTCACACTGCAGGTGTGACCATCCTCAAGTTGATCTGCTGAAAACTGTTAATAGAAAGACAGGTATACATTAGGAAGTCTCAGCCTCCACTGCACTTTCTGTTTCATGCTAATCAGCAGATTCTAACACACTAAATAAAGGGAAACTCATATACTTGTGAAACATAATTATATCTTAATTATAACAGCTTCTGGAATGATGTGGAGAGGACATCACTTTTGTTTACACCTGTTTGACAGAAAAATGTGTGTGTGTGTGTGTGTGTGTGTGTGTGTGTGTGTGTGTGTGTGTGTGTGTGTGTGTGTGTGTGTGTGTGTTTGTGTGTGGGTGTTTGTGTGTGGGTGTTTGTATGTCACAGTTGTTGATCTAGTGCACAACTTTACCAAATGACTGTTGAGTCAGCAGCATCAAGTTTACCAAGCAGTGATAATGGTATGTGACTGACCGAGATGGCAGTTTACCTTTACCGAACGTTACTGTACATTAAGCACAATTCTGCTCAGGAGGTCTGTAATTTGATGCCAACTGTCCCAGTTTCAAAGGTGGCAGAAGGACCCAAACTGAAAATGTACTTACCTAAAATACATACAGAAGTACAGGTACAGTACTTTACCAGACAAATGGACATCAATCAGACTAAGTTAGTGATAAAAACAAATGTGCGTCACAATCTAGGTATTAAACACTAGTGAATTTCAAGAATTTGTGTCTGTGTGTCAGAAATAAGGTTGCTGTAAAAATCTGAAGTGTTCACGTCTTCAATTCTTGCTCAGATTCAGTGAGAGAACCACTCGAGAAAAACCCGATCAATTTGATTTCAATTATTCGAAAATTAATAAAAAAAAATAAATAAAAAAATTTAAAAAAAAACAACAACAAGATCAACAATACACTGCAACTCAGTTCGGAACAAAAAGTGGTAACAACTGTTAATTTTGGAGCTGGTTGATTTGTGTTTTGCATTAAGAATCTGCAGCTGAATGTATTACCAGAGAAAATGTATTTCTCTGATAGTCAAGTTTATGTTAACTATAGGCTGCTTTACTGCTTCGATAGCTGTAAATCTGTGTTGATTTCACTCTTTTAAAGAATTTTCCTCATTTGCACATATGTTCCCCTGTAGAAATGCACACACAGTGAATAGTTGCTCTCAATCTTCATTTGAGCTTGAGTAGAGCGTCACAGCCACACTCATCACTTTCTCCATGAATCACTACCGTGTAAGATAATTGGCTTCCTTCTTGTCTTTGATTCATTTAAGATTACAAAGTGATGGAAATGACTAGTGGCTGCCATGGTGCAGTTCACTGATGGCTTGTTTGTCCAAGAGAGGGCAGCAGATGCTTGAAGAAGAGATCAAATATTGCCTTCCACTGTCAGTAAAGTGGAACATTATCCTGGAAGCATGCCGCACAGTATTCACTCAAAACCATCAAAAACCTTTTATTATTATTATCATTGTTGTTACACATGTAACTGCATGTTCTGTTCGGTCTTGATACATCTTCCGATCCCCATTAATGCTAGCGTGGTTAAGGATAAAATTGGATTCTGTGAGAACAGTAGAAAAGGCAGGAAGCAGTAAATTATCTCTGTTCAGAAAGGTTTTCTGGGGTCAGACGGACTGTAGTCAATGTTTCAATTTGATTTCAGGACAACTGATATTGTTATTTGGTTGAAATGTGTTTTCTATGCTGCAGATCTTGTGTGATCACATTATATATATATATATATATATATATATATATACAGTATCTATATGTTTCATTCCTCTTTTAGCTTTTATTTTACAGCTTGAAAGGAACTTCGGTCTTCTTTGTTCCTTTTTGTTTGCTACACAGCACCTTGAACTACATGAAGCAGAAGGAGGGGTTGGAGGCAGGAGAAGAAACATACATACATACAAACAGCACGGCGCACACAGATCTGACTGACAAACTTTCACAAATGTTCTAGTGTATGCAAAGGCAGATGAATCAGTGCTTTGTGGTCATGTCGCAGGGGAATACCGGCCACCCAGCTGGCTCTTGCTATTATCACAAACGTTCATCTCTCAGGCGGAAGGAGTACATCACTCACATATGCTTAGATGGATTGTCTGATGAAAATACTGATATCAAATAATTATTCTCCTACAGGTTCTGCATCACATTGTGTGGATGTGACTGCTCATTCGCATCCTATAGGGTAGAACCTATGTGTTCCTATGGAACCTATAGAGTAATATAGAGTAGATAGAATAGAGTCATAACTGCAAAAGCATATATCCTATTACATGCTATTGTGACTGGAGATCATTTATAATTGCCATTATTATTTTCTGTTTCTTCCTGCCAAAAACAAACAAACAAACAAACAAACACACAAACAAACAAACAAAAAAAAAAAAACATAGAAACAGCAAAGTGTGCAATTTCAGTCACAGGAGTGGGCTGCTCTCATATCAGCATCATATCATCCACAAGTTTTCTTTCACGTCACGTTTAGTGCCGTCTAATACCTCCCCAAATAGATCAGCACTCTGGAGTTCCAACAGATCCCTGCCAGCGTGTGTGTGTGTGTGTGTGTGTGTGTGGGTGTGGGTTGGGGGTGCGGTAAAGGGGGGTTAAGAAGCGTTTGCGGAGGCGTGGTCCGCTGCGTTGCGCGTTGCTAAGCGCAAATTTGGCATATAAGCGCAAAATGAGCCGCGGTGCCGTGCAGCCAGCAGCGCGCCGAGCGACCTGAGGAATTCAACAGGTACCTATAGACATTTCTGAGCTCTCTGTCTTTAAGCGTGGATGTTTGGATGGTCTGAAGAGGAAACCCACTGCAGCTATGTGTGATGACTGGAATTAAAGAGCCCCTGTTTTGGAAAACTATCACTTTGCAATAATCTTAAAGCGCTGTGGCATCTGGAATATTGCACCTGGAAGATATCTTGATCAGTTTGGCTTAATTTAAAGGTAAACCTGTTCTGGCTTTTTTTAAACTTCCATTATAGTTTTATCAACATTTTGTTCGTAATAGGCAATTTTCTATAGCTTTAGTGTAAAAAATAACACCAGAGCATTTCAGTTCATCATTACAAGAAAAGAAGAAGAGAAAAGAGGACTGGTGCATGTTTTATATTACAAATTAAAATGCTACAAATCTCTCTGCAGTGCATGTAATGTTAGCAGCAGTGCTCTGCAACATGACTTTACATGAGTTTACACTGGTAATACAGTGTGTAATGATGCAGTAGCCTGCAGATGCTCGCACACTGTTGAAAACTGTACTAGACTTTGAAGAGACAAAGGATAAATTCAAGGGCACTTCAGCCTCTGCTTTGTAAAGCTACTCTAGTTCAGTCTAAAATAGATAAGAAGAGAGAAGGTTCATATCTATATCAGTAGTAATACAACTGTTTTGTCTGGCTTTGCAGAGTCCATGGTCTGAAACAAAAGGCTAAAACATAAGCACGCTCTCTGTTTTTCAGACATCAAAAAGAGGTCTTCATTCAGTGGTTTTTACCGTCATGAAGAGGCCTGCTCCTTTCACGGGCTGGGTTAGAGCTGCAAGCTTGTTGCTGTATTTGACCCACAGTGTCCTGGCCATGGTCATCACCAACTCCACACGACTTGAGTCCATCTTGGACAAGTACAGGGACAAGGATGATGTGTGGTGGAGGGCCAGGTCGAGAGGGAAGAGGGCCATCAGCGAGGGAGACATGCACCTCATCCTGGACCTGCACAACAAGCTGCGTGGTCAGGTTCACCCTCCTGCCTCTAACATGGAGTACATGGTATGTGTTGAGGACAAGAAAAAGACTCCAACTAATAAAGCACTGGTATCAGAGTTAGAGTGCTGGAAATAGATGGTCAAAATAAAATTCTTGGAGTGTTAAATGATGCAAAGTTTGGATTGACTGTTCAAACTGTGTATTCTTAGTTTAGCAGTTGCAACAAGACATGCTTACTGAAGCAGCTGGCACATTTATAGTCATTTCAACACCAGGATCTACAAGTCAGATTCACCATCTGACTAGCTGCAGCCTCGTGCCCGCCCGTCCTCTGACCCTGGCCAAGATCCAGCTTTCACCCCTGCAGTGTTGCTCTGGCCTCTAACTCACCCATCTAAACCTCCCTCCCTTCCTGCTCCTAACTTGCTCTGTCACTCCATTTCTTCTCCTGCTCACTCGTTTTCTCCCTGTGTTGCCCTGTTTGCCTTCCCCTCACACTTTTCTGCACTCTCCTCCACTCTCAGTCTCGCCTCCTCTCTCCCCATCCATCGCAGCTCACCCCAGACTTGGCCAAGGCCAATGTTATCTTTTATTTCAACTTACAGGCATTTCGTTTTGGGTGCCACGGTGGTGAATCTATTTCAAACATGTTGAGCGCACGGCACAGTAGTGTAAATGTATGTTATGTACACTAATCCAGTGCTTCTTTAGCAAGGGATACTATTACTGATGATAATGATGTGGTTCAGGCATGAGACTGATGAGGGCTAAGTATTTGGTTTTTAGATTGCAGGATGGAGGCCGGCACATCACTGCAGCTTGGACTGCTTAAGTTCATCTTAGCTCCATTCAGCATATGTCTGCAGAGCACAGTTGCGTTAACTCTTATGCACGTCACTTCTTTCCCAGAGGATGTTTCCTGAGAAACAAAGACCTCTTTAAAAGTCCCCAAAATCACAACCACTTTCTACTCTGTGGGTTACATTGCAACAAATATGTGAAGCATTCTGCATTCTTTGAGTTACAAAACAAATGATGTCTTCTTCCTTAATATTTTTCTTTACAGAGACCGACCTAAATCACTCCTCATAATCTACTGCTGTAAGATTGCACATCTTGCACTTTGTTCTGTAGCACAGGTGGTCTTGGCTGAAAGCTGGAAAATGGTCTGCATTTGGGGAACTTAATTCTCTTTGGAATGCAAAAGGAGATTGGTAGCTGTTAATATGACCTTTCTCCAAAGGCTGGCGGGCAGTCCATCTTCCCTTCTGCCGGATAATTGAGGTCGAAGAATAACAAGAACATGGAGAGAATAATGAGCTTGAGATTGTTTGCCATGAAAGCTTTGTGCTGAACTCGAATTTCATCTGAACCTGTAGAAATGCTGATAAGTATGCTTAAGGTTTTAAACAAACAAGCTTTAAACAAATTAGGCTAGTGTTGTCTGAATATAGCCAAACACAAATGTGTTTTTTTGTGTTCTGAATGGCCTATGGTATGGTAAGGTATGAACAAAGAACTGTCAGACTCTCTCTCCCAAGGGTATGGCATTTTCGGTGCTGCACTATATTGTACTGAAAGTAGTGGTGTTAACACAGAAGCTTGAGAGAGAAGTTCTCAGCTCGACTCACCTGATCTATTGTCGTGCAGATTGGGAATGACTGCGGAATTGTTGCTTTTGGAAACTTACAGAAAGTGTTAGATGCACTTCTCCCTAGTTTCAGAGGTTTAATTCCTCAATGCAGCTCCCTCACTGTTTTCAATAATGCCAATATATTGTTGCACTAAATAAATTGATGAAGAGAACTGAGGTGTTCAGCCAAAAACTGAACATGGATACGCATACTACACGTGGCAATGCCACATCACGTTGGCCAGTCAAACGTGAAAGAATTCAAGAGTACTACTTACAGTGAATGCAGTAATTCTACTGTTAAACTTTAAGATTAGGTCAATTGAAATGACATGGTTATTGTTATAGTATAGTATTATAAACCTGAGCAATACGCTCTCACCAATACAGCTCCTTACATTAGTAGTAAAGGCCACACCACGCTTATGAACTGCAAAAAGGAAACTGCACCCCATTTGCTATATCCTAACACACCTGGCTCAACTTTTAACCTTCAATCTTTTTAAATGAATAATGATAAGAAATGTAGTAATCATGGAAAAATACACTATAACATTGCAAACATGCAGGAGTTCAGTGCAGAAATTCCATCAAAATATAGTAAGTTTGTGGCCAAACTAAAACAAAATATCACTTCTCCATTCAGGCCTGAACAGTGACTGGGCAACAGTGTTCATAGTGTGCTAAGTGAAGCAAACATATGGAACACATTATGTTGGTCAATCATAGTAGTTACAACTCTACACTCAAGCATTATTCTATTAGTTTTGACGTGCGACAGTTGTAATGCAGCTAAACAGTTTGCCAACAGTGTTGCACACTGCAGCCATTCTTCTCCCTCCCCAACAGAGTCAACAGTAAATTAACTTTGCCACATTAAATTGCTCAGTCCTTTAGCCGTGGCTTGCTCTTCTACTTTTGTTCAACTTCTGCTTTGTTTTCTCTACTTTGTGCTAATAGTTTTCAGGTATTTTCACTTTAATTGAGTTCAATTTTGTCAGTAAAGATGGAATCAAGCCCCTTAACAGAGACCCTGTGTTTTCTTCAGTTTTTTTCTCACTCTTGTTTTACGAGAGCACAACTTACTGGACACAAGCTATGAAACAACCACACCTAATAGTAGCATGAAGCTGTAAGCTGATGGTGGTGGTGATACCTCTCTGTTTGCCCTCTCTACACGTCTCTACGTAAGACAGTGTAGGTGTGTGTTTAATAGGATAGGACTAGTTTTAGCTATGATGTGTTAAATTTGCAAGAGGCATGCCTAAGGCTTCCAAAAGTCAAGAGCAGGTTCATTTTCCAGGTTCACTTTTCTTCACATGTGTATGGTTATATTCCGCTTACTTTATGGGATGGCTCTGATGCTGCTATGCCTTGTGTATGCCTTATCACGTTCTCTATGCCTATAGGCAATAAATGCTTCTTGAACCTTCTGTGACTCCTGTCTGTTGCCACCAAGTTGAACTGATTTTACGGTTGTTGAAGAATGAGTAGCTAATAAAGCCATGACCACGGTAAGTGGCCACTTACTGCCCTCTTGAACCAGGTGTGTGATCCAGAGTGACGTTTTGGGCCAATCTTAGGCAAAATTGCTGTGGTTAACCTAGAGCCAAGAGAAACGTATTTAACAAACTCCAAAAATGACCCTCAAAGTTGACTTTGAGTTCATCTTTAAACAAAGTTTTAACCAAGTCTCTATGTGTGTGTGTGTGTGTGTGTGTGTGCGTGTGCTCTTCAGGTATGGGATTACGAGTTAGAGAGAAGCGCAGAACACTGGGCACATACCTGCAGATGGGAACATGGACCGAGCCACATGTTGACCCAAATAGGCCAAAACCTTGGAGCACACTGGGGCAGGTGTGTTTGTACAAATCCAACAGAGGTGGAGGGAAATGTTTCGGTTAAATGATGTGTTGTCATTATTGTTTTGAAGTATGTTTTTATATGAGACAAGTTTTCAAACCTCACAGCTTTATGGTAGTATTCTGTTGTTCTTTAATGACATGTGAAGAGTTAATATCAGTTTTCAAGCTGTTCTGATTACTTTTTTTAATTTATTTTTTTATCCTGTCCAATACAAAACAGTGTACTAAGAAGTTATTAGTTACTATTAACCTGTTGTGCCTGTTGTTGTTTTTTTTTTTTTTTTTGTTATAGATCATTTCTTTCAGATGTGTGGGTGTGTGCTGATTTTATCACACCATGTGATGTGATTTATATTGCACCTGTTACAATGTGACACATCTGTGATTGTTAATAGTGCATGATGTTTAATGACTTCCACATCAATTGAAAATCAGTCAAATGCAGTGTTTGTACTGGCCCTTTAATATTCATAACATTATCAGGTAAAGTGACTTATGTATTTATGGCAGGTTAGTTACCAACAAACTAGATGATATTGCTTCTATATGATGTTATCTTCAGTAAGTATTTTATTTATTTATTTACCCTTCATTTAATCAAACAGACTAGGTTATAATCTGCTTTTCAAATGAGAGCTGGTCAAGACAGAGGGTCTCCAACAAACATAAGACAATGCACGTGCACTTCTAAAACCAGAAAATAACGTATAAACCGTTAAAAAAGCTAAAGCAAAATAAGTTACCAATGTTTTCACCTGTTATAGTGTATAAGAACATTAATTCTGCAAACTATCACTGGCAGCTAACCAGAGAACATAAAAGCATATTTTCCCCATCTTTGTCCATGCATTAGGCCAGATATATTATAGTCATAGTTTTTTTGGTGACTCAGCACCTTTTCGGTCCCTTTAGGGACCGTCCCCCTACCTACCATGTCCAAGCCTGGTATGATGAGGTGAGATACTACAGCTATCCATATTCTCAGGAGTGTAATCCTCACTGCCCATTCAGATGTTCAGGACCTGTGTGCACTCACTACACTCAGGTAAAGGATTTTTACAAGGTTTTTCCACAAGTTTTGAAAAAGATGGAGGGATCACCAAACGCTTACCTTTTTATTGTATGTTTTTCTTTCAGCTGGTGTGGGCCACTAGTAATCGTATCGGCTGTGCCATCAATGTGTGCTACAACATGAATGTTTGGGGAATGATCTGGGCCAAAGCTGTCTATCTGGTCTGCAACTACTCCCCACCGTAAGTTTATGAGGTTTCGCTTCTTCAAACTAACAAATAACCAAACCAAAATCATGAACATACACACACCTCTAAAAGTATTGGACCAGTGAGAACAGTGCCTTCATTTTTGCTGTAGACTGAAAAACATGGGTTTGACACCAAAAGATGAAGATGAGACAAAAGATCAATATTTCAGCT
Source organism: Anabas testudineus (assembly GCF_900324465.2). Lineage (NCBI taxonomy): Eukaryota > Metazoa > Chordata > Actinopteri > Anabantiformes > Anabantidae > Anabas > Anabas testudineus. Next base: position 4,256,985 of record NC_046626.1, on the reverse strand, counting down.
TTTATTTCCAGATGTTTACGTCTGAATCCGATAAACAACTTAGAAGATAACACATTTAGTTTGAGCCTAACGATTTTACAAGTGAGCAAAAATATTGGGACACATGACAGATGTAGAGAAATTAGGCTAAAAAAAATCATTGTGTTTTAAAGACTAATATAAAAAAAGATGAATCTTTGTCCAAAGTGATGGAAAACATTTGGAGAAAGAAATAAAGGATCTGATCATGACACAATCTGTGAAACACAGTGGATGTAAAGTCATTGCTTGGGCTGCATGGGGTCTTCCTAGACAGACTCAGCAATTTTCATTGATGATTTAACACATGATGGCAGCAGCCAAATGAACTCAGAATACTACCTATTTAAAGAAAGATGCAACCAAACTGACTGGGAGATCCTTCATCATGCAGCAAGATAATGACCCAAAACACACGCTGCCATAACAACAAAGGAATTCATCAAGGGAGAGAAGTGAAAGGTTTTAGACAGTCTCCAGATTTAAACTCTATAGAACATTTACCTGCTAAGAGGAGACTGAAGGGAGCAAACCACCCAAAACAAACGACAACTGAGAGAGACTACAGTGAAAGCCTGTAACAGCATCACAAAAGAAAAATGCAAACGTTTGGTAATGTCAGTGAGTCACAGACTTGATGCAGTTATTGGATTTACTACTAAATATTTACTGCTAAATGTTAAGTCTTATTCACTTTGTTAATTATATCTGTTTCAATACTTTTGCCCACATGAAAAATAAGGTGGGATGAAACAAAAGGTGGAAATGTTGATATTTTGTCTAATCTTCATCTTTTGATGCCAAACCAAAATGTTTTCACTCTACAGCAGAACTGTTCTTACTGTTCCTTTATTATTATTTTACTTTTGGATGGGAGTGTAGTTGTAAAACACACATTTTTTTTGGTCCCATTTTAATTTCAACAAAATCTAATTTAAAGAAATCTCATAATGTTTTTCTTCAGAGGAAACTGGTGGGGTCATGCCCCATATAAATATGGCACTCCCTGCTCTGCCTGTCCAGCTAGCTATGCTGGAGGCTGCAGGGACAACCTGTGCTACAAAGGTCAGTGTCCTCAAGTCCTTAATATTCTTTACACTTTAACAATATCAGCAGAAAATGAGCCGTCATGTTTTGATTTGTATTCATAAATGCTTTGGCTGTACAATGACAATTTATTTATTTATTTTCAGATGGGGGTGTGGATCGACGTCCACCTCCTGAGATAGAGGAGACCAACTACATTGAACCTGAACCGGAACCTGTACCCCAACCCAGGGCCCAGTCACCAGACCCCTCACAAACTGACAGCCCAGATAGAAACCAGGTGGTCAGCACAGAGCAGATGTGTAAGGAGTGCTAAATAATAATGTAATGTGTACGTTATTGCTAGTATTACTAAAAGTTTGTGAAAAGGTACTTTCTGTTTGTTATGTTAGGCCAACAGGTCGACTGTAAGACTAAACTGAGAGATCAGTGCAAGGGAACAACCTGCAACAGGTAGGTGCTGATAAACAGACTGACAAAGCAATTAATAAACAAAAAATATATATATATGCAAAATATTATATTACATTATATGCAAGTATTACTTGCTTCACCTTCCTTAGAATACAATAGTACATGCTTCTATTACAAGCAAAACACAAGTCTCAAGATATTCTTTGCTTAACTGATGTCCTTGTCCATAGGTATGAGTGTCCCCCTGGCTGCCTCGACAGGCCTGGAAAAGTAGTTGGAACGAGATATTATGACATGGTAAATCATTATTAACAAAAGTTATTTTAATCAACACTGTATGGTATACTACTGTACATGAAAATACTGAGACTAGAAGGTAGATAGCCAAAATTAACCTGAGAGGATCCACCAATAGTTTTGGACAGAAAGTGTGTTCGGGTTTAGGTAGGTAGGGGTCACAGGGTCACATAGGACGAACTTCGGGCTATAGAGGAATGATTGCACTCAAAGCATAAATGTTTCACTTGTAAATATTTTGGACAAAAATAGAAAAAAAAATATCTACAAGAACCCATGCTTCTTTTTAGTGCTATTAAAAATTAAAATGACGAGGTGGCTATGTTGCCGCTGGTTTGGGACAGGTTTGGTCACCGTGCTCTCAGGTTGGTTTGAACTGAAATATGCTGCCCTATCCATATTCTGAGGAACTACATTACTACTGAGAGAGAAATTAAGCTGCTATATACTACGGTTAATGACTAAATATAGTTCTAACAATATATCATCAACTGAGTATTCATGGTTTCTAAACCTGTACCCTGCTATACATGAACGTTCGTGTCCCTTGTCTTTTACTGCAGCAATCCAGTGTGTGTGGGGCTGCATTACACTCTGGTGTTATTGACAATGATGGAGGATGGCTGGATGTGACCAGACTAGGCAGAAAACAACAATTTACTAATTCATACAAGAATGGTATTCAATCAATTGGGTATGAAATCACTCTCTCTATGTAGCTTTTATTGAAGTGAATACAATGTAGTATATTTACTTTCTTTATGAAGGCTAAGATAATCGATAATGTATGGTTGTTTATGCAGTTTTCTGTAATTTAACAGGAAAAACAGAAGTGCAAATTCCTTCAAAGTAGAAACAGTGTCTGGTAAGTAGCATCGTTTTTCACTCTAAAAATACAGATGCCATGTTGTCTAAGTACAGAAACACTCATTTTGCTGTGTTTTATCTCCCAGTCAAGGCAGTAACATGTGATACCACTGTGGCGCTTTTCTGCCCTTTCAAAAAACCTATACGACACTGTCCCAGGTAACATTCCGCTTCAAGTTGAATTTATTTATTATTTGTTTCAATGAATTCACAATGGCCTTAGCCAATGAGGTCCATTCTGAATGACAGAGATGTTCTGTTTCTTTGTGTCCTTGCAGCTCATGCACTGAACATATCCTATGACCTAAACTGAGATCTGTTGTTTTGTTGTCCTTTAGGTTGTATTGTCCCAGGAACTGTTTGCACAACAGTGGATCTCGCGTTATAGGGACCAATTATTACTCAGATGTGAGTTCTTACATCATTGTCATAAATTGTTCATTACTGCTAAAGCTGGAATGGAATGTCTTCAAATTTTGGTACAAATGTCCAGTTGGAATCAGTGATGAGCTGATTAGATTTTGGTGACCAAAAGTCAAGGTCACACTGCTTGCATATTCTTCCAATTCTCCTGGCCTTTTAGGGGAATTTATTACAACTACCCCACTGGAGTCAGTGATTAACTGACTAGTTTTGGGTGGCCAAAGGTCAAAGGTCTAGGTTGCAGTGACCTTACCTTCATCCAATACTTGAACTGATATGTCTATGATATTTTTGAGGGAATTTACCACAAATGTCCACTGCAACATCATGATGAACTGTTTCGATTGACAGCCTGGTTTCATCACATATGGCACAAAAATCCACTTGGATTACAATAGCACTGGTTAGCGAAGGCATACAGTACAACCACAGTGTGGTAATTCTTGTTAATGAGTGATTTGCTATAACATCATGCTAACACATGCTGGCCCATTTCATCCAGAAATCTAGTATCTGCAGAGCAGCCATTCATGCTGGAGTGATCCAGAATGAGTCTGGAGGTTACCTTGATGTGATGCCAGTGGATAAAAGGAGGCAGTACAGTGGCAGTTACCAAAATGGCATCACCTCAGAGAGGTATGGCTAAAGATATGATGCAGATACGCTTACATGACAGTTTATTAAATACACCAAGATAAAACTAATAGAACATATACTGTTCCAAAACATTTAAGCGGCCTCCAGTGGAGCTCTCTCCTTTACTCTTGGCTGAATGAGTTTTTATTACTTTGTATGTTTTACTTTATTTCTTCATCATTTTGTTTACATAATCTACTTCTCCCCACTCTTGTTCTTCCAGCCTACTGAACCCGACAGGGGGAAAAGCCTTCAGAGTCTTTGCAGTCATCTGAAAAACCACTCTCAAAGGCTAGAGTACCATCAAACATGGCCACTTCACTTCCAGCAGACCCACTCATTATCATCTTACAACCCTTCATTACATTTATCCCCACAGTAAATAATTCAGCTTTTCAACCCCTGACACTAAAAGTGTAGCATGACTTTTCTCAAGGCTTCCCTATTAAGTTTATTCCAAAGTGAATCAGTGCCCAAAATAACTTGGCAATGGATGTTTGGTGAATGATGATCTCAGATGTCTTTGTAGAGCCGACCATAATAATCACATTTGGCTGCTGTGCATCTTTTACTAACATGATATTATGACATCATCTTTTTTAACACCTGAATCTACTGCACACATCCATATTTAGCACCACTGCTTCCTATAATTTGATATTGGAATGATCTATGGTGGACCAAACCAGACACTGAATTGGATTAATAATAATCTCCCATAGGAGTATTCAAAAAACAGATGCTTCAAACTCTTTGATATTCCTGGTTGGCCATTAGCATCATGGTATCTATTTATTGTCATCTACTTGTAGTGTAGAACAGATGTGAATTTGCAGTGTAGCATGTTGAAATAGGGTGACTCTGCAAAACCAAAGATTATGTTTCCAGACGCTACCACTGCATACACATTACATTAAGATATGATGTGTTATTTTGGTTAAGTTAAGGGAAAGGTTGATTTAAATTTAGATTTAAATTTTTTAAGTCTCCCAAACCTTCCCACCTTAATGTTTTGCTCGTCGGCATAAAGAATCATGGCTAGATTAACCCCTTGGGGTGCACTTAAACATTTAAGCACACTACGAAAGCACATGGCCCTAATACAGGACAATCACATAGCTATCAATGCAAGTTTGATTTAGTGCTTTAGTTGTTGAATTTCTTTAATGAATTAAAAAGTCGTTGAAATACCAAAAACAAATGAACAGACAGTGAATTTAGAGGCCTTGTTGCTGCTTGGTAAGCCATAGTATTTCTTGCATTGGCAATGAGCACTGCCAAGTCTGTTACTTGGTAATTGACTGCGATTGGCTGTCAATTACTGTTTGTTTTGCATGGCACATATGCAGTTTACAGTTGTAAAGATCACACACCAAAGTCACAAGATAAAAAGTCAGCTGTTACTAGCAAACTTTGTCAGACATATGGTTGTTAACCAGCAAATTTCAGGCAAATAGTCAATGTCCTCACGAGTTGATAATGTAAAAGACATGGAAAATAAAAATACTAGCAGTGTACACATAATTGATCCTTGTGGGCAGCAGTGGCTCTGTCGTAGAGTAGATGCTCATGGATTTTAGGGTCAGCCGTGTGCGATACAACTCCTCCTGAGTCCAAAAAATCCCAGCCACTGGCTTGCGGCTGCACAAGCCAGTGCACTCGGATGAAGTTTGCATCAGGATGAACATCCAACGTAAAAACCTGCGACCCCCATGGGACTGGCCACAAAAAAAAAGAAATAAATAGAGAGACAGAGATAATTCATCCTGATTTTCTTTGCAAGTATGATAAGAAAAATCATGCATTTGCATGCAACATGAAATACATATTACCCTGTTTGGTTGCTTTAGTAACAGTGTTTGGTCTTTACAAGAAAAGGCCTTGAGAATAAAGACTAGACAGTGCCTTGTAAGTAACATTGCTGTCAGTAACATGCTCGTTAGGTGCACATGCTAACAACTACAGTTACATGTAATGTTACATTACAGCAAGTAATGTCTGTATAGATAATAATAATAATTGATTTTATTAATCCCCTTGGGGAAATTCTTTGTGGAGAGGCTGCCCCCTTGAGACACCAAAGGCTCAGGCTTCAGTGCCTTGCCCAGGTGGCAAAGAATCAGAGGAAACTGGGAATCAAACCACCAACCCTGGGGTTCATAGATGACTGCCCTACCAACTGATCCACTTACTCTGTTTTCCCTCATGTTCACAGTTTTGTAAAAGTTTTGTAAACAGCGTTACTCCTCCTACAGTTCCCAATTGTTAAAGTAAAATCAGGCACTTGCTTGAGGGGGAAGGGTTTAGTGAGGTCCATTCCTGGAGAAAATTTTCTGCTTCGCCCAGTTCCATGAGCTGCCTGGCAGCAGCACGTGTGTCTTGCATGCAGTTTTTTCTTTTTGTAACATGTTTATACTCTGCATGGAGAAGACAGAATGAATTATGTCATGCTTAATTATTAGATAAATCATGATTGTATGTATTTAACCTGTATTAAGTCTTATTTTGAGCCTCTCTGTAAAACATGTCTTTTAGTCACAATGGTAAAATAGAGATTGTATATTTTTGTACATATTATTCACTTTGTACATAATGCTAAATGCTATACTATGAAATGCTTACAGCATTACCAGCCATACAAATGATAGAGACAAACAATAAAATGATGAAACAGCTTCTGCATGCAAATCATATATTATATCACTCAGTTTTTTATTTTTAGAAAGGACAAATTCTCCCATAGTGTCATGCATTCATGTGTGTACATATTAATTATGTAATATATTGTTTTATTTTATATGCTACATTCCCCAGCTTTTGTGATGGATTTATACAAATGGACCCTGGCTGGCCAGGAATGTGCACAACAGAATCACAAATAAAATACTTGGAGGCAAAAATGTTGTTGTGTCATTTGTCATGGTATTAAAGAGAAACATGTTCTCCAGTTAAGGATGAATGTCTCAGTAAATAGTTAACCTCATGTTACAGGTTTGAATCGGTTCCTCAGTTTACACTGTCTTACATTACCCTTGTTTTCACTTTGTGCAGGCATATGGTTTCAAACATATAGTCGAGTGGACGCACCATTTTAATATTAGTTCCTATGGCCTGAGGAATTTGGGCATTAACGTTTCAACAACATCTCAAATTCAGCTGTGGATCAAACGTTCAAGTGAAATTTCTTTCTAGAAAGCTGTGGTTCTTTCCAGGAACTGGTGGAACACAGGGGAAGAGAAAACTGCTTGTTTCTGGCCCAGAGAAGAGATCTTATCGACCACTTGGCCTTGTGTGATTGTAGTAAAGAGCAGAGAAGTTCAGTCAAATAAACTAAACGCACGCAACATTCACAACATTTTCTAGGAATAAATAACACCATAATTCCAAAGTCCATCAATGACCTTCACTATATATTGTCTGAATCAATGTAGTGCTTCAAGCCATTTATGCAATTATGCCTGTTGCTGTTGTGTTTCACCTTTTTTTTTTTTCGTGAACAAGTTTGATCTCAGTTCTGTGAGTTAACTGATGTTAAAGTGCTCAGGCCCACTAGCTGTGCCCGCGTCAGGAGAGACAAAGACCACCTTTGTATTTTGTTGACTTCAGTCTCTCAACTTCCTCAGATGCATTTCCTCTCCTTCCCCTGGACCAGAACAGATGTGGTGAGGCTTCAGCTGAAAAGTCACCGTCCGTCACACGCATGAACAGACATTAAGAGCCCAAAGCATACAGTGAGAGGCAGTAGACAGTAGAAAGGAAAGCAAAGATGATTTAATTTGAAGCTACAGTAATGTGAACAATTTACCAAGAAAAAAAAAAAATAAATCAATTGCTAGTCCTGATCTCTATAGCCTAAACTGGCCAGTCTAGTCACATATATGACACTACAGTGGATGTAACCTAAAAAAAAAACCTAATGTAATCTAACTGTGTTTGAGCCAGCTTTCCTTGAGAAAAGGGCAAGCATCGCAGCGCTGTCAAAATTCACAGAGTCCTGTTGCAGAGGCGAGCCCTGGCACAGGACTCCTGTGAACTCCTCCTGTCACTTAGCCGGCCTGTCAGTCAGCCATAATGGCAGTCAAATAACACTGTATCCACACATAAAGAGCAGGCAGGCAGCTCTCCATCAACATGAAATTTAGTTTGTGAGACATCCGTCAGACAGCCAAGCTACTCTGGACAGACAAATAGCCACCCTCGTAGGCAAACCATCACTACAGGCTTTTCAGCCTCTTACCCAGGCTGTCCATCAAGCAAAGGCTTCACTGTGGTTTTTAATATCCAAGTTTCTTGCCTAAAGGAATAGTTCAACATTTTATGAAAGCATTGTTTATGGAGCATTTTCTTGCTGAAACTCTGATACAACTCTCAACTCTTCTGTCTAATATAATCTTATGTTATATCACATTAGTTTAATTTCTACAAAAGTCAAAGTGGCCAAAAAAGACAAGTGGTTTTATGTAGCATTACAGTACGTGTTTGGCATTGTTATGGGGAAAATGCAGTGACAGGAGAAAGACAGTCCAGTTTTAGTTTTTCCTCCTGTTTCAGTCTTTGTTAATTTGAACTCAAGAATCTTTTTTTTTACATTTTACCTAGAAAGATGCTGCAAAAATTTGGGGGATGCTGTCGAAGCCTTCTGTTACCTAGACTCACAGAACAGCAGATATTCACTTCTAGAACTTGCTGAATGACACTCAACCTTCAGACCAATCAGAGAATTTCAGTAATTCCTGAATACTATTTGACACATTATATCAGAAAGATACATAAATGACTCGGAGAGGAGGTTCTCAGACTCACCCTCCTAACCAACCATAGTATTTCTACTTGACTGGGTTTAGAGCATGTTCACTTACTGTGATTTTATGATGTTGACTACCTGAAGCAGAACAGGACAGACTTTTAAGAACTGTAGAAGAGCACAGGAGAGAGAGAGGGATGGCTGGGCAGAGTAATTGGGTAGATTTTGAGTCCAAGGCTGAGGCAAGGACCCTGGTCGGGACACTGAATGAACTAAGGAGCAGACAATCAGACATCTGTGGACACCAGAAAAAACTTTCTTAAATCTTCAATAATCAATACAGGAAATTATTTTTACAGCAATGTCAAACAATGTAGAACACCTCCAACATGACTGACTGTGGGCTGTGAAATATGGCACAATACGCAATATTTAAAGGGGCCCAGGTGCACTGTGAGGAATTCTGGGAAACTTGGCCCCTTGACCTTCACTTGTTGAACAGCGCAGTATAACCTGGCATCTTTGGGAGGGCCCCCACCAAGTTAGAGGACTCGGCTCTCCCCTAGGGCACACTTCCCAGCAGGCCTCTACACACACCAAAAGCCTCAGCAAATCTGCATCGGTGCCAAATGCTCACTCTAGAACTAAACTGTGTCACTCTTTGCTTCGATATTTTTGCACTTACAATCATAACTGTCATCTCATGGTTCCTTAAATTACGTTAGTTACAGGCTTGGAACACTTAATCCATAACATTTAGCTGTAAGGGAAAGTATGAGGCTTTTCATAGCCAATGAATAAATACTCATGGCTGGTGTTTGTGTAAGTCTAACAACACACTCCTGTGTTACCAGTTTTAGCGATAAAACCTTTTTGATTGTGTGTGCTGGTCAGCAGAAAACAGAAACGTCAAATGGACGTAGCAATTATGAGGGTTTCAGAGATATGTTGGCCATGCCTGAAAGGCACCGGTGTGCGTGCATATATGTGCATTGAGTGTTTATGTGTGAACACACCTCCACAGCTGGATGTGTAGCTCTCAACGTGTCCATTTTGTAGAAGTGAGGCGCGTTCTAAATACAGCCCGTGCAATCACGCTTATGTTTTATAGCCAGCTCCCCGGGCGGTTAACTCCTGGGTGGACACACACCATGCATGTGGGCTAACAATCACTGCGGACAGGATGAGGAGCAATGTGTGTGTGTACGTATGTGTGTGTGCGCGCTGGTGTTTGATTGTGTGGTTGGACTTCATCCTCTCAGCCCTCCACCACTCATAGATTTAGACGTTGTTATTATTTCAGCATAGTTAGCAGCTGTGTTTTGGTGGAGGAACATGGCAATCATCTCCCCACTGCTGGCTTTTCTGTTGGTTGAGGGCTACAGTATTTATAACTGTGGACTGTTTTCATTCTACTTTCTCATGACACAACACAGACGTTTCTCGAAGTCCCAAAATCACATTTGGTTAATCCAAGGTCCATTTGACTTAATAAAATTTTGTGCCCATTTCGCTAAATATAGGTTAAAAATGTCACCAGATTCATCCAGGTGGTTGTATGGTTAGAGAGTTGGTGTTGCAGGCCCCCTAAACTCTAAATTTGCTGCTATTTACATAATGCAAATAAGTTAGTCAGTAAAAAGACAGAAAATGTTTATATATTTGGTACTTAAATAAAGGTATGAGCAAATAAATAAATCACAGATTATAGTTTTTATTGCATTTTAAAAAAGATCCCAACTTTTCTTGCTAATGGTGTTTGTATTCTAAAGCATATGTTCAACATATATAAAAGCATACTCAGTGTAGTTTAATTTGTCCAAAGCACCAAAAACTATGCGCATAGAGGTAGTACCACTGGGGAACAGGGATCCTGCAGGGCTCTGCTCGCTCTGCCAGAAAGTGAGTGGGTGATGACAGGTGACAGAAATATATCCGAGACAGACTTCTCCCTTAACAAACACCTCTGTTGGACTGTGAGCAGTAAAGGGTCACAGTTCGAAGCAGGTACTTCTTAACCGTTGGCTGCAGCATTGCACAGTTTTCTTCTTGCCTAAAACCACAACTACTGGCCCATGTCCTACCTTCTTGCATTCATTCTCTAGTTTGAGATTCCAAGCTCCAAAATTTGTTTAATTTTATTTATTTTATTTTTTTTGCTATTCCATCATTTTGTGGTTGTTTTTCTTACGGGAAGAATTAGAGGTAAAAGTTTCCCACTTATTTATTCATGTCCCCTATAATGTTATACTGTTGTTGTCATTTTCCACCTACAGACTTCCGTCGCCTCCATCCTGCAGTCACTTTGCCAGCAACCTCCATCTCTTCTACTTTTCTCAAGGAACAGCAGGATAGTCAAGCAATTTTCTGTCTTGTAGCTGAAGTCTACAAGATGGACCACTACAGACTACCACACTGATGTGGGTGCACCCTTTGCAGGCTACACTACAACTGTTATTGAATACAAAAAGTCAAGACTTCTTACACTTTCATTTTAATTTTGGGGACGGTGAATTATTGGCCTCAACTGAGCTCTACACCTCTAACCTGCCTGACATACACACACACACACACACACCGATCCCAAAGTCAAATGAATGCGCTTGGCATCTCTCTCTCTCTCTCCCTCTCTCTCTCTCACACTGTTTTGTTGGTAACCCACATGCAGACTTCCAGTGCCAGCAGAGTGTGGCGCAGGGTCGCTGTTTCCCACAGTCCCATAAAAGTCATACTTTCTTCTTACCCCCTGATCCACTGCTGTTGGTCCCCCCCCCCCCACCACCACCATCACCACCACAGAATCCCCGTCAAAATTTTCCACTTGTACCCAAAATAGTTGTCTGACTGCTGGCCACACTTGCCATGGTGCCCTCCTGTCGCTTATGGCTGTCTGAACACATATACACCTTATTACATTTTAATAGAAATTCATGTTCTTGTGAGAGTTTGTATGTGTGAATGAAAGAGAGAGAACGTTTGAGTAAACAAGATATAAATGAAAGCGTAAGTGTCGGCGTAAGCTAAGTGCCAGGTAACATTTACAACTGTACTATCAAATGAAATTTCAAATGTCTTATAACATTTATGAAATTTAAATAGCCAAGGGGGGTCACCAGGCATGTTGACAGTTAAGCTATGCACAAATGGCTCCAGAGATTGTTTGTCATTCAGTTAATATAACACATTTTTTTTACTTAAAAAAAAAGTAGGCTATAACTAGTGTATGCCAGCTAACATTAGTCACTACTCTTTTATTTTATTAACACAACATGTATAATCTTAAGTATGATAGTGAAAAATATAAGTAATGAGTTAATATAAACTATAGTAAAATTATAAAAAATGAATGATAATTACCTTTACCAGAGTTTAATCAGACTTTAATATTATACAAGGATTTTTTATTCTTTGGATAAACTACAAAGAAGTTCTGTCTAATGACATCAGAGGCGTAAAACCTGTGCCAAGTAAATGTGCAGACCATGCAAGCCCCATGGGACAAACCAAAAGACAACAAAATAAAAATGTAATAATTGAACAATATACCAAGATACAGATCCCTTAAAAGTGCTATATGGAACCACCATTTTCGGCTTTACATTGCATTTGCTATCTGTATTACTATTTAGATGTTGAATTATAATAATTTCAGAAATCATCAACTGCCTGAACAAAACGTGCATCCCAGTCCTGATCCCTGTTAATGCTTTTGCCCTAATATCACATTTTAAGGGGGCTGACAACACAGTGCAGGCAGTTGAAATGTATCCCCCGCGTGGTGACACAACAGTTCATCCAAACACTCCAGCGTGTTTGTGCAGCTACCTGGTTTTGGAGTGGGGGAGTCAGTAAACAGGTAAAAATGCTACAAATAGAATCTAGCCACTTAGGAATATAGTCTTGAGGGAGGGCAGCCTGCACCCGGGTCTGCGTCAGCACTGACCTTTTTGCTGTTTGCTGAAGGGATTTGATTTCACCTCTACCTCCCTCGCTTTGACTTTTTTTCAACATTCACACTTGAGCCGTCAGAGGAGGATAAAATGGCAGTTTTGTCCAGGAGGGAGAAGCTGTAATAGTTCAGTGATGAGCCAAATGATACCACACTAGTGATAAGCTGATTCCAGGAAGGAAATGTTTGGCATTTGTACGCAATATCCCTGAAGGTTACTGTATATCCTGGACGTCCATGCGTGCACGCTTCAAAATATACATTTGACATGGAAGTCAGAACCTGCATAAAACAAGGTCCAGTTGTTAAACCATGAAAATCTCAAAAAGCTCCACACTAAGCATTTCTGTCTATGAACGTTTTATGGCTAAAAGCTATTTGCAGTCACCCCCCATTGCTTGCTTACAACTACTACATACTTGTTCATGAGTTGCACATTGGTCTACTAGTCAATGTCACAGCACCCTCTGCTGACATTACACGGTCAAACATCACTTGTTGCTGACGGTGCCATATGTGAAAGAACATGGATACTGTCTTTATTTCCTCTATGTATGCTACTTTATTGTCCCTGTTGTTTTTTTCTATTATTGGTACACCACTATTTCCACTAGTATGATACTATTACTTAAGTTCACTGGTTTGGAAGTATACGTAAAGGAAGTAGCTACGTTTAAAAGATCTGGCTAAACATCAGGGTGAGCTATGTATTAAAGGTAAAATTGGTGTTAGCTTTAATTTAGTTTATTATTGATCCATTGGACCATTTGTCGTCTCATTTTCTTCGAACTCAGTTTATATGTACCGTTAAAAGGTGTTTGCTGTCGTCATCATTCCGTGACGCCGCTTCACAGCCGGTAAATTTATAAACATAAACGAGAGCAACAATAGCGACGGGTCTCCACATGAAACAGTTATGTTGGACTGTGACATCTTATGGAGGAACTTCTGTTGAAGCCAAAATACAACGAACATCTCATAACTAAGTAGAACATATAATTACAGTGAGCCGCGTTTTGCCATTCGCGTTAATGAACTGACTGTCGCACAAGTGACGTTGGTGTTTTTATTTTTCGCGTGTGCTAATTTATATAAAATAATTTCAGTTGGGCTATTACCTTTACATTAAAGAAAAGCCAGTTAAGATGTATCTAACAAAAAGGGGGATACTTAGCTAAACTGCTCTAGACTAAGCAAAGGCAAAGTAAGATAAAGTTAAACTGGGGAGTTAAGCACAAAGCCATACTGTGTGATTATTGTCAAAGCTAACAAATGGTAAGTTAAATACAGAAGAAGCTAACGTTAAGCTAAACAAAGCTAGAAAAAAAGCTAAACTGGTAAGGTAGCTGTCAAGAGCCATCATCTCAAGAACAACACATTGCAAATAGGATATTCACCTGCTTTGGAAAAATTATGTGGCCACAAATAGGCCCAACATAATTACGACTAGGTTTAAGCAGAATCTGGTAGGCTACAAGGCCATAAGTTACTTGTGGATACTTTCTGGCACCTTCAGAAGGATGTTTTCACAGTAGTCTAGGATAAATGTCCCACATGTTTAAGAAAACCTTGCATGAGCAAGCGCTCTAATAAAATGGTCATTCTCACAAACTGGAAACAATTCTTATTTTCTTCCTATTGTCTTTCAAGGCTCCGTTTCACATGTGCCCGTCTATTGTAATATTGGTACTCAGGAGACAGAGGAAAGTTTATGTCCCAAGGTTTTCAAGGTGTTTCCTTTGCTGACACAATGTGTGTGCCTGCAACATGTGGTTCCCTTTTATGCTGAACGTCAGCACTTCATAGCTACCCATAATGCACTGTGCTAAAGGTAACACCCATTTTATTTACCTGGAGGAAACCAGACATGAAAAATACCAGGCTGAAGGGAGGGGAAGAAACATAACGAAGGACACAAGGACAAGAGAAAAGGTTTGGATCCAGTTTGTTTTCATTAAATATGAGTCAGCTGTTTTGTTTTTAGTCAAAGTTGATTGAGGAGATCATTTGGATTCTACTACAGACACTTTGGAGTTTGTCCCACTGCCTGTTGGCAGTAACAAAGGTGTGAGTGAGAGAAGTGGGCCGGTCAGAGCAGAGGGCGGATCCTCTGTGTTCTCCATGTATGGACTCCAGCACACTTCATATGGTAAATAGATGGTCACATGGAGCAATAGTCTTGGAGCAGTGGAGGAGAAAAGGGAGGGAAAGAAGCAAGGAGAGAGACTGAGGAGATACACTGGAGAACTTTTAGCCTGCCTCATGTGCAGGAGGCGGCACGCGATTTAGAGCCCACTGGATCATATTACAAAGAGAAAGGAAACAACAGAGTTGGTGTGAGTGCCATGTTGTGCTCTAAGAGAACCCTTAGCTTTCCTCTTGCACCCTAATAGGGCTCTGTTTCTTTCATTTGGCTTCTTTTAGATTCTCCTGTTATTTGCGAAAGTGAAAGTTCAGATTGTGCCATCCTGCTTGCCGTAACTAGAGACCTCCTTACACTTTCTTGAGGGCAAGTAAACATCCAAGATGCCCACCAACTTCACTGTCGTGCCAGTGGAGGACACAGAGGATGGCAGCAACAGCGTGGGTGCAGCTGGAAGCAACAAACCTGTCATCCTGGTCTTTGGGGAAGAAGACAAGGACAACTTGGAGAGCCCTCAGTCAGGTAAGAATATATTGTAAAACAAGATTTAGTCTTGTAGACATGCTTGTGTGTTTGGAATCATGTGAGAACTGGAACATATCCCAGCATGCACTTAGTTAAAGTGTGTGAGTTTGATGAATCATTAGTGCATAAGCTGACACAAACTGCAAGATATGTGTAATGGTAGGCACACGCTGTGCACATCCCATAAACATACAGTTTGAAAGTGTGTTGATGCTCAGCTAGCCAGTACTTGCCGGGCACTTGCGTCAGTGCAACAGTGAGTGATTGTTTGGGACTTTTTGCTTCATCATGGTGCAGGGCTGTAGAATATTGTAATAGTACACAGGGCAATAGAGAAGCAGTGATGTCATGACTTGGTGTTTTGGGTCTTAACAGTAACAGCTGTTATGTTGTTTTGTATTTTTTTATGAAGGGCAAATGAACAGCCTTCAATACTCTAATATTAATACATTTATGCTGTATATAACTCTACAGCCATGGACATTCAAACTCAGTAAAGACCAAACACAGAACCTTTACTTTGAGATGTGATTCGTTACTTTTGTTTTTTAAACCAGGTGATTGGGGGCAATTAGGTCTTTGGAATGTGGGAGGAAACCCACATTAACACAGGAAGGAACATAAAGACTCCAATCATAGAGAACCCAGCCAGAGACATGTCTGTAAAGCTGCAGCACTAAGCACTGGGCAACCATGCTGCCCTGCAGCCTACAGCTGCTGAGGTGTAAGAGTCTTAGATGAGAGAAATCCATAGCAGATTAATGTGAACTCCTTCCACCTCTCTATTCTTCTCCTAACTAAGGAGATATAAGTTCAAAGCTCTTCCTGCTGCTCCTTCACCCAGGCAGTTTCTTTCTTGAGGAACGCCATCTGTCCAGTACATGAAGTTTCCAAAATTATTTTACAAACTTTTTGTCTCCCACAAAATCCCTACTGTAGGTAACAGATTTTTGGTTTAATTTACTCTATCTTTTTTTTTTTTTTTTGATACTACACATTTTGTTAACTTTTGAGAGTTTGCGGAACAAATCTAGACTACAGAACATTTGTACTTTTACTTGAGCAAAGAATGTCAATGTATGTTTTAGACAATTACCTGCTCTTTCACTCGAGTGTTGAGTTTGTGTACTTTTCACCACCTCTGCCGATATGACATTTCATGTATTTATACTAGCTGAAAGGTCTTTAAAGTCTACAAATTTGAGGGAATGAGCAAAGTTGGGTTATGGTTTTCTCAGTCTGTTTGCTACCATGTATGACCCCTTTTACACTACAGATGGCACTGGAGGTCTTTGAAGATAATGCGCTTTAAGATTTTGACTTGAGCTGCAACAATACTTGTGTTTTTGTCATGAACAGTTTTGAGATCAAGCTAAGAAATGGTTTTCTGGATCATTTTAACTGTTAGATCTCCACTGTGTGTGCATGAACACTTCAAGGGAAGCAATTAAGTGATGCATGATCTGCTGATGCCGTCCTGCTTTTATCTAATGTTTCTGTCTAACTCAATGCAGAGGTGGTAAAAGTAGGAGATTGTTTGCCATTAACACTAGATAAACTGACTTGCTTCATTATCTTTCGCAATCCTTCAGTTGCAATCCCACTTGCCAAGTGGCTGCACTTGTTAAATTCCACACTTCCTCAAAAACACCATGTGACTTGTATCTGCATGTACACTTGTGTGCGTACATGCAGTCAAAATTAGTTCATCAAGGACTGCTACATAGGAATTTGTTTCCTTGGGCAATGCCTAATACGTGCTTCATGAAAGGCGTGGAGGTGTTTGGAGTTGCCTATCTAGATTTATAATTATCTGGATAATTATGATTTTATGTTTTCGTAACTCCTGGGAATTAATGACATACTTTATGTCTGACTTGATTCCCTTGGGGAAATTGTTGTTTGGACAGCTGCAGTAGATGAGGGCACTTATAGGGTTTCTGTGTCTTGTCTAAGGACACCTCCGCATGTAGCCAGGAGGAACCAGAAGTCAAACTACCCTGGGGTTTAGATATATGCATGTACCGTTAATTGTTGCAGAAGGCGTGCAGCAATTTAGAGTAATTGGTCTGTTATGTCGGAAGATTAATGAAAATCGTTGAGCTGGAATCAGTTCCAGCAGCAGGTTAGTGTCCAGACATTAACAGTGCTATGTTCCCAGGTCTAAGAGTTGCAGAACTAAAGAAAGTTCTCTAGAAAAACACACACACACACACACAGTTCTCATTAAACATGCCATCTGTGTAAACATTAACATCCCAGTGCCATCTTCCTAAGCTGTATCTTGCAGCCAGTGTCTTTTTTATGACAGGACCTGCTTGGACTGTGGTTTAACCCCTAAGGTGAGGTTTTACATGTATTGTACAAAGTCCTGTTGGTCACTATTGTTGTCTTTGAGAGAGATAGTTGTCATAGACTCTTTCTTTTTTTTTTAGGTTTCCCAAAGCATCAAGTCTGATGTGTCTGATGAAGTGTTTTACCGTTTCCAAAAATGTCAAAATATTCTGTCAACTCCTTATTTTAAATCCTCAAAATCTATATTGTGAGCTACTATTGGAACCTTCTGATAATACTGGCAAAGCTGATCAGTGAGGGGAAAAAACGTTTCTGGATATAGAGTTTACTTACTGTGCTGGCATGTGTAGTGACTGAACAGTACAACATTATGTTAGTCATCACTAATAGCATTGTTTCTAATGTGTTAGGTAGGTATGATGCACCTCTCCCCTGCAGTAATTCTGAAGGAGGTTCCTTGTTAGTCAGCTGCCTCACCAAACTGGTTTGAGACTGGTCCAGAGGACAGGAAAATTCAAGATCCTCTCTTTGTGTTCTTTTTCCTTGATATAAGGTTGACATTTTAACAATTTCTCCATACATCTGAAATGTTGTCAAGAAGATAACTTGTTCCTATGTTCAGTTGAATATTTAGGTTTATTGCACTTGATTCCAACTTAAACAGATCTATACAAAATTAGGATGAATCAGGTTTAAAGCAAGAGTGAAACTAAGGATCTGTGTGCTTTGCTGACAGCCCCCAGGAAATATTACAGAGCAATATTTCTATCCACCAGGCATTAGTAAATAAAGAGCAACTAACCAAACAGGTAATGGAAAATGTGTATTTATGCAATGGCGAAATGTAAAACGGGGAAAAAGAGGAAGAACATTCCTCTTTTTATACTGTTTTAAAAGGGAAACACTAATGATAACATACCAACATGGACAAAATTGATAAAGACCCACATTGGTCACTGAAGTTACTTGAAATTGACAAAAGTAATAATAAATAAAAATGAACTCAGGAAAAACAGACATTGCTTTTGAGTTGCTGTTCAACAGAAGCATTAAAAAAAACAAAAACAAATCAGTGAAACTAAAACTTATGGTACCCTTAATTTAATGTTTTGTTGCACAACCTTTTGAGGTATTTTGGTTCACTCCTCATGCACTCACAGCTCCAGTTGTCTCAGGTTTGAAGGGTGCCTTCTCCAGACTGCATGTTTCAGCTCTTTGCACACATGTTCAAAATGAGTTATATCAGGAGTCATAGAAGGCCACTTCAAAATAGGCCAATGTGATTTGTTCTTAGCTATTCTTGTGTGGCTTTAGCTGTGTTTTGGGTTATTATCCTGTTGGAGGACCCATGACCTGCGAAAGAGAGCAAGCTTTCTGACACTGAGCAGTATGTTTTGCTCCAGAATGCCTTGATAGATGCAAATATGAGGCATACAAAGAAAAGAACACTGTTCGTAAAGTGCCACATGGAGGAAGCTTGGTTATGTTTTGGAGCTGCTTTTCTTTTTTTGGTAATCATTTGTATTACCAGTCTCTTCAATTTGTCAACAGCTTTCCTCTTGCGGCCTTGTCCAGGTAGGTTGTCTACAGTCCCGTGAACCTTAAAATTCAGAATAATAAGTGCAACTGTAGTTACAGGAACGTCAAGCTTTATGGCCTTTACCTTTATCTCCTGAGACAACCATGATACCATACAGCCCAGTGACTACTTTTCACCCAGACTTACTGATTACATCTGTTAGAGTAAATATGAGGTACTCTCTGATTTATAATTTTCTTATTACAATGTTACTTCACTCATAAGGATAATTTCTTGTTTCTTACTCATTATGAACGATATATGTGTTTGATGTTTAATCCTGTAAGCAACAGGAGCATGTACTCTGCTCAAGCTGCTCCCTGCACACAGACATAAAAACAGGAAGTGGTTTGGGGCTGCGGACTTTGGCTGGGAAAAACAGAAAAGTCCGGAGAAAAGGCTAGCAGTCTCAGAGTTGAACAGTTCTTGTTGCTATATGCCTGTGCTTATGTATATTAATTAAGTGTCTTCTCCTTAGAGGCAGTTCTTTTGTTTGCAGTATAATCATCCTATATTCATTGTAACCATAGCATACGCCCATATCATGCAACTTCAAGGCGTGTCATATTTTTAATAAAAAGCTTGCACAAAGGGGAGACGGACGGAGTCGAAGGTGGAAAGTCCTGAATGAGGCATTTATAACGCTAAGACCTCAGGCCGGCTCCCCTTGCAAGTAAAAAGGCCGAACAAGTGTCCTTGTTGTGCTTTGTTGTCTCCGTCTCTCAGCATATGAAAAGTGTTGTGGCTATTTTAGACCCAACAACATCCATGATGCTAATAACAGGACACACATTAGTGTTACATGTCCCTATGGTAAAATCATTTTTAATCTTTTCTAGGGTACCATCATTTTTGTTTTTTAAAATTCTGTTGAACAACAACTCAAAAGCAATGTCTGATTGATGTATTACTTTTGTCAGCTTCAAGTTATTTCAGTGACCAATAATGGCCATATGTTTTAAGGGCAAATTTTATATTGCACATATTTAATATAACTGATGTATAAACCTCAATGAGCCACAGATGTTATACGCAAAGAAGTATGGACACCTGCTGGTTGAAATGATCACTGCATGTGAAGCTTTTTGCAATTGGTGCAAAGGAAAAAAAAAAAAGAATTAGGGTTGCCACCAGTGTGGCACCAGTGTGAGTCACTGTATGTGCACCAATACACACCTGTGTGTGTGTGTGTGTGTGTGTGTGTGTGTGTGTGTGTGTGTGTGTGTGTGTGTGTGTGTGTGTGTGTGTGTGTGTGTGTGTGTGTGTGTGTGTGTGTGTGTGTGTGTGTGTGTGTGTGTCTTTAAGAGAGAGGCCATCATCCCTTTATGCTAGTCTATGTTAGTCAGCCTACAACTCGTCACAGGGCTAAGGCAATTATTAATAGAAAGGTAGCTTGTGAATAATTACTATGTTCCTGTTGTTTTCACACCACAAACTGCCTGCTGGTGTTTTTTCCATCACCGAGAGCTGCACTCAAAGGTGGATATTGTATATAATCTACCATGAGCTATGACATGAGCCTCATTGTAACTAGTGTATAACCATTGCTTATATCTGTTTTATGACCAGTGTGTTGTTCATTGCATTCCCAGTCAGATGAACGTAATGTGAATTTTGTTGTTTTCTGCATTAAATTGTCATAAAACTTTATCTGATCTTCATTTAAGTCAAGAGTATTACAAAATATGATGTGCCTAAAATAGTAACCTTATAGTGCTAGTGGAAAAAGTATGTGTCAGGTGCTAGAATACCTGGAGTCTTGTTAAGAAAATTAGTTTGGAGGTGTAGGCTAGAGCTACTTTGAGTAATAAAAAACACCCAAACCTTTTGAGTTTGCTCCGTACAAGAATAATGTGCTTATGTGAAAAGAACTTTCATAGGATCTGCGATCAGTTATTGATGATTTACATGATGCTGGAAAGAGTTCCAAAATGATTTCAAAGGCTTCACCTGTCACAATTTCACCAGTCTGCAGTTAGGCAAACAATCTATAAATGGAGACACTTTGGGACTGTGACTACTCTACCAAGAAGGGGCAGCCAGTCAAAATTACCCCCAAGAGCACAACAAACACTCATCAATGAGATAAAGAAGAAACTGTAAGGGACAGCTTAAGATTTGAAGGCATCATTGGAACTGGCTAACATCTGTGTTCATGAGTCTACAGTAGGTAAAACATCGGACAAGCAGGGTGTCTATGACAGGACACCACGAAGGAAGCTGCTGCTTACTAAAAAAAATTGCTGAATGCCAGAAGTTTGCCAAATAGCACATTGACACTGCACAGCAGTACTGGCAAAATGTTTTTTGCAACATTTCAAAAATTTCACATACTATTTATTTCCATTGTATACAGTTAAATAGTCATCCATTCCCAGTGAAAGGAACAGACATGCTGTCCTGCTTCCATATGTCCACTGCCAATTTACGTCATTGATATTCCCAGAACAATTGAATCTGAAGCTAGAGATGGATACACAGTGGCTACAGAATACCACAGAGCTAAAAGTCATTACAAATCTAACTCTACATACTGGGGGTGTTAGATTTTCCAGAAAGATTCTTTCAGTTGGTTTGAAGGACAGAGGTTCTGTCTTAGAAACAGTTTAACTGTTGTGAGCATACAGTAAATGTAACAAACACTAGTCATACACAGTCTTCTTGCTCATCATTGCATGCTACATTTTGCTCCAGTCTTCACTTTGTCATGTGCATCCACAGTACACTGTTCCTCTTAACTGCGCTCTATTGATATCTGAGCCCCTGTTAACCCGATGGGTTCTGCAGTTAAATTGGCATCTAGTGTGGTAAGATTCGAGATCTAACAGACTGAGGCCAATTCATGGCAACCAGGAGCAAGACAAACCAAATTGAGAAACAGTTTGAAAGGCATGTCCTAGTGTTACTCTGGGCTGTTTTGTCTTTTCAAAGGTGTACAAGAGCAGATTCTAGGGGCAGGGCTGTGGGGAAGACCCTTATAAAATTAAATCTTTATCCTCTGTTTCTTTGGCCCTTAATATTTTATAAATGGTACCTGGACTCTGTTATCCCGGGGTTTTATAGGATGCATCCCCATAACTAGATGCGGGAGAGTTCACTGGTCCCAAACATCACAAAGCTTTAAAAAATCAAAAACACCATAAAGACCATGTATGATTAACACATTAAAAAGTAGTTAAAAAGTGACTTTTGATGGCACCCAAAATAATTTTCAGGTTAGCAACCAGCAAGATGTAGGTAACAACTAATTTATTCTTATTTTCTGCAAGCCGACAAATATGTCAATTAAAAAATGTATCCTGTCATCATTATTCATTAAAACATGTAAAATAAGCCAATATATGTAATGTAATTTAGAATTGCATTTACTGATATGTGTGACAATTGTATTGATAAACTAACGAATGATACATGGATTTGCAAACCACACTGCTGTATCTACAGGATGTCCTTTTGTCTTAATAGAAGATGACGGTCAGAGAGAGTCCAGTCCATTCATCAACTCAGACAATGATGAAGAACAGTATTATGAAGGCAAGAACATGGCTCTGTTTGAGGCAAGTTCTTTCTCCACATATCTACAGTTTATAAATGTTAAAATATTTTCTGCATGTGCAAAACAATTGCTAAAAAGCTCATTCTTAATTTATGTGATCTGTGGTACAGGAAGATTATCTGCTATCATGGTATCATTTTGTGTTATAGAAATAACTAATAATATTAGTTTAAGTAGCTAACACATATAATCATTTGTTTTAACTATTTGGTCATGTAAGACAAAAGAAATTAACTGTTTGCGTTTATTTTTCTCTGATGCTCTGCAGGAGGAAATGGATAGTACTCCTATGGTATCATCCCTTCTCAACAAGCTGGCCAACTACACCAACCTGACCCAGGGCGTTCGTGAGCACGAAGAGGCAGAGTACGCTGATGGAGTCAAGAGGGTCACCGTCATGGTATGGATTTCTTTTGTTCTGTGCCATCATTTGACTCCTCTGTGTACATAACCGTTTTATGTACCTTCACCTTTCAAGCAGATTTAAATATGTGCCTCTTTCCCACTTCTGTTTCATTATCTTTGTTTAGAATTCTCAACTAGTAGTCTATTAAAATATGAATACTTCACTTTATCAAATCTTGCCTATGAAATTAAAGAATGAAATCCAAAATCCAGTATGACATTGCAAAATTAATTTCTGCTTTTCAGCACTGTAGTCTACAGCTACTTGTATTTGGGAGTATTTAGAGTAGAGTATCATAGGCTGTATTAGAAGAAAGATGTATCATGCTGTGAGTCTTTTAAACTAACTCTTTGTTCATGTTAGCAGACTGGTTCCTTTGTAGTACGACTTGAAAAAAGGAGAACTTGCCACTAGCACTCTACTTTTTGACAGATGTTTACCACAGCTTTTGTCTCATTTAGAGAGAGCCAACTCTCTCTGCAGGTGCAGGATCAGCCATGTCCTTCAGAGGTTGCTGCCCCTGCCACTCCCATTATGTGTAATCCTTTGGTTCTAGCATTTGTGCATTGTCAGGCCCTCTGAATAGTTTGCTGTCTGAATCATTTTTGCAGTGCTGATTAGTGATAATGATATAATATTTCTGAATTAACAGCTAACAAAATACAGATTGAGTTAGCTGTTAATACATTTTAATCACACCATGTGTGTGCCAAAACAACCCAGTGTTTATACTTTGATATTACTTATTACTTAAAATTGTAGCTGTTATCAACCTTTAAACAAAGTCTCAAGAGCAATAAGATCCCCTTTGTTCTTGGCCCTGTGTGGTGTGAATTGCCTGGCAGGTATGAGAGAAAGACCTCAAATCTCAGTTGACTAGTTATATTCATGTTAAGGTTGAGGTTGTGGCGTAGATATCTTTAACTGTGTGGGCCAGATCAGTCAAAAATCTCTCCCTCACATGTAATAAGACTCCTCCAAAAATCTTGAGTGGTGAATGAGGAAAAAATGTAGCAGAAGCCATGGTGCAAAAATAGATTTATTCATTGACAAGCAAGATGCACTAAACCAAGCCATCGAGACCAATAGTGGTAATGATTTCCATCCACCCAGAGTGCACCCTGTTCTATCTCCAGAGGTTGTGCTACCATTTTCCTCCCTGTATGGGTTTTCCCCTGGTAGAGAATGGCTCTGCCAAAAAAATTCCCCAAAATGCTATCATCCTACTACCTCACAGGAGTGCCAGATGTTTCTGTTAGGGGGAAGCAAAAGCCTCTCAGTTCTACATTTTATGCAGTGTTATCATGAGACTCTCTAATTTAGCAAAATGTCAATAATCTTTCACCACAAGGCAACGTAAGCTATACATTCTATGAACTCAACGGGCATGTGTAGCCGAGACCTGCTGGTGGTTCAACCTTCGCACTTCTGGTTGGCTGGATTGGAGAACACAGACACGGAAAACTGTGTGTACAAATGCTGGCTGTAGCTTCAGATTTAACTACCATATATGTGTTCGGTATTGATCTTTTCATCGAACACTCTTAAATCTGCCCAAATGTCAAGCTAATCAGAAAAAGTATTGCTTCCTCCTTTAGAAAGTGTTTGCCCATACTATCCCTTGTGCATGGTAGCACCATTTACCACTGTGCTACTGAGAATTGTAATGTTGCTGCAAGATCTTTAGCCCTTATGTTTAACAGAAAGTAGAGTAATGGATGGTAGCCTGGTATATTACAACAATATGGAAAATATGACTGCTAAGCTGTTTGTCGCTTCATTTACAAATATTTCACTTGGTACAAAATCCTGTTTATTTCTAAGCCTTTTAGGCTACAATTTGCACAATGTTGGGCATGATGGAATCTGAATTACTAGCATGCATTGAAATTTTCATTCTGTTAGGCTGTGGCATAGGGCAGGATTTCTGAAATATTGAGGTCATGAACCCCCCTACCCCTAAGCCTGCTCTCAATGTTTGCTGAAGCCCTGGTGATCTACTGATTTATTTCAGTGAAATTGTTGAGAATATGCTCTTTGTAGGTCTTTTGTAGTTTTATTGACTGAACATCTACAGTCTAAAAGAGCATAAAAGACAGCAGGGTCTTGGTCTGTCGCTCTGTATAGAGGCATTGAGAATGTTTCACTAAAACCCGCCCCCTGAATGGTAGTTGCATTTTTTTTAAGAGTGCACTGAAGTAAGCTTGGCACTAAAATAATCAGGCTATGCAGAGAGAGTGAGGTGGACAAAAACTGAGATAAGACGAGAGACACTTAGTAACAAAAAGGAGAAGATGTGGGAGATCTGGAAATCCACATCAGGCACTTTTCCACATTTAGGCAGACAACCCAGTGTGGTGGAGATGACCAAGGACAAAGTAACTCATAAAATGGTATGTAGGCTGCACTTTGCTTTTTGGAGAGGCACATGGAGTATATGTTTATACAGTTGGTTGCAGGATAAGAGGATGGAGGATAAGAATAATGTTAGTGGGTTTGAAGTCAGAACAGAACTGTTGTGTGGATTATAGATAATATTTTACCTAATGTATGTTAAAATGATACCAATGTGATGTGAATTATTCAAAAATGATTTCCTTTGCTTTTGGAAATATGAGAAAACATTCATAGTTATTGTTCAAAGGCACTTTTCAGAAGACAAAAACATTCAAATTCAATTGTATTTCTTTATATTTTGATTAATAATTGTTATTCTGTGTCCCAAATGTTGAATGTTCTTCATGTTTTAATGACGCTGTGAGTGGAATTACAATTTACAGGGGACAACCATAAAACTAATATACTATAAAGCACAACTTCAGTGGCCATTTGAACTTCTAAACCATTTGTCTTATAATTTCTTTCCATTGTATTCACAGACACAAACCAAAAACTTCTGATTAATACCTATATTTTACCTGAAAGCAAACCCTAGTTCACTCTATAAGCTAATGCTATTAATGACAAACATTTCTCGTTCTTGTGTATACATAAAGCTTTGTAGGAAGAGCAGGTTAAATCAGGTAATTATTCTCCAACATGATATTTCCCCTTTGTGCTTTTATCATGATACGTTAAACTTGCATTACTTTGTCCTTTGGAGTAGAAAAATGAGCTCACATTTTTCTGTAAGTCAGTAATTTATATAGTTATATTGTATATGTATATTATATATTGTATATGTATAGAGTTATTGCTATGACTGTTCTTTCTATCTATATTGACTATAAAGATGTCCCCTCCTAGCATTGGCACGAGGCTTCAGCAGGCAGAGTTGACTGAATTAGGTCAGTGTGTTCCAAAGTGATGGTCATTTGGTGCAAAATTCAGTGTGTCTGCACTGTGAGCTGCACAGGAGACACGGTAGCAAAGAATTACAAAATATTGTAACTTTGGAAGATACCTATTTGATTCTGCTGAAGTTTTATCTAAAAATTGGTCAAACTAGGACTAGGACTCTGAACCTTTTCCTCAATTTTTTTACATCGGAAACTAATTAGAAAGGTACTGTATCTCTTGAGGACCGCTATCGACAAGTATTTGTTTCAATTGCTACAGACAGTCTTTGCATCACTAAGATGTCACATTAAATTGCCATGGAGATTGCTTTTTGGTTTTCTTGGCAGATTAGTGGTTTGGTCCATACCATACCTGGGATCTGCTGGCTTCGAATCTAAGGGGCGTTGGTCACATGTCATTTTTGCCTCTGCAAATTCTTAATATCGGTTTTGATGCTTGCTTATTATTTATTATTATTATTATTTTGGAATAAGCAAGGACAGGAAAGTTCAACTGATGACATTTTGGAGTTCCACTGGACATCTCTTCTCCTCCTTCTTCTTTGAGCCGTTAATGTTAATTCTCAAATTCAGATTCTGAATTGCATATTTGTACATCTTTATCCATCACCAGGTCCCACAAATGGGAACCTTTATAGGAGTTTACCTGCCCTGCATGCAGAACATCCTCGGAGTGATACTCTTCCTCCGTCTCACCTGGATCGTTGGTACAGCAGGAATCCTGGAGACCTTCGCCATTGTCTCCATGTGCTGCATCTGTGTGAGTAACTCATAAATCCAACAGCTTAGCAAAGTGTCGTCTTGACAGTGATAGCCATGGGATGTCTGAAGTTGAGTCTGAGTCTGAATCACCACAGCTGTCTTCAAATGTATGGTGTATTGATTAATGACAGGATTAATTTCCTTGGCAGAGCTCAAAGATAAGTTCTCAAAAATAGCAGAAAATCAGTGTCTTATTTACAAACTCAGTTTGTACGTCAGTAGCTCCAGATGGCCAAACAGAGGGTTGACTGTTTGAAAGGTTTGAACTTAAATGCTCAGCACTCATGTGATGTGATGGATACAATCTCCACACAACACCCTCTTGCAGTATATACACACCCTGAAAGGCCCTGATGATTTAGACTAAATGATGATAAGAGAACAAAGACGTGATGTTAGTGAAGCTGTTTAGACGTATGTTGATACTATTCCATGTGTTTGTCTTTTTTAAGAGGGCTGGATTTGGTTTTAATAAGGTGTTAGATAAAGGTATAAACCCTATTCCTGAAAAGTTCCGATATTTGCTGAAATGCGATCATCATGAGTCAGTTCTCAAAGACTACTACCAATTTTAAAAATGTACATCTCTCACGATCTGCCAATGGGGTTTTGTATTAAAATCTAAATCAAATCCAGTTTTATGAATTTCATCTAAACAAGTTTTCATTCAACACATTAATGCAGGTGCTGACAGAAACATTAATGTAGTTTGGGATTTAATAAAGAATACTCTCTAATGATCTATAATATTTAAAAAAGGATTTATGTGGCTCCTGCTCTTTATAGACATCTCCAGACTTAAAGCTTGGCCTCATCTAACCTTTTTTTATTTGTAAGATAATATAATAATTCATTTAGAAATGTTTTTCTCTTATTTTCGATGCTACTGAACCCAGAACTCAAACTATGTTATCTGCATTGTTACTGTTGCTTTAAAATAAATGGAAGCTATGTGTGATTGATTACTTCTCATTGATCCCAAGCATTTCTCGCTTCTCACTTATTCTCCCTGCAGACCTTGCTCACAGCCATATCAATGAGTGCCATAGCAACCAATGGAGTTGTCCCAGGTACAATATGAAATTTTGTTGTAAATCTTTTTTCATGATTAGAGATACTGCAGTATTTTCATTCACCACTGTCAAACTAATTTATGTTTGTGGACAACTTTATTAAAATTTAAGAAGATCAGCAAGACAAGGATGTGAAACCTTTGGCATAACCAGTTTTTTCTGCATTAGTTGGTCTGTCTGGACTAACACAATGTGCTTAAGCTAATGATACATTTATACAGTACACCCTATTAAACACATCTATTAAACACTGATAATGTTGGTGGAAAACGTAAGTGAACCATTGGATTTAACAACTGGTTGAACCTTCTTTGGCAGCAGGAACCTCAAACTTGTGCTTCCTGTAGCCGTGGATTAGATCTGAAGAACACTGAGGAGGAAATTTGCATTATTCTTCCTCACAGAACAGCTTCAGCTCAGTCACATTGATGTCTGGTGTTAATGGCTCTCTTGAGGTTATTTCACAGCATCTCTGTTGGGTTTACATGTGAGCTCTGACCACTCCAAAAGGATTTCCTTTGTTTGAAGCCATTCTATGGTGGATTTACTTTGTTCTTCAGGGTCATTGTCCTGTTAAATCAACTTTTACTGAGCTTAAGATGGCAGACAGCCTCGCTGATTTGATCCTGTAGTATAATTTGTTAAATTTGGGAATTTATATTCCCTATAATAATGGAAAACTGAAAGCAATCGTTTGTGTGTAATTAGTTAATAGACAGTAGATTGTGTCAATTATTCCAAATGGTTCACTTATGTTTTCTTGCCACTATGTATAAAAAAAAAACCTTTTGACCTTATTTTCCTTCATGAGCAGCATTTCTGTGGTGAACAATATTGGGTAATTCAGTATTTTACAGTCCTGTAATTCTCATTCTGTTTATTGTTTACAACTTTTTTCTGCTGTTCTGTGGTTATGGATTGCTGGATAATTTTGTGTTTAAATGCAACAATCCCAGTAGGAGTGGAGATATCACAATGGATTACAAAAAGTCATGCCAGAAAAGTATTTTATATGCAGCTTTTAATGGTCAAATTAATGATTTGCAAGTTTCCTCTGCATTCCTAATCTCTTCGAAGCTGGTGGCTCGTACTACATGATCTCTAGATCTTTGGGTCCAGAGTTTGGAGGGGCAGTGGGTCTCTGTTTCTATCTGGGCACCACCTTCGCTGGATCAATGTACATACTTGGTACCGTAGAGATTCTGCTGGTATGTTCTTGGTCTGGCAAAATGATATATTAGGTACCTGTGCCAAACGTTAATAACACATTCCACCAAACCATCTGTCTGCTGTCTTCCCATTTCCAGACATACATTGTTCCAACAGCAAAAGTGTTTGACGAAAATGAAAATGAGCCAATGGTGAATAATATGCGCCTCTATGGCACGTGCTGCCTGCTCCTGATGGCACTGGTAGTGTTTGTAGGGGTGAAGTAAGTATCAGCACAAACACACTCAAGCACACACACCAGCACATAGACTTACAGGACATCTGTTCCCCTCCTCTCTACAGGTATGTGAACAAACTGGCTATTGTGTTTCTGGCCTGTGTGATTCTCTCGATCTTGGCTACATATGCAGGAGTCATCAAGACGCTCATAGAGCCACCTGACTTCAAGTGAGTAACAGCCAAGCACGGTTTGTCACTAAGCAATGACATGTTGTCAAGACTGAAATCCCTGTCAGTTGTTTAATTAAATTTAGCTTATTTTATTTTTAGGGATTAGTGTCCTCACAGAATCTGAGATGCTATAGTTTTTGACCTTGTGATGAATTTATTGTTTAGGGATCATACAGATTGTAGGTCATTCATATTTAGAGCCCAGTTGTTTAGGAATTACAACCTGCATTGTAATTATACAATATGTCGGGTTGATTTAAAAAAAGAAAAATGCTGAAAACACTATTCATCCTCTCTCTCTCTCTGCAGAGTCTGTCTGTTGGGGAACCGCTCTCTGAAGAATGAAATGTTTGACACGTGTGCGAAGATAGAGGTTGTGAAAAACAACACAAAGACCACCAAGCTCTGGTCCCTCTTCTGTGGCGGTCAATATCCCAACTCCACCTGCGATACATACTTCAGCTTAAACAACCTGACAGAAAAAACGGCAATACCTGGGCTTCGGAGCGGAGTTATCCGAGGTGAGAGGCATGTGAGGAAGGATGAGCAAAAGGCCAGTGGGATTTCCTCTTCTGCCACATCATACACTAACCTGGAAGCTGCTGGTTTCATGAGAAATTGCAAAGATGAGCATGAGCAAGCTGCTGATGTATTCTTATTTTGTCTGTCTGTTAGACAACTTGTGGAGTAACTATGGTCAGGCTGGTATGATTATAGAGAAGGAAAACCTACCTTCTGAACCAGCCCAGGGCTTCTCCACTGACACTAATAAGCGGTATGTCTTCAATGACATCACCACCTGCTTCACTCTACTGGTGGGAATATACTTCCCCTCTGTCACAGGTAGAACACACACTACAGCACCTCTGTTAAAAGTGCTGAATTGACAACATTTGAGAGGCGTATATGAACGAATGCCGGAATAACCTTTTAACTGTGTGTTTTATTTCAGGTATAATGGCTGGTTCGAATAGATCTGGTGATCTCAGAGATGCCCAGAAGTCGATCCCAATAGGAACCATAATGGCTATTCTCACCACCTCTTTCATCTGTATCCTCTAGAGTGTGTGTCTGTGTGTCGATGTAGGTTTTGGTTGGTTTTCCAATTGAGCGCAACACTGATTCTGTTGGTTAACAGAATCAGTGTTTTTTCCAGTCGGTTACTAGAAATATGCAGTGTAAGCATTTTATAATAATAATAATAATAATAATTAATACTTTATTGAACCCCTTGGGGAAATTGTGGGTGGACAGCTGCTATACGTTATGTCAGCGCTACACTACGGGGTTTCGGTGTCTTGTCCAAGGACACCTCAGCGAGTACCCGGGAATTGAACACTCACCCTGGGACTCGTAGGCGACTGCTCTGCCCCCTGAGCTTTTGGTCTTAACTTGATATTTAGACATCTCCTGTGTGGTCCTCTTTGGAGCTTGTATTGAAGGTGTGGTGCTGAGAGACAAGTGAGTGGATTTTCTGTCAACTTCTTGCTCAACGTAAACCAGTGAGTGTGGGGGTGCACTGGCAGTTTGAAGGTTTTTATGGGTGATCAGAAGCTTTTAAAAGAGACTCATTAGTGTTGAATAGCTGAGGAGTTTGAAATCAGTATCTAGTGCTTTATTGTGAAGCCCTATGCATTTTGGGATATGACTGAGTACCTACAAGGTACAGGGTATCCTGTCACCCAGCACATCTTGTAAACTTCACACTTGCTTCTGGTTGTTGCAGGTTTGGTTTCTCACTGAAGAAAACACCGGTGATTGGTGCTCTGGCCTGGCCGTCACCCTGGCTGATTGTGATTGGCTCCTTCTTCTCCTGCTGCGGGGCAGGGCTCCAGAGCCTCACTGGCGCCCCCCGGCTGTTGCAGGCCATTGCTCGGGATGGCATCATGCCATTTTTACATGTCAGTATTGCACAGATGTGGGATTTTTCTTATGTTACACTCGTGTTCTTTTACACTCATCACCAAACGACAAGGTGACTGTTGTTTTGTAGGATTAGATTTACACAGAAATCTTTTCGAAGTCTCTGACTGATTTATGTGTATGCTGCAGTTCACTTCTGCCACAATACAGCGATTTGGAAGCATCCAGACATACAAAGTATATTTAGACCACATTCAAATCTTAAATAATGGTTGATGAATTCTGTTTAGCGTCATCCTCTGTAGTACCAAGAGTGTAACATTGCCCGCTTTACGCCACTTCACTATCACTGGGACTGTTGTGTCCTCTCACATTAGTCATGGACTGCTTTAAAAAGATGTTTTAGGGTCAGCAGAACTAAAAGGTAAACATTTTCTTTTTACTCTTTAACATTTTTATGATTGAAAGGTTCCCACAAAAAAGCAGACAGTGAAACTTGCAGTTTTTTTTTGTTTTTTTTTTTTTGGCAAGTTTAGATACATCAGCAATGCTAATAATGAAATGTCACAAAGTACACCTTCACCAACTGTTGGCATTCATCAGATTAAAACAACATTTATGAAAATGATAACTCAGAAGTCATTTGAATTGGCACCTTCTTCTTCTGCATGTCTCTTTCTCAGGTCTTTGGTAGTGGGAAGGCTAATGGTGAGCCCACCTGGGGTCTCCTGCTGACAGTTGGGATCTGTGAAATAGGGATCCTCATCGCTTCTCTGGATGCTGTGGCCCCCATCCTCTCCATGTGCGTGCTCTAACACTGCTCTGTCTTCACCTACACCTCTTGTTTATCGCCTGCTCTTCCAAGCCAGTTTTTCACCTGCACCATTGCGTGCATGTGAGTGCAGTAGCTTTTGTTTTTATTGATCCTTCTCACTGGTGTGTTTGGTCAGGTTCTTCCTCATGTGCTATCTGTTTGTCAACCTGGCTTGTGCTGTTCAGACTTTGCTCCGTACCCCTAACTGGAGACCTCGTTTCAAGTTCTACCACTGGTGAGATGTAAACCAAACTGTGTATTCTATATTGGTCCATACCATACCTGCGATCATTAAACCATCAACAACCTGTGTGTACGTGTGTATGCATCCTGTAGGACCCTGTCCTTCTTAGGGATGAGTCTGTGCGTCTCCCTCATGTTTATCTCCTCCTGGTACTATGCCCTGGTTGCCATGATGATAGCCGGCTGTATCTACAAGTACATTGAGTACAGAGGGTGAGTCTGGAGGCTTCAGTTCAACATATCAATTCAAAATTGTTTTAAACTTTTTATTACTGGTAGCATTCAAGCAAAAACAGATTAGATTTTTTTTTAAAGCCAGTTCAATGTCACAACAAACACAAAGATGGTCGACTGCCAAACTTGTCTGGAAACAGTCAACAGAAGATGGGCCTTAGACAATAAGGCTGATAGTTAGGACCAGGGAATCTGTTGGCCAAGACAGTAAGACCAATGAGCATGCAGGAAAACTACTTCTGACTGAGGATAACGGTGCACCATCTTGTTGGAATCTTTCTCTACAGACACTTCCCTCTTGACGGGAAGAGGAGAATCTTAGTATCCTGACTGAGAACTTTATATTGCAGGGCAGAGAAGGAGTGGGGGCAAGGTATTCGAGGTCTGTCCTTAAATGCAGCACGCTATGCTCTCCTCCGACTGGAAGAAGCACCACTACACACCAAAAACTGGAGGTAAGCATATACTGTTTCTATACTGTAACATTTTCTGGTATCTGTTTCTTAAATGTGGGGATTAGTTTATTTTCTTTAAAAAATAAATAAAAACTTAGTTAATAAAAAATGTACTACATACTCTATGTGGGTAGCTTTTCATTTATATATTCAACTACTTAATTTGATTGTCATAATTATTTGACATTATTTTCCATGATATGTATTTTCTCTCTTTTCAGACCTCAGTTGTTGGTGTTGTGTAAGCTGAACTCAGACCTGACTGTGAAACACCCTCGTCTCCTGTCCTTCACCTCTCAGCTCAAGGCAGGGAAGGGACTCACTATCATCTGTTCAGTTCTTGAAGGAACCTATATGACCCGGGGGAGCGATGCCAAAACTGGAGAGCAGGTTTGTGCAGGGGAGTTAAGTCATCTGCCCTTCTTTTTTAACATTTTTTAGGTTTTTTAGGTGAAACAATGAAGATGTGTTTAAAATGTAGATTATCAAATTTAATTTAAGGTTGAACATATGCCCAACTGTGTAGAAATTACAACCATTTTAAAACACTTTGCCCCTCCTTTCTTTTTGCTTCTTGCAGAACTTGAAAAAGGCCATGGCTGCAGAGCGAACTAAGGGATTTTCCCATGTGGTGGTGTCCTCCAACCTGCGAGATGGATTCTCCTTGCTCATCCAGTCAGCAGGACTGGGAGGAATGAAGCACAATACTGTCCTTATGGCCTGGCCAGTAGCTTGGAAACAAACCCAGGATTCCTCCGCAAGGAAGAACTTCATAGGTAAACTAGATGATAGCACTTCAAACAGGGGGTTTGACAAAATAAGTTTCATGTTTGTTACTTTGGCTGCTCTTTCACTTGTGAGGGTAATTTACTTTGCATACAAGACAGAATAAATCACATTTCTCCCTACAACTGACAAACAAGCTGGTTCAGTATAAGTACTTTACAACAATTTCTTAGTGTGGTGGAGTATTTTATCCAGGGTTTCAGAGGGGTTCCTGAAGCTCTCTTCCCAACCCTGGTCCTCAAGGCCCACTGCTTGTTTTCCACCTGTCCATATCCCACCCACTACTCATTACCTGGATCAGGTGTTTTCAGCCAATCAGAAGCTGATTGGAAAACAAGCGGCACAGTGTGCCTTGAGGACAAGAATTGGGAACTACTGCTCTAAAAGCTACAACAGAGATATTGACACATATAAAATTCCCCCGAACTTTCCCTCTTCAGAGACGGTGAGAGAGACGACAGCAGCACATCAGGCTCTACTGGTTGCCAAGAACATCGACCACTTTCCAAGTAACCTGGAGCGTCTGTCAGAGGGGACCATTGATGTGTGGTGGATCGTACATGATGGTGGACTGCTTATGCTGCTGCCATTTTTACTTAGTCAACATAAGGTGGACATTTTTATATTTCGTCAACTGAATTATAAGTTTTACCAGTGCCCTATTTGACTTCATAGAATCTATATTCATGATAAAATTCAGGCTGATTTATATGCATGGGAAGCAAAGGTCAACCCATGTGGTCCAATCTCTCAGAAGTGGCCATGTGTTTATGATCAACATGTGTCATTTAGTGCATTAGAGTCTGCTGTGAATAGGGCTAACTCTGCAGGCTTTCACCATTGCCATTGACTGCCATTGCATTCAAACCTTCTGCCCAAGTAAAAAGTGTTGATGCTGTGGATGGTGTGCATCATTCTGATCAGTGGTTGAGATGGGATTTGATTCTTTTAGACCGGCATGTTATTGATGTATGAGCTGACTCTGATACGTGTCTGTAGGTTTGGAAGAAGTGCAAAATGCGAATCTTCACGGTGGCACAGATGGACGACAACTCCATCCAGATGAAGAAAGATCTCCAGATGTTTCTCTACCAGCTGCGCCTGGATGCAGTGGTGGAGGTGGTGGAGATGGTGAGACTATTAGAAATTATTAACTGACTCAACATTTCACTCTTCTTACTCACTTTTCGTATGTAAGCAGCTATAAGCAGTATGTAACAGTTAATGTAGTTAGTAGTCGTTGTCTTTTCAAGACACAGGAAGGATTGATTTCACTTGAGAACATTAACTGTAGCAGACAAATCATCATGTATGACTGATAATTAATTTACTAAAGTTCTGTCTGCCTTTCTAGCATGACAGTGACATCTCAGCCTTCACATATGAGAAGACACTGGTGATGGAGCAGAGATCTCAAATGATTAAGCAGATGCAGCTGTCTCGCACTGAGAGGGAGAGAGAGGTACGGTGGCACTCTTGATAATACATGTTAATGTTTTGGCTTTTGTCCCACATTTCAATATTATAATTATGTAATTATATGACATTTCCTGATGTTGACATATATTGTTAATTGTTGTAATAAATGTAACAGACAATTTCAAGCCAGAAAATGCCAGAACAGTGTCACTGTAATGTAAGACTTTGTGTAAAAGTGATTGTGTTCACTATGGTGAAATGTTAGGAGCTACCCTTCTTCCATTTAGGAATTCCATTGTAGAAATGATACAACAAACACACAGCACAATATCCATGCCTGTTCTGCCATTGTTGACCTTTGAACTCTCCTCCCAAACCTTGTGTTGTGATTCGACAACCGGCTCAGATTCAGAGCATTTCAGACATATCGCGCAGCTCCATAAAGAGGAAGAAGCCGTCAGGCGTCGATGCCCGTTCCCACAACACCCTGTGCATACCAAAGGATGAGGTAGCCAAACAAACTTGTACCAGCTAGCCATGGTCCCTTTGCTCTGTTCACTTATCATGCCATCCTTTGTCACCGTCGTAATCCATTCATGATAAGTGCAATAGCTTTAGCTGGTGCTGTTACCAGAAGGTGACGTCGGGCATATCATGTTCAGCCTCACTCTTCTTCTGAGTCCCTAGAGCTCATTTGTGAGTTTACAGCCTGCTGACAGATAAAGACACTAAGAGCTGCCACTAGAGGTAGACAAATTCTTCAATAAGTGCACTCTGATGTGCAACATTATGCTCATTTCCATGAAAGTGATGTGACCAGGATGTTCATCTGTGACTGCAGACAAACAGCATGCGTGTGCCTGTGTACTTTTCTAACCTGCATGTACTTTCATCGTTGCCCTTGTAACATCCACGTGGTGTCTCTTTTATTTTCTTTTTACATTTCTACGTTCCGCATACCTATTAAGCCGTAACTGATGATTTGATGAGACGTCAAGATGTCCAACACTGTAAAGACTCGAGCCACAATTTGAAAAACTCAACTCTTTTTGTCATCCAACCTGTCCTTTGTTAGGCCCAGTTGATCCACGACCGCAACACAGCCTCTCATGCTGCCATGAATGACAAAGGTGCAGCCACCACACCCGATCGTGTCCACATGACTTGGACCAAAGACAAACTGGTCAACGAGAGGAACAAACACCGTGAAGGCATGGCAGTTAAAGACATGTTTAATATGAAACCGTAAGTAGATCCAGCTTCAAGAGCTAGTAGTCCTCGATTTGTAGCTAATGTTGTCAAAGGCTGTGAATGGCTATGAAGCTACTCAACTGCTGCATCCTATGTATTTCAGCACTTCAGTTGTCACATCCTATTGCACTGTTCAGTGGCTTTTGCCTTGCCTGCATACTTGTAATGTCATTTGTTAAACCTGTTGGGAGTGCCAAACTTCCAGCACACACCCACTTCTGTCAAAATGTAATTTAGACGAGGTCTTGAGGCAATGAGAGCATCTATGTGGCTGACAGAACAAAACTGCCCTGTTCAATTTTCTTTTGTTGTTTTTGCTCTTCCTCCAGTGAGTGGGAGAACCTGTAAGTTACTTTATCTTTCAACTTCTCTGTTTTGCATGTGCACGTAATGTCTATGGGGTTGCGAGCGAGAATCGTCTCTGTCGTTAAGCTTGTGTGAAAGTGGCTCAGCAGTTCAGTTTGCACGAGCGTCACCACTGCGGTCACCTGAAAGCTGCATGTGTTTGATTCCTAACCACTCATAATGTGCTTCCTGCATTTTTACTTGGTTACTAACAATATACTAATACTAGAGTGAACTGATCTACAGACATGGTAGGCCAGTGTTTACCTCAGTCACTGCTGTACTTAACTTCTCTGGTTCGATGTAGCAACCATTCCAATGTGCGGAGGATGCATACGGCGGTGAAGCTCAATGAGGCCATCGTCAGGAAATCCCGTGATTCACACCTGGTCTTGCTCAACATGCCAGGTCCACCGAAGAACAAGAAAGGGGACGAGAACTGTATCCTTTTTCAAATGATCAGCTGCGTTAGTCAGCCAATAAAATGCTTTCAGATTAAAAGCATATATTCCTATCAGGGACAACTACTTCCTAAATTAAAAGCAACAATACCATACTGTAAAAATACATTAATAAATCCAAGTCCTGCATTTGGGAATGCCTCTCTATAAAAAGTACAAATTAGTTGTAAGCGATAACGACTTGTAGCATATTGTGTTATAGCTGTTCTATTTTTGCAGTAATGATAAACATTATGATACAATAGTCCAACCCTATTCTTTGGACACAAAAATCTCAGTCTGTCATTTTGTCTTTTGGCTCATGTTTACTGTGACATGCCCACATTATGGCGTGTATGGAAACACATCATAATGCTGCTATATGGTCATTATTACGATGTATAGAGGAGAGGGGGAAATAATCGTGGCGATACAAATATACGAATGCTACACGTTTTGTAGAGTAATATAAAATGTATCAAACGCACCTCCACAACAACAAGCATTTTTCACATTCAAAAGCAGAAGTTTATCACACTGTGGTGAGTAGATACATTTCTAAATGCCTGCATGTGTTGCTCAAGTGTCCAGTAAGTCCTTAACCACAACGTGTCTCTCAGATATGGAGTTTTTGGAGGTTCTGATGGAAGGCTTAGATCGCGTCCTGTTGGTTCGTGGGGGAGGATGTGAGGTCATTACCATCTACTCTTAGCACCAAGATGTTCTCAGCTGTTTAGAAGAACACTGGAAGGAACCGCATTTGGACAGAGGGGGAACCTAGAGGGCAAGATATGAACAACAATGTCCCAGACATTGTACACACAGTATGCTTTCCTCACGCTGTCAGAAGAAAAGAAGCGAACATTGACTCTGAACATTTTAGACGACTGCGCTGGCTGTGAAGGACTGGGGGCATCTAATGTGGCTTGACTGTATTTTCCCAATAGCACATTTCTATTTCCTGAAAGAGGTCATGTCAATGTTTTTATCGCGTCAGTAGGAGGATGAACACTAACTACAGCTTGTTGTATTTTTGTTAATATTTGTGTGATTTTGCTAGTTGCCAATAAGCCAGTTAGTTTCAAGAAGGAATGCTGACTAGAACTTTATTTATTTCAGTACCCTGAAGCAGAACGTTTTCATGGTAATATGAGTACTAACTTTGGAAAAATGAGACTTGATGAGCATTAAAACTTAAACAGGACAGTTTAAGGACAAATTAGCTGTATTGATTACTAGAAATACTGATAGTAACTGTTTTAATGCCACACACGACATTAATTAATGTGCCAAGAGCGATCAAAAAGGAAGAGATTGTGAAAATGAGCTTTTTTTAGTTTTAAGTTAATTGTATATATTGGTTTATTTTATTTTTATTTTTTTTTGTATTTGGGCAGAAATGTCAGTGAGTTCACTCTAGAACAAGCCAACGTGCACTGAGCAGCACAGAGACGATGTACAGTAGTAGTGTTTTCATTAAGTATTGCTTTTTTTTTTCAAAATCTACAGAAGATGTTATTTAGAAGACATGAACTTGTGTTAGAAAACTAAAGTCTGAAACTCTTGTTAGTCTGTATTTCACTGTGATCATGAATTTGATTGTTAATTTATATACTGAATTGTGTCTTAGTAGACAAACAGTTCCACCATATTCTCATCAACAGCAGCATCATATATTGTCTCATTTATTGTAGCCTCATGCCAAAGCAAACAATCTTCTGCAAAAGTATGGGTACCCTCTTACTTCTCAATAAAATTTTTATGAATATAGTTTTCTCTCATCTATCTACATACACTAACCTATAATGATAAAGTGAAAATGTATAAAACATAAATAAATAAAATTGGAATATTTTCTCTTCAAAACTTCTGACATTCTTAATTCAGTATTTTGCAGAAGGTGTACCCAAACGTTTCCGTAAAACTATATTTCTGCACCGGCTTTACTGAGCACTGATCATCTGAGATTTCTGGAAATATAATATTGTATACATTTCATCAACATCATTAGATTATGGTAAACAACATGTTGGTTTTTACTTCAGAAAGGAAGGACATTATGCTCTGTGACTTGTATGTAAAGATCTTATAAATGGACAAAGTGAAGTTCTACTTCCATGGAGGTGCTGGAAGAGCCAGATAACAAGATAATATCAAAATAAGAGTTTCTCCAGAGTCAGAAGTGCTTATTGAAACCACCACACATCTCAAAACATACATTTATACACATTGTGATAAATAGCAGGAAACGCCAAAGCAGGAAGTCGGTATACAAAGGAAATGAAGCAGCATAAGAGTTTGTTAAGGCAAATGTAGAGAACTGCAAATTGTTGTTATGTGAACTCTAATTACGCTTCCTGTTCTTTTCACTTTGTAATGAGGGTCTGTCTCGTCAATCAGAATCAGTAGGTTAGGTC
Organism: Anabas testudineus; assembly: GCF_900324465.2. Classification (NCBI taxonomy): domain Eukaryota; kingdom Metazoa; phylum Chordata; class Actinopteri; order Anabantiformes; family Anabantidae; genus Anabas; species Anabas testudineus. The sequence continues at coordinate 4,217,065 of NC_046626.1, read as the reverse complement.
TGAGAGAATTCATTCTTCAATTTATGTAACCACCTCTTTAAGTTTGTCATTGTATCATTCTCATATTGTAACATATACCCAGATGGTGATCAGACGTAATCCGTTCCTGTATGACCCAGATGGCAGCCGCGTGGCATTGTTGTCATCTCTTACATAACAGACCCAGTGTCACTTTCCAAAACTCAATTTAATCCTAAAATCATCATTGTCTCTCGGCTCACAAAAGAACAAAGCCAATCTTGGAGCTGCAATAAGGAGCTGTTGGGAAACTTGGCCCAGGATAAATGGCTTCCTGTTTGTCCCGCAGAGTGGTTAGCTGGGTCAGCACACAGAGAACAACAAGTTAGCCAGTCTGATGCTCTGATCACTGTCTGAACTTCAACTCTGCTCTCTGTAATCCTTACTCTTTGTTCAGTTTAAAGCACAGGCTTTCTTTTGCTAAGATTAATTTAACACTTTACTGTTTTCTCAATGACAGTCTTGTCTTCTGGCCTGAATCCACATTAAAAAACAAAATAACCAGTGTCACCATATAAAAGAAATCACAGTACTCATGAAAAACAATGATGGGTTCACAGGGACTACATTTTTCTAAATACAGGCAATGTTATAGGGTCCACAGTGATTGTTCCAACTAAGTCTGCCAGAAACCTGGGGGTGATCATTGATGATCGACTGAGTTTTACGGACCACATCTCCTCTGTTTCGAAGTCATGCAGATTTGCCCTTTTCAGCATTCAAAAGATTAAACCCTACCTTTTGGACTATAGAACACAACACATTGTGCAGGCTCTGGTCACATCTCGGCTTAACTACTGCAGTGTTTTACTGACGGGGTTATCAGCTGCGCCATCAAACCCCTCCAGATCATCCAAAATGCAGCAGCAAGTCTCATTTTTGATCAGCCGAAAAGGACACATTTTACACCACTGTTCAGATCTCTGCACTGGCTTCCTGTAGCTGTCGCATCAAGTTCAAAGCCCTGACCGTTGCCTTCAAAGTGGTCAACTCAAAAGCACCGCCCTACCTGACCTCCCTCATCGTGGTCTACGGTCCCTCTCGCTCAATGTGCTCAGCAAGCGCTCCTCTTCTCCTTGCCTGAGATATTTGCTTTGTACCTCACTTTGCTTTGAATAAAAGCATCTGCCAAATGACTAAATATAAATGTAAATAAAATATATTTCAGCTGTGAAATTGTTTAGATCACTTGGTTATTGGTTATTACTTCCCTGTTTGTTTACCTAATACCCCTGCCCTACCCACTGCTAATTACCTAGATCAGGTTTATTCAAACAATCAGAAGCTAGAAGGTAACATGTTAGATGAGGGTTGCAGGGTATGTAAAGAAATGATCTGAGACTTAAATTTAGGTGAAGAGCTATTGAGGGAAAACACACATGGTATAGGGAGGGAATGCAGTCTGCAAAGTCAGAGGAAAGGAAGATACCTTTCTTACTTTCCATACCACTATCATTCCAGCTTCTGCTGATAGTGGGGTGTTAACATCACAACATGGATCACTTCACTGAGCCTCCCTGGGACCTTGTTGACCCCTAAAGCTTTGTCTCTGTTTACTGTGAATGTGAACAATTTCTTCTTGGTCTTTGTTGTTTGTTGTAGTGTCTCTCTACAGCTTTTGGGATCAGTATGTTCAGTCTGGCAGTGGACCTGTCAAGATTTGACCGTTTGATAGTCAAAGTATTTCTTTCTGTGACTGACACAGACACTGAAAACACAGAAGGACCTGAAGGATGTTATTCAGCTCCAGCCATTATTGCCCATATGTTTCCATGTCTTTAAATAATGTAGTCGAAGTTGTAGTGAAACAGCAGTTAGGGCATCTTTCTTCTTTTATGGTACAAATGGAGTGATTTAATTAAATGAAACTCTTCAGGTTTGCCTGGATTATAAAAAGTGGCCATGGAAAATGGATAATAATATGATAATGATAATAATGGACACAAAGGGGGGGCTGATAAATAAATACGATATAGCACCCTGTTAGGACTTGAATTATATTTATTTTACCTTTGATTGTGCTCACATACAAAAAACGTGCTTGTCCCAGCCATGCAATTGGCTACTAGGCTTTGATTCATTTATCATTTCATTCATTAGTTTTTGGAATCCCCCGACTGTAAGTAAACTACTAGTTTACTATAGTTCCGCTACAACATATTTGAGGTAGATGGACAGATTTAAAGATGGATTTAACTTCATATTATCCTTAATGGAGGTAAATTGACTCATGCAGCAGCAGGATGGGAGAGAGGGTCCACTGAGTGAGTGAGGGGGGAGGTTTTTTTTTTTTTTTTTTTCCTCCAAGAGAGTCAGATTTCTCTGTTGGCCATTCGTAGAGACACTCACTACAAACTGAGAGTGCCTTTGTACTGAGAGAGAGAGAGAGAGAGAGAGAGAAGGAGCACCAGTGTGACTTCAGGTCTTCACAGTGAGGCACGGAGACCACGGAGTTTGCCGTTTTCATCACTCGTGCATTTCGGGCATTTCAAAACCTGGACTTTTATTCACTGAATTGCTAAAATGTTTCAAAGGTAAGGCCATTTCAAATCCTATTTCCAGGTTTCTTGCATGTAAAGAAATTGAATTGACTTTTATTAACATTCATACCTTGACAAAACCCTTCAGTTCCACCTCGGGGTTCACCTGCGTAGACACTCCTCATCTTCTTCTTCCTCCCTTTTTATGCACAGGCATTAATATTAACAGCAGTAGGATCTTTAAATGCAGCTTGTGTTGACTTGTGTGTCTCCCCAGGTGGTGTCTTGTCCTGCATCTCGTTCTGCTGCGCTGGCTGGCTGCTGCCCATCAGGTTACAGAAGGTAAGATTCATGCTCTGTCTCAACTATAAAGAAATAAACACATGCGATTGATCCTTAAGTTGAGGAGATGTGGAAAAAAAACGAAAGAGGATTTATTCAAATATAGTCCAATTTAGCTCCTCTATGTGTTGGTGCTATGGGCCTAATTTAAACTTTGATTCCAACTAGAAAGCTATATGAAATCCCCTTTTCGAATCTAATAATGTAGTTATATTTTCTCATTATTATTTTACTCTATTACTTTAGCGCTATATGGAGGTACTGAATGCAGCTGTGTAGCATCTTTTATTAGATACCTGGTGCCTCTTAAATACTCCCTCTCTTCCATATGCTACACTTCAGTGGCTGGTTATACATTTCTTTAATTATTCTTTTCTCTCTCACAAACCTACTACGAGACACATGATAAGGATCAGCCTGCCCCCCCCTGCCATTTCCATTTTCACACATCTGTCTGCTGTTGTGGGTTTTTATGTAGCTCCCTCCCTGCTGTGAGACTCTTCTTATACAGCACTGTAGGGGAAAGAGTTTGTTTAGCAACACACCAAAGCTTCCTCTGCCCTCTTTGTGTGTGTGTGTGTGTGTGTGTGTGTGTGTGTGTGTGTGTGTATCTGTGTACAATGAAGTAGCTGGAAGTGGCAGACAAGTCAAACACTGCACCAGGGTGAGAAACTAAGCGTTTAGTTTGTATGGTAATGCCCCGAGGGGTTTCCTCGGCAGTGCACACGCTGTTCGTTTGAGAAAATCAGACACACAACACTGAAAGGATGGCTGGAGGGGGTGGTGTTAGTGGAGCTTTGAAGTTGGATGCTGGGGACACTCTTGATTCTGTGCCAGTTTAATGTCAGCATGTGTAGTTGCTTGAATGGGTGATTTTAGACAATAGAAGCATTGGAATCATTCGTGTTTGGTTGTGGCTGAGCCTGAGGCCTGTGACTTAAAAATCCCCAAACCAGTTCGGAGTACCTGAATGAGCTGTTTATCATTGACAGTGTATCTTTGAGCCCATAACCTTCGCTTTCAGTGTGTTTACGTGCACTCAAGTAACCAGGTTACAGTGGACTTTCTCAAGTAAGCTGATTACTTAAGTGTCATGTAAACAGGAAACCTGGTTACCCTAATCAGGGTAGGGGATTAGAGAAACCTGATTTCCAAAGGTAGAGTAATCAGACTTCTCCTGGAGAAGTCAGATTATTCTTACATGTAAACACTTAACCGGGCTTTCTGCAAGAGCACGTGTGCATAACAAAGGCTGCAGACACTCACCACTCTACTACTATCAGCTGAGAAGTGCAGCTGGATGAAAGGAGAGATCATTACATCGATTAATGATATCTAACCTTTAAAACAAATCTGCCCAAAATTGATGAATTAAAAATAAAACCAAGACAAACTTCCCCATAGACATCTAAGCCACTCCACCGTGTATTTCTTTAATTCAGACAATTTGAGCTGTTAAAAATTGTGAACCATGCTTTTAATGTCAGCCCTTCCAAAATCAGATCGCTAATCAACCAGGTTACATAAGTATTTTTCACCTTATATTCTCCATTCACTATAATACTGTAATTTTGTCAGTGGTGACCAAAAGGTCTGAGAATCGGCCACTTGTCTTGTTCTTGTTGTTGTTGTTGTTCTTTCATCAACATCACTGGGGCCCCATGTGCCCTGAACAAGGCCTTTAACCCCAGGTACGTCAGTTGAGCTGTTCAGTAGCTGCTGGTCAGACTGTGGTGTAGATGTGTGCAACTGTGGTTAATCAGTGAAATGAACGTGAACAAATCATCGTTAAAAGCTGCTTTGTTAATATTTAGACATTTTAGAATGGACTGAGAGCAGGCATTTTCTGAAAACACGATCTGACTGATTTATCATCAATTTAGGGTTTTAAATGAATTTTGGCTCAGTTTTGTGAATGCACCATCATTGTCATCATCATTAGTTTCCACACATGCAGCTTAAAACAGGATTTCACATTTCTGTTTCCACACTCCTTAAAACACGTATTCCTGGCTGTGGGAACCTTCACTTTCCATTTACCGTTGGTTGAGTTGCCCTGAAAAGATCCCATGTTTAGCCAATATACATGATTGTAAGCTGAACTCAGTAGGAGTCAGTTTTGGATGACATGTTTGTCTGTACAGTAAAACCATGTCACACTATTGTACTGCTGACAGTTTCCTTGCTGTTGCAAGGATAAAATCCTCAATGGTATCCATACTGCGGCTGCTAAATATTTGCTTTGTAAACTGCCAAATACGTCATATTTTAACTTTCTCATAACCATTGCTACTTGACCTTATTTGGTCTCTGATGTTGGTGGAATAAAACTTCCACCAAGCTTAATTTTAGTGTTTTACAAGTGTAAAAAGCTGGCATGTCATAGAAGTGTATGAAAGAGCCTCTACTTAAATGTCCCGAACGCCCTCAGTGCAGCGGCGTCCTGTCTGGAATGTGCTCATTGAGTGAGACTGACTTTCATTTGAACACAGCTGGGTACAATGGACCAACTGTAAAAGGTGTCTTTGGTGTATGTGTGTAACGGTCAGCTCAGTGGGATTTTAATGGGAAAGAGAAACATTTCTCATTGGAAATTGGAAAATAAGAATGGCTGTTTCTTAAGGGGTTGCTTTACTTTCCATCGAAAGTGGTCTCATATTTTCCATGAGATGACGCTCACTCAGATGACGTAGCTCTCTGCTTTTGGTTTATGTGCAATTCTACAGTTCTCTTTTCACATTTTTACATGCATAGTTATTGTCTGTTGTTATTATTGATAATTGAAAGTTGCTTCACCCAGCACTTATAGTTCCGGTAATTTGGTAATGTTGAAATTCTTTTATTTTGAAAGAAATCCTGCACACATTAGCTTCTTCACACTTGTGTTTTTGTATGTTTTGGTTTCTGTGCCACAGCTGCCTTTTTCTTATTTACCTTTGGGTTAAACATGACAGCTCCAGTGATTTTCCTCCTTTCATTTCCTGTTATACCTTGTGGCAATGTGGATGTGCTGCTGACTGCCCACTCTCTAGTGTCTGTTTTGGTTGTCAGAACCACACATTGTTTACCAGTAGCAGTAGGGTTGGGGTGCAGGGTGAGCGCTCAAAGATCACGACTGTCACTGGGGTTTACATGGAAAGGAAAGAACTGCAATAGTCAGGGATAGACTTTACCTGCATTAGTCAGCACTTTAAAACACATTGTCAGGTATTGGTATTGAACAGCTTCTGTTGCAGGACTACATTAGTAACTAGACTTACGCAGTGATTATACCAACTGAAGCAGGATAAACAAAGAAAAGCTGAAAAAAAGAAATAACCAGATGTCAAATAACACTTGCTGTGTAACTGCAACATCCAGGGTTCAAGTCCAGCTAAGGACCTTGACTGTGTGTCGTACTTCTTTTCTTCTCATGCAGAAATAAGAATAATTAAAAGGTTCTGTCCTGTTGCATAGAATCCCACCAACAACATATTTGACAGTGTGTAAAACTTATGTCACATATAGACCGACAAGAACCAGACTCACTCTAAGCTGTAGTGTCATTTCATATGTGCAGTAGCATTAGATTATCTACGGAGTGCCAAAGAGGACATTATTTGTCTCCATTTCCCTGCTGTTTCATGTTTAATCAAGTTTTATGCTATCAGCCAGCATTTATAAACACCACTGTAAATAGCATGCATCACTTCACATGTGGTCCTGTTCATAGGAACACTATCTTGTACGGTAACTAAATCGCCAGTGTGCATTTGTTTGCACCAGTGAAATTGGGAATGCACACCAGGGTACATGCACATCAATAAACAAATGGCAGCAGAGCTGTCGTAGAGCAGTCTGTGCAGACATACATGCAGTGGCACACGGTGCAAAAATCATAAACGCTGAATGCAGTTTGCAACAGTGTTGTTGTATGAACTGGCTGGTGATGTATAACTGATATAAAATACCAAACTGCAGTAAAAGAATCATGACCTTTTTGGCTTTCCGTAGAACTGTGACCTCTTGGAATTTTGTTAATTATCTGTATAGAAACTAACCCATCTGTGTGAAGCGTGTTCTTTTATTTTTATCAGTAGGGAAATAACCTAAATTGCTTGCTACTGAGAAATAATATGCACATAGCTCTGCAGAGTGCGGTTGTTTCTGTAGGCATGACCAGTGACTTAACTATCTTACCATCTTTTAAGAAAAGCATTCTTACTTTATATAAAACTATTCTTTTGCCTGTTTGTGTGTGTATGTGCATGAAATCTGGAGGAAACTCTCCTGCAGCTTTGAACAATAGTGAATTTTGTGGTGGAGATTCAGTGGGTGGATGTCAATAGATGGTACGCTGCCAGCGGGACCACGGAGTGACTATGAGATAATATTTTCCTGTCACTTTTCTCTGACTGTTGCCTTTCATTCCACAAAGTTCACATCTAAAATGTCTGTCACAGTACAAAATGTCAAAATACAAACAGGAGTGACATCACTGTCCCGCAAGACCTTACTGTTCCTCTGCAGCGCTCACACCACGACGGCGCTGGTGAGACATTCTGCTGGAGAACACCCCATTACTGTGCATCTGCTGTGTTTCATTACCATTCGTATTAGAGGAAGAGATGAGTCGATCTGAGAGGTTGTTTGCTCTGTGAACAACGCTTGCAGCTGAGCAAACAGCCCCCCTCAACGCCCAACTTGCATACATGCATACACTGAGAGTCTCACATTCAAAGCTCCATGCCTTATACATGCATAAGCAGGATGTAAGCGGATGTAAATAGTTTGCCAGCTCATATCTATGATACCACATGTTTAGGGAAACTTTCATGACTGGTGTAATTGGTTTGATATACAGACTGTAGGCTATGTGTTGTTTTGACAAGAAAATAAAGGAAAGTTCTTGAAAACGTTGAACTTCCTGCCACTGAAAGCAGAAGGCTGTGGTATTTATGCATTGTGACATCATGTTGTCCTTCTGTGTCCAGCTGTCCCACTTATCTCAGCACGCACTATAGGGGAAAAAACCCATCACTGAGCGGCACACTCTCTCTGTCTCTGTCTGTGTGACTATGTCTTTCAGAGGGTGAAGTGAGGGTGAGATGAGGGCAGGCGGTGGCGTTGGTGGAGGAATGGGGTAAAAGTCAGGGACACTTTGTGTAATGGAAACTGTCCCTCTGCAGATGTCCACCTCTGACCCCCTAACAGATCCTAACAACACCTTCTTTTATCTGAATTATATGTTTTAGGCCTTAGAGCATAGCACTAAGTGTGTATGTCACGTGTCAAGTTCATCAGTAGTGGTCACTGAGACTGTTAAATGAATCAGCGCACGTGTTGCACTAACATTAAGGTATGTAATTAAATTACACCACATGCAGGTTCTGTGGTCCTATCCAGGACACAATGAGTGATACCCGGTCTTAATGTCATTGCCATTACTAAGCTGAGCTAGTTAATTCAGTTAATTCACTAAGTTGAAACCAACTGGCCAGCTTCATGATGGTCAGCTCATGCTTAATGTAACATGACCACACAGGACTTAATGGCAGCACCAAAGTAGGTTTCATGACTTTGATTACACACACCTAGGTAAAATATGGAGGATCTGGACTCCAGATCTCAATTATCTCAATGGCACAAAAAGCCCTGAGAACTGTAATATTAACTCTGCGGGTACAGAGAAAAAATAAAATATATGATTCTTGCTAAAGAATCCACCCTCAGTTCCCGATTCTGTCTAGTCCACTGTTGATCTGAAGCTCTCTAATGTGTCGTTTTAGTGTAACGTTCCTCTTTCCCAAGTTTCTGAATAACACAGCCTGCTGCACACGGTGCTACGCTAAGAAGTCAGTGAATACCACGTCAAAGTTTTGTTCAGTAGCGTCAGTGTCTTTGGCTAAACCCCCTGTCTCTGTGTGTTTGGGTCCGCGTGGGCAGGTCAGCTCTTTGGGTTAATCCTGCCCTAAGGTTTAAACTCTCCTCCTGATAATCTAACCGAGTACCGGCTCCCAGTTTTATCCTGTTTTCTTTTCTCCCCCTATTATCTGTTCTCAGATCTTTTCTTGTCTTCTGATCTAAAGATGCTCTCTGGCTGTTTGCCCCCTCCTTTTCCCACACAAGGAGTTGTGTTAAATAAGCACTGCCATGATTGCTCACACCTCTACCAACTATTACACCACTTTAAATGTTATTGGCCCAACATGTTTCAATTGAACTAAAGGATGCAAGATATTCCCTTCACACACACTTTACTCACACACACACACACACACACACACGCACAAACAGTCCCTTAGCCTGCAGGTAGTTCCTTTAACTTCAATGAGGTTAGAGGTGGAGCTGGAGGTTCAAAGGCTGTGACCTAGCAGCACTGGGTATGTCTGCACGTGCAGACTTCTAAAACATCCTCTCTGACTCTCCAGGCTTTCTTTGTCTTCCACCTGTCGTCTCCGAAGACAGGAGATTTGATCAGACACACAGATCCAGTCCATTTCTCACTGTCACCGCTCAAGCGGGGCCACAGCTAGAAAGTGATGCTGCCCCTCAGTGATGTGGTTGGAAATTGCAAGTAGGACACAGCGAGGTCTCTAGTTCATGTGTCATACCGTATATGAAATGCTACAATCAAGGTCAACTCTGCTGCTTCATCACTTTACTGAATCCTGATCCTGTCTTTGGCCTGTGCACTGCCTTTACAACTCATGTTATTGCTGTATATCAGTGGCTGAGTTTGACTAAATGTGGAGAGTGACTCACTGCTCCACAACATGTGACTTGCGACTGTACAGCCTTTCTTTGGCCATCATGTCTAAAAAAGAGCTTCTAAATGGAGTCTAACATTTCCTGACTGAACCAGGCCTAGAAATATGAAATGAAAGCACATCGTAGGAGGAGCGGAAGATGGGATGGAAGGGAAGGGAAGGCAAGGGAGCGGGGGGGAGGTGCATGAGAAAAACAGCAACACAGGCTTCATTGACTACTTGCCGAGTGGCTACAGTGACCATGTGTGTGGGTGTCTAAAAATGTGTAGGTGAGGTAAACTGTTAACCTGAGAACAGGTCCTCTCTGTTGACCTTTGCAGCAGGCCCAGTCAGTGTTTTGCTTCAGGGTTGGTTGAGAGGGTGTGTCAATCAAATGTACTGGGGCAGAGTTAAACATACAATCACACACAAACTCTCTCTCTCTTTGTGTGACTCTTTTCCCATAAACGTCTGAAGATAAGTGTTCAGAGTTTAATGTTCTCATGAGCTTAATATGCAAATTAGAAAGTTAGAAAAATTGTTTATTTACTTTACTTACATATGAAAAAGAAGAATATTGTTAGCATCAGCAGTGTCCAATAAATGAGTTTGTGTGTGGTTCTGGCACAAAAACACTGACCAGTGAGCCAAAACGGCTTTCGCTCTAATTGGCAGAGTGGGCCAACTAGTACACTGAGAAGCATAAAACCAAGAATACACGGACACACACACAGGAAGGCTTTGATCAGCTTTCAATAGTTAGCAGTTTGAGTCAGTAGCATTTTGTTACAGAAATCCAGGTCTTTATTTGTTTTACTGTGGATGTGCCCTTTAATTTGTCACCAATGCCTTGTATGGGTAACATCATGTAGATATTATGTACCAGCCATAACTACCACATGAGCTGAAGTACACCATCATTAACCATCATGTGATGTTCTCAATCAAATAGACTGTATAGTATTACAAATTATACTTTACTATGACACTGAGATAGTTAAATTCAAGGATCAGTTCAGGCTGATGTCATCTAACATAAACATGTAAAGTTAATAACTAAAAGTAGACTTGATGATGCAGGTCTTGTGTATTTTGATTTGATGACTTGACTGTGTCTGGCCACTAGGTGGTGCCATAGGCTGGTATAGCGATAATTCAGCTTGTAGTTTTGGATCTACTTAGTTTATTGAACACAGATATTTGGTATTTTCTTTTATATTGGACTTAACAAGAAAATACAATTTGGTAAAGCGACAAAAAGTATTATTAAAGACATTAGTCAACTCCATCTGAATTCCAAATGTTTGGCAGATAATGCCAGTGGTCCTTATGGAATTACAGTACTCCTTCCCTGTGGCTGCCGCTCCCACTTAAATGATTATTTGTGGGAATAAATTTAGAGCATCCCCCATGCAATTAGTTGTGACAGTAAACCAATTAGAGTTTATTGTTGAGGCGGTTGCTAGGTAGAGTGAGAAGTGAGAGAGAGGTGAAGGGTGAAGGGGTTACCCTTCCTGGAATCCAGAGGCCCTAAACGGGGTCACCCTGTACACAAAATAAGAGGCTCTGAGGATACTCATAAGAATGTGGATTTCATGTGGCTTTTCACCGGCCACGTGAAAGTCTCCACTTTTTTTTTTTTATCTGCTGAATTCTAAACTCAAGGTGGATGACACCTTAGTGACCTCTGACAATAATAATTAGAGCTCCAGCAATTACACAGAGGTGGATAACTATTAGTTAACAGAAGTTATTTTACATTTTGCAACAGTAAGCATTTATTTACCTTGCTATTGAAGGTGCATGCTCTGCTACAACAGCACGACCTGTGTGCTGACATTTGGTGCCAATATTTGTGAGAGCATGCTCAGTAACAGTAATAGTAGTTTTTACAGAAACAAAAGTTGCACTTAGGCTTTTTTTTATCTCAACAATGGATCAAATGTGTAATGTGGAAGGGGGCACTTGTAAAAAGTATGACCCGACTCTGCTGCTGTCTTCACTTCTATTGTACTTTTTAGAGTGTTTCAGCTCATTGTTTTGGTTTTGTGTCTCTCACCTTTAGCTGCTATAAACGTCTGATAAACTTAATGAATGGAATATGGAAAGAAAGTCCAGCTTTGAATATATATCCTGTTGTTGAATATGTCTTCTATAAGTTCTCGTAGTCAGATGACCCACCCCCCACCTCAGCTTAAGTGGACACAGAGATGGGTCAGTGGTTTGTAGGCAGTTGAGGGACTATAATTATACAGTACATACCTAAGACGCTGGTTGTGGGTTGATCTGACATGCCAGGTTTCACTATGGTGGAGCATCAGGACTGCTCCCCTATGTTCCTCTTCCTGACCCCCTCTAACCCACCCTCACCCAGCCTCATTCCACACCCCTCATCTCTGGCTGATCCTTGACTAATCAAGCTTCTCCTCCTGGGGGGTTTCCTCCCTCACCCTGTCTTTAAATCCTAAGACCATCATCTGCTCCATTAGAGACCACCCCACTTCTTTCCTCCCACAACTGTTTATGCGTTAGTGTTTTCTGAGCAGCACGGCTCTCAGCGTTTGAATCCACTTAGCATGACAGCAACAATCCCTAGATCAAGACAGAGGATTACATATTTTACAGATAATATAAACCAGAAAAAGGCAGATAGGAAAGAGTAGAAAGGAGTGGAGGATTAGATATTTTACAGATAATATAAACCAGAAAATGAATTGCAACACAGATCACAGACTGAAATCAATGCGTTTTCATTCTGTAAATGTGGACAGCATGTGCAGTGTGCACTGGTTATCTGATGAGAACAAGACGAAGAAGATTAGGAAGTCCTGATATGTCACTATAGACATAATCAACCCGCAAAACAAAAACAATGTGTACAAAGTCAACCAGCTTTCAGCTGAGAAAAGTGAGCAGTGTCATCACACATCCCTCTCATGCTCAGAGAGGACCAATCCAATCACCAATTCACAGTGTGAATAGCATGGTGCACATTGATTGTATGTGTGGGAAAGCCAAACATCAAGCAGTTAAAGGGCAACTTCACAGATTTTAAACTTACTTCCAGCAAATTCTGGTTTGGAGAGAAAATGCATATGAACGATGTTCCCTCCACATTACATCGTGGGGGAGTTTTGTACATTTCATACCATTTATATACAGGAAGGAAGTTGAAATTAAGGAAGATATTTGTTGGCTCATTGAACCCCTGTTTTCCTACTTTGACAAGTGACAATGTTTAGTGGGAGAGAGTCTTTTGTTTGCTTGAATATATGAAATTGATGTAACATGTTTTGTTTAATCACACCATACTTACCTGTCAGTGTCTAATGTATACACGTGAACACCTCCACCAAAAGCCCCTTCTTCAGAAGCACTGCAGCCCTCATCCTGGACCTCACCAAACATTTAGAGAAGCACAACACAACAGAACAGGCGTCTCTTTGTCACCGTCAACACGGGGCCTCTCTCTGTGATCAGGGAGCTGCAGCAGAGAGAAAGTGAACACTTCACAAATGCTTCCATTTTTCCTTTTTTCCTGTGTTTGGCTTGAGGACACCTAAACTTTGTGCACCGGTGGTAAAGTAAATCAGTTGTTTATGGGACATGGTTATGTGCAGTTATGGCACTTCCAATCTTCAAACATCAGTAAAGTAAATGTCCAACCTGCAGGTTGTTCTTAGTATTTTAATGTTATTTCTCTCTCAAAGGTACCTAAAATTATTTGGAGTCCCAAAGGACACAAGGAGGGAATGCTTTTCCTCCATGTCCTTATAAAGAAATGTCCGTTCAATGTTTGCTCACTCATTTATTTTGGTATATTGTTGGATAATTTCCACAAAGCCTCATTAGTGGAGACCTACTTAAAACTTGACAAGTGAGAGTGTTTGGTTTTTTTATGAATCATAGTGTGATCATTAGTCTAAAGCAACGGGAAAAAGGCGACAGGATGATTGACAACTAATATTTTGCACATGCAGTAGTGTAAATGATGCACCCTATCCCAAACCAGAGCCTCTGTGTGTTCCGGTGGGCTTGACGGGCTGTTTATGTGGCCCAGTTTGTGAGGAGAGGAGGAAGCTGGAGGAGTGGAGTTTAACGAACTACCTCTGTAATCTGCCTGTCTCAGAGAAGAGGGGAGAGAATCAAGTCGGCCGCGTTGGAGGGTGCCAGAGGAGGGGGAGTCAGTAATTACACAGGGAGCGAGGAGGGGAGGGAGAGGAGAACGAATGATATCAGGGAGTTACGGAGGAAGAGGCAGACTGACTGAGGAAGGGTAAGAAAGAGGACAGTGGAAGAGAAAAAGGGGACAGTTCAACAGGTTGTTCCTTGGATGATTTTTGCGACACTGGATCTCCACACTCCGCAGGACTCTCTCTCTGCATGTTGTGCTGTCTGCGTCCTCTCATAGCTGGAAACCTGTCCCTGCACCTGTCTCGCCCATATGCCTGTTTGCACATGTGGAGTATTTCATAGTTGCAGTTCACACGTTCGGTGTACATCACTGCACGCTTCTGCAGCCGTGTGAGAAACAGAAGGATGGGAGCCTTTGGTCTCTCTCTTGCTCTCCTCTTTCTCCTATCTTCTTCCACACAAGCCCAGTGGTGGAGTTTTATCTGGGCAAACCCTAAAACCAGCTCGGACTCTTCTCCTCCTTCCAGTACCTCTCCACCCATCACCTCACCTGGCCCTCCTGACTCCCCAGAGACAACAGAGTGGGTGGGTATGGAGGACAGGTGGACAGAGAAAGCTGTGGAGGGCAGTACCCAGGCAGAGACGTCAGTACTGGCCCTTACTCCCAGCCCCGGAGTGCCGGTCTCAGGCCACAGTACTGAGGAACCTGGGTTATTAGCTCCAGAGGAGAGTGCAGGTGGAGGCAGCCAAACCAGGTCCCCATACAAACCACTGAAACACTGGAGAAGTGGTGAGTGTTACAGGGACACTTACAAACAGAGGCATTTAGAGCTGGTTCGTGATGTCAGATGACTTTCCTAAGCTCTCTGAGTGTGTGAGTAGGTTTTGAACAGTTCAGTGCTTAAGGGGTTGTAAGTATTGGTTTAATGTTGCTAACATGACGAGGACTGGGTTCAGTATTATGTGATGCACCATAACGTAAATAGATGACACAGCTCTGAGTCTAACCAAGCACAAACATGCCGCTCTGAAATGTTCACTAGCTAATGGTTAGCGCTAATCTTTTTTTTTTTCTGTGACTGGATTATTGTAGCTTTTGCTTAACATTTATTTTAATGTGTTAATCTTCATATGCAAAGAAAGAAGCCAACAGAACACAAAGAGCCAAAACCCATACAGCTATCCAAAATCCAATTAAAGTTAGCTAGCCGTGGCAAAAGCTAATTTAGCTAAGCTAAGCCCACTTTGTGTTATTTTCCCTAACAGTCTTTACTGTAATTGACAAAAAAAATACAGATAATATATTTTCATTCACTAACATCTAGGTCATCTCGCTTATGTTGTACAATTATGTTGTAGCATTAGCACCGTCATGCTAAAAGAACGTTAGCTTAGCTTTGCCAAGTAGCAGAGCTACTGGCAGCTTTTGGCACTCCTCAAATGATGTGGTAGTATGGCTTTAATTTATTAAACTGCTAATTTCCATATTTCATTCTAGTCAATAATCGGTCTAGCTGTTGCAATGTTGTAAAATAAAAAGTGATAAAAGTGCGTTTTAGAATAACTAGTGACATCGTCACAGTATGTATAATATGTTCTTATACAATTTACCTATTCAGCCTTAAAACTGCATATTGTATATAGCCACCAATTTTTAAACCCAATTTCTGTTTTGTAGCTTTCATATGGTGCAACATATATATATATATATTTTAACAAAAATTATAATATATATATATATATATATATATATATATATATATATATATTTATATATATATATTGCTAATGACTTATGACAAGATTGTCATTGTGATTGTCATTGTGAACTGACTCCACAGATCTGTGCTGAGACTCTTAGTTTTGTTGCCCTTTGTCACAAACTTTTGATCCCCCCCTGTTTTTCTTGGCCAACTTGGACCCTGAGAACGCGTCACAGCAGCAGCGGTTCGAGCAAAGTCCTCCTGTACCTTGAGATGGCTGCCTTCCAAGCTCTGATACCTACTTACTATCAGGTTGCTGCTGCCAAGTCAGCCTCACACCCAATTCCAGTTTAAATGTGTGTCCCACAGGGCACAGGGCAGGGAAGAGAACCTCTGACTGTAGTCACTAGTCAAGATGCTTACTAAGTAAGAGCAGCAGTAATTACAAAGCACTAGCACATCTGGATTTGAGGCGTTAAAGCTTTGCTGTGTTTGTGTCTGTGTACTTTGTTTGCATGTCCTAAATGAGCCACACCACCCTTCTTTGCAACAATAAATATGGAAAATAGTAGTAGCTTGCAGTTTTTCTATGTTGCACATGAACACATCCTCACACCTTCAGACTTACACGGCTAATCCTCTAATCAGGCGTGTTTCCAGTTGGCCAGGCTGATGAATTAGACTAAATGTTGGCCTGTCTGGTCAGATCTTTTTTTGACCTGTGCACACAAGTTTATTTAAGTGCATTACAAGCTTTGTCTTTGTGTGTGTATGTGCATGACATGAGACATAGGTTGCTGGGCTAAGCTTGTCTGTAATGCTGATGGGAGAGTTTGCTGCAATAAGAGACAGGCTCCTTACAGGTGGGGAATCAAGGGCATGTGAAGCCATCTCTTCACATACACACTAAATAGTCTTAATTACCCACCATTGTGTGTTCGTTTCTGTGTCGGAGGATTATGTCCACGCTAAGCAGAGCAGCGAGGCGTAGACAGAGTCTGGATCAAATCAAGTCAAATTAAAGGCATGTCAGGATGATTCACAAGTGCCTCTCTTCCCTGCTTGTAATGTGGTCAGTGAACCAGCAGTACGCAGGTGACAAACAAGGAGAGCCAGTTTGAAAGGCTGTTAAGATGTTTGTAAGAACAGCTTCTGTGCACCTTGGAGGGAAGATGCACATGTTTGGTGTCAACAGAAGAAAACTATTTTACGGTCGCACAATGAAAAGAAATTATGAAAACATAATCCCTGTCTCTCTGTCTGTCTCCGTCAGATCAAGGCTCAGGAGATCATCTCGACCTGATGGAGTTAATTGGCGTCCCCCTCCCTCCTTCAGTCTCCTTCTCTCCTGGCTATGATGATTTCCCAGCCTACAACTTCGGGCCTGAAGCCAACATCGGACGGCTCACCAAGACCTTTGTGCCAGGCTCATTCTACAGGGACTTTGCTATTATTGTCACGGTAACGCTACAGAGTTGAACGCTTTTAAACCTCCTTCATCTGTCATTAAGGTTTTTAAAAGGTCACAATGACTTTGAATACAGTGTATTGACAGTGAAATGGCATTTATCTAATCATCTACCAGAATCTAAATCAGCCTGATTCTATGAAGTGACAGATATGTATATCAGAGAGGACAGAGGAGTGCCTGTGAGCAGATGAAGTGCCTTCATCTGTTGCCACCTTATGTAAATATGATGAGAAACCATTGAAGCTTAGGTGAAACAAGTGTTATACCTTAACCTGTACCTCAAATATTGCCATCATATAAAGGAAGCACAGTGCTGAAGCATGTCGTTTTAGTAACTTCCAGTGTCTTATTATACCTGTGTTTCAGGTGCGTCCAGCCAGCCAAAGAGGAGGGGTGCTCTTTGCCATAACAGATGCCCGTCAAAAAGTGGTAGAGCTGGGTTTGGCTCTTACTCCGGTCAGTGAGGGTCTCCAGAGCATCTTATTGTACTACACAGACAGCCACCATGCATCCCACAGCCACAAAGCTGCTGCCTTCAGTGTCTCGGATATGACTGACCAGTGGACACGGTTCACGGTGAGCAGAACTTGTTGTTGCGATTCATACAGTTGATACTGGGCTTTCACCCAGTTTTTTTATGATTTGCAAATACATGTAAATTGACTAAAACGCCTCTGCCACATATTAATGGGTCAAAAAAAGGGGTAATTTCTCTGCGGGAAATTTAATATCTTTAGAGCTCTTACATCGTAAAAAGCGTTTTGCTCTGCCTGACAGGTGGCGGTGGAACATGACGAGGTGCGACTCTACATGGACTGCGGAGAGCCAGAGAGAGCTACTTTCCAACGGAGGGCAGGAAAACTCACTTTTTCTCACAACTCAGGCATCTTTGTAGCTAACGCAGGAAGCACGGGTCTTGATAAGTTTGTGGTAAGTGAATGTCATTTGTATCTGTAGATGTTTCAGTAGTAAGACAAGTTTATAGTGGAGGAAAAAGGATTTTAATCTTATTATCAGTGTACAGCTTGTCTACACTGGTCTTTGTTGGCACGCGTGTGTGTGTGTGTTCTGGTCTTCCAGTAGCATTTGAAACAGCTGAACTATCATCTGTCCTCAGTCTGTCTCAGGAAAGTTAACTGTTTGGTTTTGTTCACTCTTTATAGTTTGATTGTTGCTAAGTATGCACAGCACAATATGACATTGCTGTCTTCAATTATTGTCTCTGTAATCAAAGAAACACTAATAGGCTTTATTTTGACTGAGGCTGAATTATTATATATTGGGTCCCTTCTGTATTATATAAAAACATTATATGATTACAATTGACAACAGTAAAAATATGGGTACTCAGTGTAAAACCTCAATGCAACTAAAGTGATTACAGCAGCAATTTTCCTTATATCCTACATATCAAAAGGGTGTAAATGGCCCCACAACCTCTTGTACATAGGGGGTCTGTTGTAGAGACTGTGGGGGTTAGAGAGGGGAAGTATGAAGGGAGGAAATGGAGAGGAGAAGGATGCCCTGTGGAAGGGAGGAGAGGATGGGGAGTACTGTAAGCCAAAGGCTGATGAAATGTCAACAGTGCTTAGTTGTGCTCAGGCCTTTGCTGTCATGTCAAATGTGACAGTATGGTAAAGTGAAACATTCAAGATTCAAGATTCAAAAAACCTTATTAATCCCAGACAGAAAGAAAAGGAACCATGACCAGGATCCACACCAACACAAGTATACACAGAATAACATCAATATCATCAACTAAGGGTTAGGGTAAGGGATAGGCTTAGGGTTGATCAGTTTGTTCAGCCTGTTAGTGTCTGCCACCTTCATGTTGCGGCCCCAGCAAACCACTGCATAGAAGATGACACTGGAACCACAGACTCATAGAACATCCTCAGCATGGTGCTGCAGATGTTGAAGATCTGTGCCTTGTCACAAAGTACATTTGACTTTGAGCCTTTTTGTACAGACATAATGCAATACTTGAATAAAACGTGTTTGTATGCTTGTTATTGAAAGAAATATGTGGGAAATGTTAGTACAGGGTCATTGATCTACAACACAATCTATTAACACAAATATAAAGTTGATCACAACAAGTCAACTGCTAAAACTCCTTACACCCTGATATTACCACTCACAAAAGGTAAAGACAAGCTGCTTGTTTCTGCATCATTCTGCTCTGTTAAGTGGAGCTTGACTTTTTGATCAGGTTACCTGACCACAGGAAATGTGCATATTCAGCAGCAGCCATGCCCAGTCAGAGATAACTGGGTCACTTCTGTGTGTGTGTGTGTGTGTGTGTGTGTGTGTGTGTGTGTGTGTGTGTGTGTGTGTGTGTGTGCGCGCGCATCATTGATTTGTTGTCTTGGGCATCATAGTAGAGCAATCAGGGTCTGGGGCTCTTTTTAATCAGCATGTGTTTGTATATGAACATTCTAAATGCTGTGACAACTGTGTTGACCTATAGTGAGGAATGAACCCCACCTCTTCATATAAAACAACAGCTTTATTAACATGCTGTGAGTCTGAATGTCACAGGCATGCTTCTTTAGAAATCTGGTCTCTATAGTGATAACAGCAAATACTCCACTGTGCGTGTGTGTGGTGCTCCAGCAAAAGAGTCAGTCACTAATATACTGCATGTCATAATGGTCAGTAATGATCATGCTATTGTATAATCTCCCTCATCACTGACAACACTAGTTGTTGTCTTGGTGTGTTTACTGGCACTAATTTAGAATGGACACCAAAATTAGGATGATTAACAGCTCAGTTTGTCTCTCTGTCTCTTCAGGGTTCCATTGAGCAGCTGGTGATAAAAGATGACCCCAGAGCAGCCGAGGAGCAGTGTGAAGATGATGATCCTTACGTGAGTCAAGCAGGCACACAGTAGTAGTTTGTGTGTTCATACAGCAGAAGCGTCCAGCACACAGGACGACTGTTTTCACCGTTTTAAAAACAAATAGTTTAATTTATTTATTTTTTTAAAAGCACAGTAACATTCAATATGTCGATGGTTTCTGTTTCAGTGCAGATTTGTACATGAAAAGAAAGTTTAGACATGTCATGTCAGAAATGTGTGCACATGCTGGTGTAAGAGTTGTGTAGGATAAAAAAAAAAGAATCACACCACCCCCTAGTGGTCAAACAACTCCATCAAACAAGGGTTGCATAATCCTAATTTAACTAAAGAAATACTGTATGTGAAAATATTTAATCCAATAGTCAGTTTAACTTGACTTTCTAGATACTTTTAATTAATTTAGTTGAATTAATTATTTTATTATTGATTCCAGTAATTTGATGTTTTACAAAGGCTTCAGGATATGCCAGCGGAGATGATGGTCTGGATGACAGAGAGACGGAGGAAGAAAAAGCAAAGAATGCACAGGAGAGAAAGGTAGACTGGGTGAAGCACTGGGAGCTAGCACCTCTTAACAAGCCTGTTAAGAGGTTCTTGCTTGTGGTGGCATGCATTGAACAGCTGGCATAATCACATATGAAGAATTTCTCTTGGGGATTAATAAAGTTTTTTGACTCTTGAATACATTATGGCGACACATTTCTGTGAAATTCACTGAGATATTGTATATCTTTGGAAAGTTTGGTGTCCTTACTGGATCAGTTTACTCTACTCGACTATTCCTATTTTGTGCGACAACTTAACTACACTTCCGAGGCAAATGTTGTATTTTTATCCAATTGCATCTATTGGTTGCCTATAGTTGGTCATAAAAAATCTTCACCAAACTCACAAATATTAACAAACACAATATTTTTAAGGATCAAAGGAGCCCTAAATGAAGATGCTCTCTCCACCACATTTCACTTTTGGGATTATGTTTTTATGTTGCCATATAATTCAGAAAAACAGTAAATTGCAAACAAGGCCATTACTTTTTTTTTGCATAAATATTTCTACATGATACACAGCATTGAAGCTGCCCACCATAGTCTCTCTCACACTGGGAAAGCTAGGTGGATTCACTGGTTTTTGGGGTGGTGTAAGAGGATTGTAATCTACAATCTTACCTGCAGATGGCACCAAATCATAAACACTACAGCCTTCAAATGAACTCCATTGTTACAGCTGAGCATTAAAAATGAGCCATTCTGCATAAAGAGCAATTTTACCACTGGTACTTTCATCTTTTTAGCTAATACCTGTACTTAACATATTGAAAGCTTAAGTATATTAGTATAGACTACTTCTATACTGTGATATTGTTCTACTTCCGTAAATGATCTGAGCACGTAAAAAAAAATTTAGTCTATTCAGTTACATTCTGCTGTTTATGATGCAAACCCCCTTTCTATCATCCTGACCCTAAACAAAACTCTAACCCTTGCGTACTGGTGAGTGTGTGTCTGCCTTTCTTTCCTGTAACTTTCATCCTCCCACGACCAGGAAGTCAGTCTGACCCTAAATATGCCATAATTTAAACTTACTCCAAAGCTTCAAAGTCAACTATCCTTCAGGAGGAGAAGTGTTCTCAGATATTTAAGTCATAGTGAATGTGTTCTTTTATGATCTGTAGGTCTTTAACATCAACAGGGTGGTCTAAACGTCATTATTGCTTTTATCAGGAGCCACCAGCAAGTCAAAATGTCTGTACTCAAGCTCTGAAGTGAATGTGCTTTTGTGCCACATAGCAGGAATT
Source organism: Anabas testudineus (assembly GCF_900324465.2). Taxonomy (NCBI): domain Eukaryota; kingdom Metazoa; phylum Chordata; class Actinopteri; order Anabantiformes; family Anabantidae; genus Anabas; species Anabas testudineus. The sequence goes on along the minus strand of NC_046626.1, from coordinate 4,195,525 downwards.
TTGACAGCACTTTATCTTTTTCTGCTCTTGTAGGAAGAGAACAGTGCTCCAGTCAGAGCTCCACCCACTGAGATTCCAGAGGTGGAGCTTAATGAGTACTCTGGTCGCATGACACCAACGGAGGCCTACGAAGAAATGCTAACAAGAGGTCAGAAGTAATGTATTTTAGAAATTAACCTAATATAGATAATGAAGAACTACAAGTCAAGTGCATACTGCACACTGTAGAATGAAATAAAAAGTATGTGTTTAGATACTGAGAAAATTGATGCAAAAATCACCTCATTGGCTTCAAGTTGCCCTATAGACCCCTTGATAAAACTTTAAGGTTATGCGTTGCGTACAGGGCCCCACCAGACAGAGGAGCCGGGAAAGAGATCAGAAGATGTGAGTTCAACCATTTTTAATTTTTATTTTGCTGTCAACAATGTGGTCTTATCACAGTTTATAATCTCTACAGACACAAATAATAGTGACAGTTTTATTTGAATTTCAGCGTAATTTCAGGCCTGAGTTGAAAGGAGAGCCTGGAGATGCTGGTCCACCTGGTCCACCTGGTCCCCCTGGACCTACACCTGTACCCGGGCATGCTCAGCCTGGACAAACGGAGCCACAAGGACCACCAGGGGTCCCTGGATCTCCTGGACAGCCAGGGACAGATGGACGGCAGGTCTGTGTGTGTCGCAGAATGTATACCAGATTATTAGTTTATTTCAATATAGAGTGTGTGTGTGTGTGTGTGTTGTCATCCTTTTATGAACCCCAGAGATTATAAGACTTTCATCCTCTCATTCTTCATAGGGAAGTAAGGGCGATAAAGGAGATTTAGTAAGTTTTTTATTTAGTTCTTCTTCTTTGGTAATTGCTCTATCTTGTGTATGTGTTACGACTAAATAGTATTCTGACCTCCAGGGACAGAGAGGACCTAGGGGCTTTCCAGGTTTGGATGGAACACCTGGTACCAAAGGAGAGAAGGTATGTTAAAGCATTCATCTTGTAGTGATCAACTTTGAAATACAGTTGACCTTTATGGTATAACACCACATGAACAGTAAGAGAAGCATCTTCTCCTCTCCTGTCCTCTTCCTCTTCGCTTTTCCCCTGTGCAGGGAGATCTTGGAGTTGGTTTACCAGGCCCTCCCGGCCTCCCTGGCCCACCTGGACCCCCCAGATCACGCAGTGTACCTGTGAGTATCCCTGTTTTTGTTTCTACTTGTTGTACAATAACATCAGTAAAGTATAATTTGCTTTTAGTGATGTAATCAGAATGTAGTAAATGTAGATAAAACTTGATGTGAAAGGCAAGATGCTGGAAGAATGTCAGTGTATGTCTTTATCCATGTGCGTTTCAGTATGGCGCAGATGCCTTGGGTTCTGGGTTTGAAGACGTGGACACTGACTCTGAACTCATCAGGGTGAGATAAAGACCAGTGAGATATATGTGGCAGCCGATGTGAATTCAACGTGTTGAATAAAACAAAGAATAAATAATACATTTCTTCTAGGGTCCTCCTGGTCCACCAGGGCCTCCAGGACCTCCTGGCCCTCCTGGAACCAACTTGTCATCGTCTGCCACAGCTGGGGGCCTCGTTCCTGGTCATGCTGGGCCACCTGGTGCCCCTGGCAAAGACGGGCTCCCTGGCCAACCCGGAATACCAGTACGTCTTCAATTTGCAGTAAATGTTTATCACAAATCCCTGCAGACCTAACGCTTATTTTGATTTTAAACATTTAGCAACAAAACAGATGGGAAGTATTGTTTTACAATGAAATATGTCATATATTGCCTTATTGCACAACACATCATCTGTTAGTCTGAGTTTATGAATATGAACACAGTGTTGTCCACCCTGACAAAAGACTACACGTTTTTAGTCTGCAAATGTTAGTTAGTTTAGTCATTTCATTAAATTTTGCCTAAAATTATAGTTGGGAGGCAAAAGGTCACAGTGACTGGGCTTGAGCTCACTGGAACACACATGTTTTTCTCATTTCTCAAATGCACCAAATCACTTGTGTCTTATCAAGCACAATGGAGCCGAGAGGAATGTAAGACCTCCACATTATTGGGAATTTGAGTGATGTGTTATGATTGCGCTGCAGACTGGCGACATGGAAAGTTTAAATAAAAGCAGGTTGTGTTCTGTTCACATTCTGTACTGGGTGTAAGAATTTTAGTCTTTCCAGTTATCACTTATCTATAAGGGAAAACCTCATTTCCCTTCATGTTTTAATTGTAGTCAGTGTAGTTTTCATTTATATATTACCATTGTGTATTGTGTCGTTTTTCAAGTATATTTCTACATATATGCTTACATCCAAATCCATTTACAATTTAAATATATTTTGGTCAGTCTGTCTATTATTTTCTCTCTCACCCATTATAATTACTTTCAATTCTAAGTTACTCCACACACTTACTCTCACTTATCCCCTTCCCTCCTCTGTTTCAGATGTTTGACGATTGGTTTAGTGGTTCTGGGCCCAGTGGGTCAGGTTTCAGGTCAGAGTTGGCCTCTGACCTCAGTTCAGACCTTGGCACTGGTTTCAGTTATGAATCCAGTTTTGTCTCTGGGTCTGGGCTTGAATTCGGGCCTGCTTGGGGTTCAGGCGAGGTACACTGCTTGCTGTGTTTACTCAGTGAACCAGCAAACAACAAAAAGGCAGAAAAACAGTCAAAAGCCAGTGTATTGAGGCAGCAATGAGATCAAATGTGAATTAAGCAAACAACAACTTCACATCGCTACCACAATGCTCAGGCTGAGGACTGTATGTTATCTCCAACCATGTTGTCTGAACTGCTGATTGGCAGCTGGCTAAACTGACATTGGCTGAAGCGCTTTCTGTGTGTGCGTGTGTGTGTGTGCATGTGTGTGCTAGGACTATCTGTTTTCTCTGAGAATTCCCCTGCAGTCCAAAACTCCTGCTGACATACAGTATGATCTGCTTGGAATTTGGTCAATTCATGTTGGTTCATTCACGTTCAGTTGAAATATTGTCATCACCAAAGGATACATTTCAGCATGAACTTTCACTTTGCGTGATATAGTGACTGGACCAAAAGGAACTGACCACAACTTGCCGTTTAAGCATATTTTATCCAACATGGTGAAGGAACAAATCTGCCTTTTGCCTCTTTTATTGTCTCTTTTTGCATACTGCTGTACTGTATACTGACTGTTCTCTGCCAAGGCACGCTGATGGTCTATTTAGCTCAAAATCTGAAATGGCCCTGTACTACCTGCTTGAAAGTTTAGGAACACTGTTAAATGTTCTCTGTTTCTGCATAAATATACCATAAACATCATATCCACACTAGTCCTAAAGCTAAATAAAGGGAACCTAATTACACAAACGAGAAAAACATATATCACACATGTTTGTTTGTTTTATTGTGGAAAATTATCAGTGTTCAATATTTGTATGTGGCTAAGGTGTGGGAATGTCAGGATGATCAATACATTTGAAAGGGAAGCTAGTGTCAGGTGTCAGTGTCAACGGGCTTGGAGTTGGCCTCTACAGCTGTTTTCCACAGCGTCACTGAGTTCTTGATGAAGGCTCGTAGAGTCCTGTGATGTTGTACAGTTCACACCACGTGTGAGGCATCGACTTAGACTGTATTGTATCTCCAACCATGTTGGCTGAACTACTAGTTGGCACAGGTTGCCCTACTTGCAGTAGGGACTATATTCACCCCTTCTCGTAGACTTTCAGAAGGCATATACAGTATATACATAATATAGACATCTATACGTCATAAACCAAATGTGGAGATATTATGGTATTGATGGTATTTTTATTCATTTGAATGTATGTATTCTATTTATTCAGAAACAGAGGACATTTTAAACAGTACACAACTTTCAAGCACCAGTGTTTCAACATTTTTCCAATTATTAATTGGAACTGTTTATAATAATTTTAACTGTACAACAGGGGCTGAATATGCTGATTGAAACATAGAACATAATTTACATCAGGTCAATTATTTAGGCCCAATAAACTGGATATCAGCATCAATATCACCAACCTGTCAAAAGTTTTCCATTTTGATTTATAGAAACCAGTAATCTAAAGAGCCACACAGCAGTGAACAGTTCAGTGTGCCTTGGAAGTGAATGTGCTACTTAAAAAGTCTAAGGCCTCTGAGGTACGCAATGTTGTCAGTTTGTACAAAAGAATTGTACAGAGACATTGCTGTACTTTGGTCTGTTACACAAAGGAATACACACACAGGAAAATTTAAATTGTAGCTTTATTGGTGAGAAGATGATAAAAGAATCCTTGTGTCATGCAAAATCTTAGCTGAAGGACAATTAGCAGTCGGAACAGTCTTAAGCTCAAAAAATGGGACTTGTGAGATGAGATGAGAGTTTTTTCAGTTTTGTGTCTGTCAGTTGGACAAATTAAAATAAAAATATAATATGATGCCGTTTGCAAATTATTCAGCATTGTTTGGAATAGATGCATTGACTCTAACAATCTTGTGTTGGCCCAGAACAGCGTTAGCATTGATGATCTTATCACTAAAGGAAGCTGACTGAGTATTCCTTTAAAGTGGCAGTCTACCACCTTTGGATTTGCAGTTGGCTAATTGTCAACAAACAGCTTAGCATCCAGTAGCGCAGTTCATCTGTACTGGCATCTTTTCTGTAACTTGCTCCTGTCTTTTTTGTCTGTGTGTCTCTCTATATTTATACAGGGTCCAGCGGGAAAAGACGGAGCTCCAGGTCTTCCAGGACCTGTGGGAGAGAAGGTAATGCTCAACAAGCTGGATCATGTCCTGATCTGGAAGCTCACTAAGCTTTAGGCTCCTCTCCTATTTGCTGTGCATCAGCAGAGAAAAGGAGTAGCTTCACAAGAAGGAAAGGGAGTCTTTACCTGCTTTATCAACCAGGTCTTGTATGACCTTGGTTCAGAATTATAAAGTATATGAGGTGGAAAAGCCAGTAATTTGAAGATGTACAGAGCTGATTACATTCCATTTTCACATTCATATTCTTTAATATGCACACATCTAATCGTAAATAATGTCCACGTTTGAGAAGGTGATGGACTGCCTTTAGTAATGTTGAACTTAATCAAAGTCTAAGTTGAAGTCATTGATATCTCTTTCTTTCTTCCTTCTTTGTGTCTTAAGGGTGACCAAGGGTTACCGGGGCCATCTGGACCAAAGGTACTTCATACTGCTCATGGTGGAGTAGGACAAAAATAAATCTCTTGCACATCATGTATAAATTGTGTATATATATCTTATCTTTCAAAATCTTAACTCGGCAGCTTTTCCTAATAAAGTTCCTGTTCCTTATTCCTTCTGCAGGGTGAATGTGGGGCGGAGGGCAGAGCAGGCCCTTCAGGGCCCCAAGGCCCCACTGGTCCACAAGGGGAAAGAGGCCCAATAGGGCCCCCAGGACCCCCTGGACCTCCTGGACCTCCTGGACCTCCAAGAACAAATTTTTTTGCAGAGGTTACATAATATCAAACAAACAACCTACTATGCTGCTGTGCTGTTATAAAATTAAGTTGCAAAGGAAACAATGGGTTAGTTTAGTGAAGAACAAAGAATGACATATTTCACTCTGACGCATAACATCAGACTGTTGTTTCAGGATATGGAGGGATCTGGAAAGAATGACATGCTCATTGGAGCTGGAGCCAGAGGCCCACAGGTTAGTGTGAGAGTTTGTCAGAGTGTATTTTTATATAAGCTATATGTAAATAGTTTCAAATACGGTAAGTGTTTTCTGATTTGTTTTTTCTAGGGTCCCACTGGTCTACCTGGCCCACAGGGACCAAAGGTAATCTATGTCTGAATATTTATTACCATACACATTATGATTTCACAATGCGTAAGTAGTAGTATACTAGTATTCTATGTTAGTGGTACAGTATGATTCCTACTACATTAGAAGTGTGTATTAAATATATTCTCTTGTGTCTTTTTTAGGGTGACGATGGAGCCCCAGGAGCTCCAGGGCTCTCTGTCAAGGTAGGTTGATTATGATATGTGATTCTGTTGGCTTCTGATATAACATTGACAAATATGCTTTAAAGTAATTTCTTACCAATGAGATAATAAAATATCTACTTTTATATAAGACATTACTTCTTATTCCTCTGACCTACCTCTTTCTACGCTGTGTGTGATTTCAGGGTGAACCAGGGATCCCAGGACCACATGGTATTCAGGGTCCTGCTGGACTACCAGGTCCAAGGGTAAATGACGCTACTAATGTTGTGATAGTTCTTAAGTTAACGGCTGCAACAAAAAAAGTTTGTTCATTCATAGAGTCGAAATGGCTTTGTTCAAAGTAAATCAAAGCTTTAAGTGAAACTAATGTGGACGCGAGGAAATGAAGTGGGTGATTAAAACAGCATATTTCTATTCATGAACAGGGGGCCAAAGGAGAAAAAGGCAGCCCAGGACCCAAGGTGAGTTTTCCAAACAAAAAAGAATCTATCACTATAGTTGTTGTATAGTGCAATGTGTTCCTGACATGCTACCTAGAAGATTGTGTATCTATCTAGTTGATTTAATAAATGTCTTCCTATTTCCTATTGCATGTGCTGTAGGGTGATCACGGTGTTGATGGACTCAGTATCCCAGGACCACCTGGGCCTCCTGGACCTCCTGGACCCATGATTAATCTGCAGGATGTATGTACACATGTATACTCTACACACATCCACACACACAGGTTGAATGAAGAATTGTACTACATGAGCGTTCAAAATACCCGCAGTTGCAATAAAATCGATTGGTGAACACTGATTATTATCAAAAATTATATAAACCAAGAGTACTTAGAACAAAATACCTCAAAATGATGCTAAATAAGTATAAGTTAACTAGTTAGCTGATTACTGAGTTTATCAACAATAGCTCCTTTTGCAAATTACAGATTAGACCTTTAAAGTTCCCAATTTAGTCACTGTATGTACTCAATTTCTCTTTCCAGCTGCTCCTCAATGTTACAGATGGTGTTTTTAACTTCAGTGAGATCAGAGGACCACCAGGGCCAATCGTGAGTACAAAAAAAAGCATTTTACTGTAATTTTAATATAGGTTAGGATAAGAACATGTGCTGTTGAGTGTAGCATAATTATTACTTCACGGTTCTGAATTGTTGCAGTTTTGCTTTATGTTGCGCATGTGGGTTTTGGCTTTACCAAAAATGATGATTAACTCTGTGCATGCATATGAATCTATGTCTGTTTGTCTGCATGTTGCAGGGCCCCGAGGGCTTGCCTGGCAGAGCTGGATTTCCTGTAAGAATATTTTCATATCATTTTAATATTGTATAAATTTGTACATGCATCATTTGTTTCAGTTTATAAACAAAGATGTAACAAGCTTTTCTTTAATCTTGCTTTTGCTGTCACTGGGCCAAACAGGGTAGGTAAAGAATAGCCATGGTTCTGTCACCATCCATGATTTTCACTAATCACTGTCAATCACAATCACGATATACTACACCAGTATATCCAGGTCCCATAAAAACTAGCAAAAGCAACAAGCTAATGAATTTAGGGATGCTGCTCTTATTTCTTCCCAGGGCCCCAGAGGACCAAAGGGAGACAGAGGCCTGCCAGGTGTACAGGGTCCATCAGGGCACAAGGTGAGAACTAGACCACAAAGTGACAAGAGTGTTTTCATTAAACATCATCTACACATCTGAGAAAGTGGAATCTACTCAATTAGTTGAGAAGCACAATGCCTGTACAAAAAAAAAGTCACACACCCTAATATTTTGTAGCCGCCTTTACCTTTCATCACGGGCACTCATTCGCTGTGGCATCATTTCAGTAAGCTTCTGCATTGTCACAACATTTATACCTGTCCAGAGTTGCATACATTTTTTGCCAAGATCTTGTATTGATGATGGGAGAGTCGGGCCGCTGAGCCAGATGAATCCTGGTATTGTCATCTTGGGATATGCCCGTGTCATCAGGGAAGAAAAAAATCCATTGATGGAATAACCTGGTCCTTCAGTTCCCCAAGATCATAGCACTGCCCCCACAGGCTTGTGCAGTAGGCACTAGGCATGATGGGTGCATCACTTCACCCACCTCTCTTCTTACCCTGTAGCTCCCATCACTCTGGAACAGGATAAACCTGAACCCATCAGACCTTCTTCCACTGGACACTTAGTTTTAGTAGTTTCATCAGTCTCCTTAGATGTTTTCTTTGCTTGTTTCATGTGAATAATTTGACCCTTATTATTAATTATCAAATGCCATATTGACAAATGATATTTCTTAATGATAATGAAAATGTACAAACATTGTTTGTACATGTTCATTATCAACTGTCTGCTGTAGTGAGTGAAATGAAAGGTCAAACCCTCAAATTCAGTTACATTTATTTGCATTAACAGGGTGAAAAGGGAGAACCAGGGGTGACTATTGCTGCTGATGGATCAATTTTATCTGCACCAAGAGGCCCCCAGGGGCCCAAAGGCATTAAGGTACCAGACAAGTAACCCTTGACTAATTCTTAATCAATCTTACTCATTAACTTATTATTTAAACCATTACTCCCATAGTCACAGACATCACCCCAGACCCAAATGACTGCATCTGCAGTGTAGTTTCAAATGTTCCATGTATGTTTGCAGGGTGACCGTGGGTTCCCCGGACCACTTGGACACATGGTGAGTTCATATACTAGAACAATAATATGTACAAATGTATGTCTAATGTCTGGAAGCAATTTTTTCAGCTAAAAAAACTGTTTATTTCTTTTTTTGCTGTTGCTGTTTGCATTGACTTCAGGGCCCAATAGGACCCACTGGACAAAAAGGAGAATACGGCTTCCCTGGTCGCCCAGTGAGTACCATTTCTTTGGTTGTGCATAGTCAGAAAATTAATTTTATTTCTCTCTGAGACCAATGTGATGTGTTTATTCTCGCTCTTTCTGTAGGGGCGACCTGGCATGCCTGGAAGAAAAGGAGACAAAGGAGATGCAGTTGGCCTACCTGTAAGAAGAAGCTCTTTAAGCTCATTATTTGGCTTTTTCAAACCTCGTGCTCTGCTCTCCTCAGTCTCATTATGTTCTCTTCATCTCAGGGACCACCAGGTCCTCCTGGCCCACCTGGACCTCCAGGAAGAATTCTTGGCCTGAATGGAGTAAGTATGGGTCTGTTGCCATGTTTACAAAATCTGCTTTGTACTGAACTTAGCAGCTTCATTAGTATATTTCCACAAATACAAATTCAACCATTGGAATAAAGGTGTGATCGTCTAATTCACATAAGATTGCTGCACACACTGACCAGGAACATGTGTACTCTGTGCCACAATGTTTTAACCCTGAATCTTGTGAAGGTTAAGCATTTAGTCTGATGATGTTGCTCTTCTTTGAATCTTAAAGACAGTGTTTCCCGTGCGCCCCAGACCGCACTGCAAAAAGGGACGAGTAAGTCAGACCATCTGACTGGTCTCTTTCTGTCTGAAATCGGACCATCTGGTGGTTCTGTTGGTGTGTGGGTGTAGCAGCATGGCGGCTCTCTGGTCTGGGCTACAAACAGCACCCTGTTCCTCCCACCTCTCTTACCTTCTTTCAACTTCTCCTCCCTTCGCTTTTGCTTACGGTTCTAATGATCTTTTAAAAGGCTTCATATCTGTGCGTCTGGCCTCACTTCATCAGGCATTAACATTGTCTTGTATATAGGTTGTTTTTCATTCTCTTAACTGTCTGACACTTTTCAAATAAAGAAGCCAGTATTTGCTGGACAGAAATGTGATTTGGCTGTTCTGATCTTCAGTGTATCTTGTGTTGATGTAAAGAAACACACCTAGATGCGCTGTTTATTTGTTGGATTCACTCTGGTCTTGCAGGACAAAAGTTAATGCCACATGTTTAAGGGGTCACGGTTTTGCTTGCCTTGTCTGTCCTTACCCTCCTCATCATCTCAGGGAAGAGGAAGCTGGATAAACCTCTGACCAAGAGGAGAAAAATGAATGAAAACTATCCCTACTCATTAAATGTTCTATAAATCAGAGTTGGTTGCAACTCACTTTCAGTCCAGTCCATTTAAAAAGGCAAATGTAGAAAGTTGATTCCTAAAATGTTTGCAGTTATAAGCTTTGAATCATTATTTATTCCACAGCTCCCTCCTTATTTGATTGTATTGAGAGTGAGATGGATCAAACTCTGGCTGATGTGTTTGGTGTTCATGGGTTTGTGGCTTCTACTATGCTGCCTTCTCTCTTGGCTGAATTCCAATCAGCTAAACTATGCAGGGGTCACATAGCTAGTCCTACCAGAGTGACAGTACAGAATTCATTATCATCACCATCATCACTGTCAGATTGAACATCCAAGATAAACATTTTATTAAATTTAGTTCAGTTATTATTTAATGCAGTGCTGAAGAATTCTGATTGGAACCTTTTCTTATTTCTTCAAAATTCACCTGTTATACTTTGGTTGTGGTTCAACGTGAATCTCTAAACTTTCACTTTAAAGTTGTTTGTTTGCAGGACAGCTCTGGTTAGAGCCTCTGAATGAAGTGACTGTTTGAAATCCGTAGAACTCAGCTAATAGACACAAACAAAATGGCAACGTATTTGCAAGATGTTGTTGTGTTAGTGTGTTATACTCAGAGTTGTGGAGGTGGTGGTCTGGCAGGGGGTTTAATGTCACTCTTCAACACATTCCCTTGATAAAATAAGGATGTGTTTTTTAATCTTTAACCTTAATCTTAATCCTGGCTGTGTTTTAACTTGTATAACAGGAGTTTGAAGTACTGACACTAATGTTTTCATCTTTGACATTTGTGTCTTTTTATATAACATTTATTTTATATAACATATTGTTGACAGATGCATGGCTTGTATTCAGTGTGAATCCATTCATACAGTTGGTGATGTGCCCATATCTGTGTGGTGATAATGGGTGTGGTTGTGTCTGTGTAGGAATCAGAGACAAGGGAAGATTCAGTTGGAGTTAAAGGAGACAAAGGAGACCAGGGAACACCTGGAGAGCCAGGCACACCTAGTAAGACCTTAGCTGCCACCAGCTGACTCACTTGTTTACAGTATGGTTTTCATAATGGTGTAAATTACTGCAGCAGTGTTTGTGATTAATAAAGGGGCATTTTTTCTTCTCAGCAGCACCTGGATTTCCAGAGGTTATTGTGGTGAGTACTGATGTTTCGCACACTGTACAACAGATAACAGTACAACCATCAGTGCAATTAATCACAGATTTTTTTTTACTCACTTAAAAAAACCAAAACAAAACACTATTTGTACGAAGGAGGTCGCTAAGACCCACAGAGAATTAAGATCCATGCATACTGTGTATTGTAGAGCCATATGATTTTCTCAGGAGCAACTCATTCTGCTGCCCCTGCAGTGGCAGATGGAAAAAAAAAATGCAGCTTTAATCATGTGTTTCAACGGCTATTTTTGCTACTTGGACATTAAGAAATGACTGTGTTAATATTATTGTCATTTACTTGCTGATATGTGGGAGTCTATGAAAAAGAACTAAACACGGGTGTTGAATCTTGTTTTACATCTCTTTAACTTCCTTTAAAGATTGATTTTTTTTTTTCGGACCTATCAGGGTGCCAGAGGTGATCAGGGATACAAAGGTCAGAAGGGAGAAAAGGGTGACGCTGCTCCACCTGGTCCTCCAGGGCTGCCAGGGAGGTCAGGACTTGTGGTGAGTTCTACTTACAATATTAAACTGTTTCTTGTTATTCCTATTTCAATTTCAGTCCTATCCTATATATTCAAGAAATAATGAATTGCAGTATCTTATCTAACGCATTGATGCAGCTGATGCAACAGTTTATTGCTGTTGACTATGTTTGTAAAGGCAACTTCAACTACTGTTAAAGTTGCACTGAGGGATTAGTTAGTTAGTTTAGTTAAATTTCTTTCATATAGTCAACTCACCATAAATCATATAAACAATATGAGCTAAATAAGATATATATAAACAATATAAACAAATCATCACAACAGCGAAGTATTGAATGGTGACTTTAAAGGGCATGGGCAGAAGGGAGGAAAGACGCTGTTCCTCCCAGTGCTTATATAAAAGCCCAGCCTACACTGTTTGTTTGTTTGTTTTTAAGTTATTATTATTTTTCCATAACTTAACGACTGCAATTGAAATTCGCCTTTTTTTATTCCATTGTGTTACTGTACTGTATTGAGAAAAACTTTTGTACATAACCTCGAGGCGACTTTGATTAAAAACATTATTTGCAGTGTTTTTAATCATACCAAGTCATTAAATTTCATGATATTTAACTTATGGATAAATGCATTAATATGGTCATAATAGTCCACGATGAAGTGGAGAAGTACAAGTGTACAATAACTTGTATATGAGACTTCATCTCTGGATTTAGAGAACATGGACCAGGTTTTATAGAAAATTGCCAATGACTTGCTAATGAAGATGCATACCTAATGCCCATACAGTCAATCTGTTGTTTTCCTCAATCATAACCCTAAACAATTTTGTTTCTGCAACTCTTTCAATAGCAGCCAAACAGCATTTCCCTTTCTCTTACCATTCGACTTCCAAAAAACACTCTATACATATGGTAGCCTTTGTTATTTCTTCCACCATCTCCATTATTGCATATGTAGTGGTTCTGTTTTCTCTGAATCCATTTTGGTGTTAAAGTAATTTATAAAATGATCAAAGTCTTTTGAGTTTTTTTTTAAATATTCCTTCATGTAAAGGAATATTATAAGTGTAAACATTTCTTTTTGCATGCTTTTTGGAGACCTTCGGTCATCCATGGTTTCCCTTTATATTTATCTTCCACCCAACTTATTAGAAATCTCAAGAAATCTAGATGGAAATGTATCATAGGCCTGATCTGGGTCTTCAACATAAAGCTCATTTGTAATTCTTAAGATCTAATTTGAAAGACACATTTCTCAATCTTAGTAATTTACAGAGAGCACATAAGCTGGGTGTTCCACACAGTATATACAACTGATATATGTGATCCTGAGTTTAGCAGAATGAATTTTAATGGTCAAGCTTTCCATAATGAAGTACTGTCATATCTTATGTATCCTTACGTGGAAAAAAGTGACAAGCTGAAATTGAATGACTCTCTAGATAAATATTCTTACTGTTCAAAAACAACTTGTTGCTCTAGAGTGTGTAACTCCTCGGGTGGTGCCTCCTCACCTTACTGGTCGTTGGTTGCAGCCGTGATAAAAAGGTCATTGTCTTTTTGTTCCCGTAGGGTCCAAAAGGTGAGTCCATCATGGGTCCTCCAGGTCCTGTTGGTTCACCCGGTCTGCCAGGAGCCCCTGGGTTTGGACAACCTGGTCCCCGAGGACCCCCTGGCCCTGCTGGACCTCCGGGACCTGCACCTGCATATGAATCTGGTGAGTGTGTGAAGGAGAGGAAAGGAGACACTGACAAATGATTCACCTTGGCCCTCAAGCAAACTCTAAAGCTGCTTCATTGCCTCGTCTCTGTTGTCCTCAGCTGTCAATATTCCCGGCCCACCTGGTCCTCCCGGTCCACCAGGATCTCCAGGAGATCCAGTAAGATACTTGTATTCTCTTGAGCAACGCATTTGAATGTTGTTCTTCTCTATTTGAGCTGTCGCAGAAAATCTCTATCCTAACACTACATGTAATTGCATTGCAATAGACCATCTTGCCAACAAATAACAAACATTTTCTGTGAGCAATAACAAGCTCTGATGTATCTGTAATAGGAAAGACATGGATACATCTATTAATAGTCAATAGTAATCTTTTAATGTGCCGTGAAGGCACAGCACTGATGCGCTATTATATTGTGCGTTCTCAGGTGACGGCCTATATAACAGTCCACTATCTGCCCAGAGAGGCCGAGGAGGGAAGCCTGGCTTATGTGTCTGAGAGAGGAGGAGAGCTGTATGTCAGAACACAGAAAGGATGGCGTATGATCCAGGTGCGTATGTCCGGTTTTCAGTTCACAAACACACACATGCCACCTTTTCGGAAAATAGAATTAGAGCGATCCTTATTCAATCGGAATGACGTGGATGGACCTTAACCAGCTTCTTTGCGTGTGTGTGTGTGTGCTTCTTTCAGCTCGGAGAGTTGATTCCCCATGATCCTTCTTCCTCACCTGTGTCCCAGGCCTCCAGCAGACCTGAAGAATGGAGCAGACCACATAGGATTCACAGCCAGGTACACACACACACATACACACCTGATAAGAACAGGTACAGGTGTGATCTAAAACTCTCTATATGAATTCATTCCTCTTTGGTCATTTACAGTTGTTTTTTTTATAGGAGCTTCATGAGGGCAGGAGAGGATATCAGCCCAGCTACAACGTGCTACCACAGACCTTCAACGCTGTGCCTGGGGTAAGTGTCCACCCTTACACACACCTTACAGATACCCCAGATTTTCAGACTTGGACCAGGTGTATTTTTCTCCTTCCCAGCTCCACCTGGTAGCTCTGAACGCGCCTCTGAAAGGTGACATGCGTGGCATCCGGGGGGCAGACTTCCAGTGCTACCAGCAGGCACGCTCCATGGGGCTGACGGCCACATACAGGGCCTTCCTGTCCTCACACCTCCAGGACCTGGCTACCATTGTGAGGAAGGCAGACCGCAACGACATGCCAGTGGTTAACCTCAGGGTGAGGAGACCTTTACTTTCATTTGCTTTTACATGTTGATTGTAATGGAAAAATTCAATCAAGTAATCACATTTCACTAATGTGGTCTGTTTTTTCCGACATGGCTCCTACACAGTATGTAAATCCAAACTTGATAGAAAGACACCCCAGTTCAGCGTTATTTATCTCCTCCTCCCAGGGTGAAGTACTGTTCAGCAGCTGGATGTCCATCTTCAGTGGGAACGGAGGCATGTTCAATCCATCCACACCCATCTACTCCTTTGATGGACGTAACATCATGACTGACCCTGCATGGTGAGTGTGTGTGAAGCATTTGCATGGAGAGAAATAAAAGGAAATGAGGGGAAATATTCAGAATAGAATCAGCTGTATATAGACTCACTGTTATAATATCCATCTCCCTCCTCTCCTCTCAGGCCAGAGAAGCTGGTGTGGCACGGCTCCAGCACAGTGGGCATCCGTCTGACCACTAACTACTGCGAGGCGTGGAGGACCGCCGACATGGCAGTGACGGGCCAGGCTGCCCTGCTGCAAACAGGACGACTCTTAGGACAACACACCCGCTCCTGCTCTAACCACTACATAGTGCTGTGCATAGAGAACACATACGTGGGCAACACACATCCAAGAAGGCCCTGAAGAGGCAGAGCGAACACACTAACACACCTCCAACACGTGCGCAGGCGTGCCGAGAATACGAAAATATGACACATATGAATGGGAAACACACGCAGGCACATACACACGTCATGATCACGGTCAAACACACAGACAGAGGGCACTTCTGCACATGAAGCACAAGCAGGCGCAGCCAAACTTCCTTCCGGGTATCCGTCCACGCATAGATCACAGTTATTCACTGTCTATTCACTAGAGATGTGTCAAATCACAGCCAGTCTACTAACCACAAACCATGGTTCTGTGTAGTTGGTGTAGTTTTTCTCACAGCTCCAGCTGTGTGTTGGTTTCCATTCACTTTCCCTTCTCTCTTAAAACAAGTCTGAGTTGTGAAGGTCCTAGTCGTAGTGGAGATGAAAGTGAATGGAAACCAACACACAGCGTGATTTGAATACTTGTGATTTTGCAGTAAGAGGACTAGAACCTGCAAAGCCACCGATTTGCTCATGCGTGTTTGAGTAGGAACAGTAGAGTGCAGTTGTCAGTCTATTCAGTTCTTTTATTGGAGCTGATATGTAAACACGGTCAATTTATGTTACAATTACAAACCTCACTCCTGAATGTGACACTGTTGTAGCTTAGAATGTTTAGCAAGGTCAACTCTTTGTAAAGATTTAAGAGACAGGGTTACAGGTTATCGTTGAACAACAGGTTATAGCTGAACAACGCCCGTGTGACTTCATCTTCCTTCTACCAGTTGTTCATCAAAACCCAACGAAAACATCAAAACCAGCTCAGCATTAGTTTAACTCTCAGTATTTAACAACTTCCCTACTCACTTACTTCTGTGACGCTTGTGCATAGTTTGACAATTTCCAGTTTACCACTAAGATCTTCTGTAAAATTGTTGAATCTGAGACCAGTCAAACAAGATTTAAAAAAAAAAAGGAAGCAGCTTTTTTGAGGGAATGTATGAAGAATCTAATACTGAATTATTATTCATTACTCAGCATTAACACAATGTTTAGTATTAGAGCTGAAATCAAAGTGTGATTTTCATTAATTTATACTGTAGCGGGACATAAAATCGAACCAGTTCACTGTCAGAGTTTGGTGAAGGTGGAACATGTGTGTGTATATATATATGTGTGTGTGTGTGAGTGATTTGTTGTTGTCCATATGTTTTTTTGTTTTTTACTCCATAGACGTAGAATTTTATATGACGCACGTTAAACGACTAACACATTTTTCTCACCACACATTGACTTGTAGTTCTGCCTGTAAAGATGATTTCCACCTGGTTGAAAGGAACAAAATGTTTGTAAATGTTTCAATTTCATTGATGCCTGATTATAATGTTCAAACAGAACTTGAGCTTCAGAGGAACATTTCTACTGACTGATGGTGCTCACAGAATAAACGTTTTATCTTGTGTGTTTTTTTAAAGTGGTGCTTTGGTTTTGGACTTAATATCTACTAATAACCACGCACGCACCAGGTCACTGGTCTCTCCAGCTGTGAGGCTATTTAAGAAGTGATTTTTTTTAAGTCATCAGGTGCCGAGTACAGTTTCCCGTGGTGACGAGCAGGAGCCACAGTTAAACAAAAAGTTCACTTTATTAAATGGATATTTACAGCACATTCCTGAATCTAAACAGCAACACATTATCTTTTTAGAGCGAGAATTCAGACTCTGTCTCATTTGCAGGAAAAAAAACAGACATAAAAACATATACATCAGGTGTGCTTCAGTTTCCAAAATGTGTTGAAACCTCCCCTTATTGCCCCACGGCCTGGCAGACTTGTGATGAGTTTTAGAATATCAGCCTTAAAAACAATAATCATAATAAAAAAACATACATACTGGGCCTGTGTCCCTCAAAACAAGGACAGAGTAAATACATGTCACTACAGCTGCTTCCACTGTAGCTTCACCACAAACACTGAAACAACTAGACTTCAGATTACTTAGAAAAGACCAAGACGCATTATGTGTATCATTGCATAATAAAACAGACTGAAGACCGTCTATAAAAAGGGTTTCCATAAAATCCATAGTATGAAAACCAAAAAAATTAAAAACGAAGCAATTTTTATCCCAATGTACGATCATGTAAACGAGCCCAGATGTGCACAGAAGTGGACAATAAAGCCTCTCAGACTTTTAATTTAATGTAATGGCCATGTCATGAAATTATAAATGGTTTACTTGCTATGTAACACTGTTACTATGGCTGCATTTACACAGATACAAAAATAACCTATTTGCAATCGTTACACTTCTAATTAGAAATTCTCTTTTTGTATCAATTCGTGTTTCTGCCTCATTGATTATAAACTGTGTGTGGTTCTTGAATCCTACGTCACACACCTCTGAAGGGCCACTAAGCAAACCCTAACAAAAAAAATATCACATCTGACTGCAAACAAATACACAAATGTGATATCCGTCTAGAAAATACATATAATCACACGTTGTGACTTTGCATTTAAGATTTAAAATATCAATGTTCTCATACAATTCAGATGAGCCCCCGCGTTCAAGAGGAAAAATCCATCTGATTCTAGTGGAAGCAAGGAAATAGATCGAAAAGGTAAAAAAAAGTTTTTTGCACCTGTGTAAAAATCAGCCAACACAAAAAATAGAGAAACTTTATGCATGTGTGAAGCTGCTTCTGGACTCTGGCAGTGTATAAAGAATCCTGATGCTTTGTAGACTTAGAGCAAACATCAGAATAAAAGCGCCAAATTAAAGTGTGAGTGTGAATGACCTGCTGGTGCTCTGAATGAAACGTGACCGCGACCAAATGGGAAACATTAAAACAGCGTTGGACTGATCCATGCTGGACAACAAGCTGTACAACTACTGTACAACATACACAGAGCTTCACAGACTGTGACCAGTACGCGTGTAACCAGGATAGAAGGCCTGGGTTTCTGCACAGGCAGTCAACTAGTTTTCTAAAACAAGCATGTGTTGTTAAGAGAGGAAGCTGCCGCTGCGGAGAGAATCTGCCAAAAAGAGGAATTCAACCATGGCCGCACGTCCCTGAGTACCAAAATCCAATTTCAATCCAAGAGAGTTTCTGAAAAATAAGGACTGTGACTCAACCAATCAGCATTGAGACGTGTGATCTCAGGCTGTGTTGCCAGGAGGCCACAGGAGTCGGCTTCAAACCTCTCCTAAATACACAAGGCGTCACTTTCAGGGCTGTAGGTGGACGGTGCTGGGACTGTTACAAACTGAGAACACCGTGAAAAACCTGCATGTATATACGACTGCGCTGATACACGTTGAGCACTTAAGGTCATTTGCTTGAATTCATATTTCAACAAGACGACTGTGTGGGCAGTGTTCATTTGATCTGCACTAAGAGTGAAAGCTTGTTTCTGAACACACACTGCTGCAGGGAAACTAGCGCACTGCTCATGCAGTTGATGAATTCGTTTTTTTATTTACTTGTAGCTGCGGCCATCAGTTCTATCAGCTACGATAACACGGCACTCGACAAATAGGAAATGGGGAAGCAAAGTGGGCGCATCACCGGCCGGTGGGACGCCGGAGGGAATAAGAGAATAGAATCGACATCAGGCTATTATATGATCCACAGGAGAACAAATCATGATCCAGCTGTGGATAAAAATGGTAAAGAGTGAAGTGAAAGTTGCTAAATTAATGGATAAAATTAAAAGAATCATTGATTGCTGGTCTTGCCGTCTTCTGTGACCTCAGTGTTTAACTAGTAACCAGTAGAGCTACCAGACGTTAGAGCTTCTATAAACCACAACAGAGCATTAACATATTCAGTCAAGGAAGTAAGCCCTTCATGAATTCTGCCTAAAAGAGAAACAGGTTCACAAACTAAATCTCTTGTAGGGGAGATCCGAAGAAAAGACCCAGAATGCACCCTGTTCTTCTACTCTGGAGTCGTTTTCCCACACAGATGAGCCGCAAGTAAGCTGATAAAGGCAATGTTCTCGTTCATGATCTCATGTGGAGCAGTGAGGGGACGAAGGAGTTCCGACAGACGTGATATTTGTGTCGTGAGGCAGATGAATAAAGACGTTTGGTCGTCATGTTTTGAAGATGTTTAAAAGAACGTGACTGAAGCTGCTCACATGTTGTATGAGGGAAAGAAAATGTCATGAAGACGAGGTTTTGATGAGAAATGTTGAGACGGGCTTTAAAACAGTCCCCCACCCCCTCCCTACACACACACACACACACACACACACACACACACGTACACACCATGTTCTCGCTCACACACTCAAACACCAGCTCATCACTCTGAGACTTTAGCCGCCTCGAAGTTGACGGCCAGCTTTCTCTGCTTCCTCTTAGAGGCAGAGCCCGGGGTGTGGCCTGTTGATGGGACATTTTGCCGGGGGGGTGTGCACTGGGCTGCTGTCGTTGGGGAAACGGCATCTGCTGGGCCGGGGCTGGATGACGAGGGGATGCTGTTGGCAGCGTTCGGTAGCTCGCTCTGAGCATGTGGTTGCCCAGAGCGCTCGTTCTGGGCTTTCTGTGATTGGCTCCTGGCCACGGTATGGGCCGCATTGTAAAACTCCCGTGTTTCCTGGTTCTTCTTGTTGGCTGACACTCGTTTCTTGGTCACCTGCGAGGATCAGACGACAGAAGCAATGTTAACGTGAGGGGAGACTCACTTCATCAGGGTAGAGTGATAAGTATTTGTTGTGTGTGTTGACCTGTAATGGGATGAACTGGTTGTGTGAGCCGATGGGCAGTGTTGTTGCAGGCTGGGAGCGTGCGGCACCGGGGAAAGTTCCCGATGTTCCATAAAACGGTTGGTTTTGGTGGTGGTGAGGAGGCAGTGGCATTCCCCACAGAGGGGCAGGAGCATAACCTTGGGGGGGCAACAGCAAACCACCTGGAGAAAAAGAACATACGACACATAAGAGATCCAAAAGAAACTGACAACTTCAGTGTAAACGTATCGTTGCCTGCTCCAAGCCACAAACCTGTGTTACTACTGAGATTAAAGAGCTGCTCTCCAACCTCAGCAACAGAGTACTCACCTCAAACGTAAAGAGGGAACACTAACCTTGTTGGCTGAAGACTGGGGTCATGGCTCCTAAGGCTGGAGCTCGTATCTGACCCACTCCCGGGTATAGAGGAGGTGGGAGAGGAAAGCCCGAACCAACAGAGTTCTACAGATACACAAGAGGACAAAGAAAAGACTCAAACATGTCAATGTCCACACAGACCTTGATGTCATGGTCATGTAACCAGAGTAACGGAGGAGCTGACATGCAGCCATGCCTCCTAAATCTCAATGACACACCGTGCAGGTCAAGATCCATCAGTGTGACCTTAACTGGTCTGCAATGAAAACCATGCCATGTCAAATGTCAAGTCATTTCTAAAGGGCCTTAAACTTCCCTTCCAGCAGAGAATATTTAAAGCTAATCATAAAAATAAGATCATCTTAGTGTTACTATTACAGTGTATTATATTACATTATTACACATCTACTGGTATAATAATAATAATATAACTATTATTGTTGTTGAAATACAGAAGTAAAGTAAATGTACTTTCCACCCCTGACTAAACCAGGGAAACACAAAACGGATGCTTTGACTCAAAGATCTGATGAATCACATCAACTATCCTGCGATAGCTCTGATGCCCTGATGTAAATAATTTAACGATCACATGTGGTTCAAATGAAGCACAGCACTTAAACACAAACACAAATGTGTCGTACCAGTCTTTGGAGGGCAAAGAAGGCTGCTTTCTCCTTGGCATCACTTTCTGACTGACACTGTGGGCCGTGAACCATCAGCCCGTTAGACAGCTTCACCTGACTCACAACGAGACCCTGCAGGAGCAGATGTTAGGTCAAAGTTCAAGGAAACAGAAACAGACAAAACATGTGGGGGGAAAGTGTTCATAATGTGTAATGTAAGAGATTCTGGTGTGTGTTGAAAAGACGATCACTATTAACCTGTCTGTTGCCTATAAAGCTGTACTCAGGCGGTGCCATGCCTAACCCCACACAGACACAAGCCAACTCTGACACCTTACTGCCCAGCACGGTGTTTGAGGGGTTGGCAGAGGACGCTGATGCAGCTGTGTCACCGTGAGGGACGTTCATCTTAGCCGCTGGTGGGGAGAGAGGGAGAGGGGGAGAGAGAGAGAGTGAGAACAACATACAAGGTTACAAAGTTGGTACAACCTACAGTGGCAAGAAAAAGTATGTGAACCTTTGGCTTTCTGCATTAATTTGTCATAAAATGTCTGATCTTCATCTAAGTCAACAATATTAACAAATTCACTGTCCGTCCATGTGTGTGTAAATGATGTGTCATGCTCCCTGAAACACTGTGACATCAGGAAGAAAAAATCCATTGATGGAATAACCTGGTCATTCATTATATTCAGGTAGTCAGCTGAACTCATTCTTTGGGAACATATTGTTGCTGAACCTAGACCTGAGCAACATGCAGCAACCCCAGATCATAGCACTGCCCCCACAGGCACTAGGCTTACTGGGTGTATCACTTCATCCATTTGTAGATTGTCTGCCAAACTGTAGACTGGTAAATTTGTCTTTTGAAAAAGTGAGGTTTGTGAGATTTTTATAATTGATCACATTTTTTGACAAAACACATACTTTTTCTTGCCACTGTATAAGTTAGTCGGTAGAGCTTATTCAAGTGCTGTTGGTAAGAAAGATAAAATGTATAATGTACAATCTACAAAATAAAATCTTTACTATTAAACTTGTAGTCAGAAATAGAGGGAGTTCAGTACCTAGTTTTTTGGAAGATCGTCTCCTGTTCTGTTG
Source organism: Anabas testudineus (assembly GCF_900324465.2). Taxonomy (NCBI): domain Eukaryota; kingdom Metazoa; phylum Chordata; class Actinopteri; order Anabantiformes; family Anabantidae; genus Anabas; species Anabas testudineus. The sequence continues at coordinate 4,173,460 of NC_046626.1, read as the reverse complement.
CTGGACTCCAGACGGGGCATTGTTCATCTCTTGTGGCAAAGCACTTCCTTTTCCAGAGCCGTCGATCTTTAGCATCTCCTTCAGCACCATGGTTCCCTTCTATACAAAAAAAAAAAAACAACCAAGACACTTCAATGATGATGTCCTAGTGACCCTGTGACCCCTCTGTTCCAGAGGACTCTCACGTCTCTACTGTGAAGACTTAACCAATCCATGCCTCCGATACTCACCATGGCAAATGACTGTGGAGACAACGGGCTGTCGGACTGGCTGGTTGGGGCCTGTGGAGGAGCAGCAGCAGGTGGGGTCTGCTGGCTACCCTTGGAGATCTTCAGACTGGCAATGAGGTCCTCGAACTCAGTTGCAGCCTGAGTGAGAGAACGGTGACGGGAGACAGCGGAAACAAAGTGGTGAGACATTATTTTACACTTCTCATCTTCACTTGTGTGAACAGGTGAGAAGGCAGCAACAGCATTAGATTCCTATACTCTCTGGTAAAGCGGTGAAAGGCAAACAACAAGGTTGAACAAACTGACCCATCTCGATCTAATGTGGACGATTTAAGCAACTTTAGCCAAACAAAACTCAGCCCTTCATCCCCCAACATGCAACACAGTGTGACGCAGCTTCACATTCTCTAGAGGTGAAAGAAAAGCAAACTGAAAGTGCGTGAACCTTATTGGCCGTGTTCTGTGTGGGAATAAGGGAGTTGGCGTCTTCGTTTTTCTTCAACAGTCTGATGCCTCCAACTGGGGTCTGCAAAATACACAAAGAGAGAAAAGAAAAAAAATACACATTGTATGTTAACATCTGGAAAATACATATGCAAATATTGCACAGTGGCTCACGTCTTAAAGTCATGGCTTGTGTTTGTGCACTCACAGCTTTGTTGGAGTGCTGGTTCTTTCCCTGCTGGGCCTGTTCTTCCTACAGTGTGGCACAGGGTTGATCATGTTAATTAGTCTAGTGTATTGATGCACACTATCTGTGTGTGTGTGTTATCTGTACTTTATGTGAGGTGTAAATACGCGCACACACACACTTACATTACTGTGCCAGTGAGCTGGAGGTTTGTTAGGAGGGCCGGAGTTCTGCAGAGACTGCCACACATTACTGTACTCATCTTTACTCTGGATGGAGATTTAAAGAGAAAACATTGCACAGTTAGTGGTGAACAGTGCTCCTTGACCTCAACTATTACTTTATGCACATAGTCTCCATTAGTTCAATCTATAGCGTGGGCATTTGTAAAGTGAAGTGGTGAACATGGTTACCTTGGCCTGTTGTTTCTGGATGGGACCTTTAGAAGGAGAGTTCCTGTTGACCTGGGCGGCTGCCTTCGCCACACCATGTTTGTTGTTATGCTACAGATAAGGGATGAGCAGGTAGAATGGTAAGAGGAGAGACAGCAGTGACAGAATGGAAGAAGCTAAAGGAATACATTTTTACCATTTTGTCATTTCAGACAAGACAGAAAAAAAAACTGCTTGTGTGACGTATTCTCTGCATCCTCTCCTGTTCTTACCTGTGTGGGTATAAAAGGTGACCGCGGTGAGTGGTTGAGGCCGCCCAGCTGGCGGTGTGAGCTGAAGTTGGCGCTGGCAGCTGGCTGAGGTTTCACGATGGCTGTGAGCTTGTGGGAGGTGTGATCCACTCGAGCTCCGTGGGAGAGGTTGATGAGAGCGCAGGGAGGGAGGCGGTAACCTCGAGGTGAGGTACACCTGGGGAGACAGACGACACCATGGTGACAAGGCTAGTGAGGGAGGCAGCAATTCACTCAAACAGAGAAATGTGAATGTTCTGGAAAAACATTTACACACTCAATTGCTACAGTTTTTTTTTTTTTTTTTTTTTAATTACCTGATGTTGAGACCACCAGTAAAATCTTCATCAAACAACACTTCATAGAGAACCTCTGCCTCACGATCCGCTGCAGACACAGACACAGACATGTTACGTACACATCTCCTTTGTCATATCACACATTGGTAGAATATTTAAATTGATCAAACCAATTAAACAGTGGGTCTTTACCTCCTTTAATGCCGATAATGGTTCCTCTAAGTCCCAGTGGCACAGTGAAGCTCTCCCTGATGTTAATGACTCTGTCAAACAGCCGATACTCTGCGTCTGGGTCTGGAACCACACCCTGCTGCTGCTCCAACGGCTACGCACAAACACAGACATTTATTTGTTGTTCAGTGAATGGTAAAAAAAGAATGGCATTACTGTCATCAATAAAGGGGCCATTAATCATCTGCTTATTGGGGAAGAAGGCGTATCACAAATCTGACTTCTCATAAGCATTTACACAAACTCATAGGCTGACACAGAGGCAAAATGTACCAACCCTGAAGAGCAGATGAGGCTTAACTGTCACACGGACTTTCTTGGTGCTCTTCTTCACCTGAGAGTAAGTGGGAGAAAACGAGGAAGAGGTTAGGACATGGGGACAGTAAACACATAATGTGTATGTGTGTGTGTGTGTGTGTGTATATGTGTGTGTGTGTGTGTGTGTGTGTGTGTGTGTGTGTGTGTGTGTGTGTGTCGCAGTCACCTTCGATTTCTCTACTGCCTCCTCGATCCTCTCCACAATGGCGGTTTCCAGCACTTGTAGATCACATGATGCCCTGCTGATGGAGCTGACCGGGTGACTCTTCAGCCATGAAGTGATTTCAGACACTTTCTCTGCCCTGTGGAACGTCCAGAAATGTCAGCGTTCATCGATAAATACTCCATCAACTGAAGGCACTCAGTTGAAACTCTCAGGGTGTTTTTACAGCTTGTTGTGTCTGGATCTTGAGACTTAAATAGGAACCGGGATTTGACCCAGATCAAGCTGGACCATGGTTTGGTTAATGTTTCTAATGTGAAAGCATATTTTGGATAGTTTGGACCTTTTGACTGTTACAGGAAGCTGACACAGGCAACTGTCACACCTTAAACAATAGAAGCGACTGGATAGCATAGTGGAAACATCACCAAACTCCATGTGGGAGAATCCCAGGGTTCGAAAACCGGCTGTGGCCTACCTCCAGTAGGGGTCCTTAGGCAAGACTTCCTTACGCTTACCCTGCCTTTGCACCTCAGATGTAAATCGCTTTGGATAGAAACGTCTGTCAAATGACTAAATGTAAATGTAAGAATAATGGGAAAAGAAGTAGAAAATGAGCAACTGGGGTGAGGAGATGAGACATTAGATTTAAAGTTTAGTCAGAGGACAGACTGAAAGACTCAATTTGAAAAAATGCCAAAATGTTTTTACTGAGAGAACGAGAGAGGGGGGGATATGAGACGATGGGAGAGCCATGTCCCTTCAAAGTCAAGAAACTACAGCAGCAGTACATCAATCAGTGGGAGTCTAGGATGACGCAGTCCACACAGTGGAAGTTCTTTAGTGTGATCCCAAAACTGCAGCGTGAGACAAAAACTAACGAGGTCAAACGTAGACAAACATGGACTCTCCATTGGTTTAGAGTTTCAGGTGTGAAAATGCCTTCAGCTCTTCGCACATATTTTTTCACCCTCTCTATAAGTCTGGATTCATACTTCAACTGCCAATTTGTACCTAAAAGTACATTGAGGTTACGTGTGTATGTGGATTTTACCCATTCTGGTCTTCTCCAGGCCAGATGTCGTCTTCGTAGAAAATATCATCATGACTGTTTCTGGACACTGTGTTGAACACTTCAGAAAACCTAGAAGAACATAAAGAAAAGCATAATTAAAAATGTTCAAATAGCGCAGCATATGTGACTTTTCACAACTGTGCTCTGTTAGAGTTTAAACAGTAGTAGTGTTACTGTCGACGCCTTTGGGATTACCTTTCCAGATATTCAGCTAACAATTCTTCCACAGCACCCGAGTAGAGCCACTCCTTTTCTGTTCTCTTGGTGTAACCGGGAACCTCCTCATTCTTCTTGTTGAACTTCAGGTTCAGACCAACATTCGCTCTTTGCTCCCCACACGGACTGGGCGTTAGAAACAACAAGAAAAATAAAAGCTAAATTAACCCGGACATATTCCTAATGCAACAATTAAGCAGAAAACATTTCTGCTGCAGATCTGAACGTGAAACGGTGAATGAGGAAATCTCCACCATGGGTACGTTCTTAACACTCACTTCCTCTTAGAGCCTCTGCCAATGAAGATGCTTCCTGAGAAGCGCGAGACAAGATAGCTGGTGATGCCAAGACGAGATGCCAAAACATAGCCGGGAAGGTACTTCACACAGTATTTCTAAAACGTATAAGATAAACAGATGTAGGTACGTACAGTAAACATACAAGTCTTCTAAACGCAATTTCTGAGTTAAAAGTGTTTGTGCATCTCTTACATGCTGATTCTGGATTAAGGGTTCCAGCTGCGGCTCGTGCGGCACGTTGAAGACTACGCGTACCCGGCCTTCTTTAATGACATCACTGGAATCTTGCACCTGTTGAGACAGTGATGAAGACATATTTCATAAGCCACCAGGGCTATGATTAAATTATACAGTCTTTATTTTTAGGTTCAAACTTCTAAGCAGCTGTTTTTTATCATTTAGTGTTTCTACAGTATAATGATCTAATGATATCGAAGCAGACAGCTGATCCCGTACCTCTCCCATGGCACCGTAGTATGGGTTCCCCACCATGAAGACAGTGGTTCCTTGAGGGAAGAGTTCATCTAAGCTCTTGAAGGAGGTCAAAATCGAGTAATAAGCCTTGATGTCCTGAAAAGATTAAGGGAGATGTGGAATATGGATAAGTGAGTTATTGTAAATTACTTTGCTTGATGACAGAGTGCAGTAGCATGTTCAGGATTTTGAATTGGAGGTTTCTGTGAATGTAAATTTGTATCAGTGACATTAAAATACTTACTTACTTTACTATCTCTCTACTACAAACAGAAAATAACATGCATTTGGTATTTGCAAAGTTTATATGAATGTTTACATTATGTTAACTTGTCTGTGCTCCTTAGCTTTGGTTGTTTTTTCTAAAACCTCAAAGTACCTTAACCACGGTCTGGTAGGCGAAAGGGAGAACTTGTTTGGCCCACTGTTTCTCTAGCTCCACCACTCCATTGGCTTTGGGGACATATTTCCTTCCTGTCAGCAACTGGCCGTACAAAACCACCTCCGTCTCATTTATAATGATGCCTTTCCTCTTCATGAAACTGTGAGAATGAGAAATGAATTGTGAAAGGAATCCCAAACATAAGAATAAGCATGATCGTGACAGAACAAAACGGTACAATAAACATGGGACAACTAGAAATAACATAATAAACAGCAGGTTTCACATTATGGTCATCATCAAAATAACCAAATATATTTTTTGTCAATATCCCCTACAAACTCAACAATATACCTTTGACACATTTATGCAAAAATGTTTCAAATATGACAGTTAGTTTTCTCATTTTGCGTGTGACATACTATTCAGTGATTCCCTGGACATCTTTGACCCAGTCCTTCTGCTCCTTGTCAGACATGCAGGTGACTTTGGTGGGAGGGGGAGTGGAAGGTCTGTCATACACTTTCTGGACACCAGGAGGTTCCTCCAGACAAAACCTGTAAAAACATGGTGAACATTTACTTTGGAAGTTTCTTTGGTGACCTCCAGTGGTGGGACTGAAACAGACACGCTAGTATGAGCTGACCTCTAACTGCATGCACTGGGCTTTTGTAATCCTTACTTGGTTTCTCCATCTGACACCGCAATGATGCGAGCTTCCTCTAGATGAGGCCAGTTGACAAACACAGACTTTCCCAGCACTTGTGCAGCAACATTGTCGCATATCTAGAAAGGAAAAGGAAAAACAAAGAGAGAAAAGAGGGACACAGTAGATGTGAATGAAAGGCAGAGACATATGCAACATAAGTTCTAAATGGCTAAAAACAAACAGACAAGCTCCTACCTCTCAAGCTGTTTAGATATGACAGAAAGTCATATGGAATAAATAAAAGTGAGACCAATAAACACAAACAAAACTTTACCGTCTCTCCTTCTTGCCCGGCCAGGATGTCCAGCATCATGTTCTCCCCTCTGCTGCTTTGCTGGAACACGACCACCCCAGTCTTCTTCTTAAAAAACTGGAGACAGCAAGTGAGAGGGCTCAATTAACAGAGGAGGGAAAAAAAGGAGAGCTTGAAATCTAGAGAAAAACTGCTTCTTTATTAAATGTTGCTTTTTTTATTACAATATGTGTCAATAGATAAGGTTTAGATCATAAGTCTGTACATATACAGACACACACACCTTATGTTTGATGTGTTGCAGAGTGGGAAAGCCGCAGAAGTAGAGAGCAGAGCGGTCGACGCGCTTGTAGTCGTGATCTAAAGAGACTTGCCAGGCATCCATGGGGATGTGTCTTTTCCTGAATCAGTCAAACACAGTAAAATGAGACTTTCTACATATCCTCTCTATTTTTTTCAAACAATATTTTGCATTTCTCTGAATGGTCCTTACATGGCATGGCAGTGGACGATGTCAGGGAACAGATGGGGCAGGGTGGAGCTGTACATGAAGTCGATTTCCTTGTCGTACGAGTAGACTGCACACTCGCTGTGCCGGTTCCGGGCCTTCTCTTCTTTAGTCAGCTTGTGATTGTAGAGCTCCATGGCTGCTAGTAAGCACCTCTGTACAGTAAAACACACATAATTCGACTTTTAATATGTTTTCTTAAATGACTGTGGCATTACGTCTCCTCCAACTGTTTGTGTGTGTTTACCTCATCTATGAAGGGAATGAGAACCACAGCCTCCCATTCCTGCTGCTTTCCATTAAGATCCATTTTAAAGTCGGGAGGGTAATACTCAATGATGGGAGAACTTTCACTGGTCATCAGGTGCTGAAACAATCAAAACAAGCCATTATCACCTTTATTATTTCAGATTTTAGTCATTAACCCTGTTTTACCATTTGCTATGTCGACTATGTTTAAAATACACAATTTCAGACACTTGCAGCAAGGAAGCTGCACATATTCCTAACAGAGTTTTAAAAATACAAAACAGGCTAACACCTGCATATCTGGGTGTGTGTATTTGGATGTGTGTGCGTTACCCTGTAACACTCAGGAAGCAGCCCCATACTGGCAGCAGGCAGGACTGCCAACAGCTGTTGGAAGGGCATGAAGGGTTTCTCGAGGTCAAATGTCAGTTTTAGCCCAGATATATTCCTGATGTCAGACAGGAAGGGAGCATAGTGGCAAGGGTAGTACCTACAGAAACAAATATTGGTTAAAAACATTTTTTTTAAAGGGAAGAAACTGAACAGAGCAGAGAATTCTTTTTGTGTTGTTTTTCGCAATGTTCAAACATTGTCCTATATCATGACATTACCCGCTTATCCAGGTTGCTTGAATTGAGAGAAACTAAGAGTAGACTAACTGGGAATTCATGAGATGTGGCTGGCAAGTAAGCACTACTGAAGCCACATCCCATCCAATCTACACCAACTCCAACTTCTGTTCAGCGTCTCTGTCATCAGAACAGCGTCTGTGTGTCTGTCTGTCAGTGGCAATTTGCTGGACAAACACAATTTTCATGTTGGCTCAGCAGAAAGTCATCAGTTATGTTTTTGTGTCTGGTTTGATTAAATTTCTCCTGGCCACTACAACTGGTGGTGAGAATGAAATCCAACAGAATTTTAAACAGACTGAGGTCTGTTCTTTAGACGCGTTTGATAAAATGGAATTCTATCCGCTTTGCGAGACGTGTGACTGATGGATGAAAAAATCTGTCTAAAGCGTTTCCTATGTGGCTTTGTGACATGTGTAAGAGATGTTCTTACCAGCTCCAGGACTGAACCCCGTGGTAATAGTAGTGCAAAATCCACTGGATACCTTCCACATAACACCTGGCCTGCTTGGCGAGGAATTCACTGCGAATGGAAAAACATATTTTAGAAAGAAGCAAATCACGAATTGATGTACTGGCAACTAGTTAAAAGCAGTGTGTTTTATTGTCTCACAGTGAGAGTCTGTCCCAGAGATAGAAACTGTGTTGTCTCAGAAATGAAACAGACAGTGAGGTAGGTGACCCTTCATGATTTATGTGCACACCAGCCAACTATTAAAAATGGATATGTCAATTCATTTTAGACCTAACGAGTAGATTCTCTTCTACATGGAGCTAAATGTGCAGACATACATGAAAACGTCATAAGCACTTTTATTTGTCCATAGTCCAACTCTTCGTCCTTAGTCATGTCTTTTTCTGAAACCTTGTGTGTGTGTGTGTGCGTGTGTGTGTGGGCGTGTGTGTGTGCGTGTGTGTGTGTGCGTGTGTGTGTGTGCGTGTGTGTTTGTTTATGCACTCACTCAGACACCACATCCACGCCCATCTTGGTCATGTAGTAGGTGCGTTTGTACTGTCTAAACTCCGTTTCAAATATATCGTCCTCCTCTTCCTCATCTTCTGCCACCGTTACCTCCTCTTCTCCAGCCACTCCACCTGATGAGGTCAGAGCTGCCAGACAGAGGGCATCCTACAAACAACAGGAATATAGAGATTGCAGGAAAAGGAACACCTACATAGAAACTGTGTTTACTTTTATTTGCTGCATCTTCTACCTCCTTCTTGTTGGTGTCTTTTCTAGCAGCTTCTTTCTCTGCCGCCAGTCCGGCCGCTTCATTCAGATACTTATTGCCGACTTTACTCTCAAACCACTTCAAGTCCACAAATACCTCGCTGAAATGTTCCCGGTCAAACTGGAGGGAGTCAGAAAACAAAAAGTTCCATTTTTATTTAAATTATTTAAATGATCCTAGATCTGCAAAAAAAATATATAGGTACAAGATACAACTCTTATCAAAAAGTCGGGACACTGCAAGATACTGTAAAAAAATCGACTGCAATGATTTGCAAATCATTTGAAATCTACATGAGCAAATAGTTTAACAAATAAAGAACAACATTTCTCAATCTAATGACATCCCTAAAATAATTTGGGGACGTCATCATCTAAAGTACATAACTGCACTAAAGATTAAGAGAAAACGAAGAAATTCCAGTATGAAGTGTCAGTGAAGATGGTTCGTCTTTCTGAGGGCAAGTAGAAAACTGTCCTGTGGTTTGACAAGTCAATATCTAATCCAGGCTAAAGAGGAAAGGGACAATCCGGCTTGTTATGAGCTCACAGCTCAAAGGCTAACATTAGAGATGCTTTGAGGGTGTATCTCACTGTGTGAAGGCACCATTAATGTTGATTTTGAGTTTTAGAGGAACTTATGGTGACATTAAGACAGGATCTTTCTCCATCTCTGACCTTGCTTAATTCAGTAAGAAAAAGCCAAACCACACTCTGCACGTATTTCAACAGCATGGCTCAGTAGGAATAGAGTAATGTCGCCCACTGTAAAGATTTGGTGCATTATGAACCAAACTGCTGAGCAGGTGAATAGATTTCTCAAAATTCCTGAGCTTCAACATTTGATATATGGTCTTCTGCTAATTTTAATCAAATCTAAATAATAAAAAAAATGATATGCCAAATAATGTCAATTACTGCTTCCATTTTATGTACTATTTACCTAGCATTCCAACTTTTTAGGATCCAACTTGGGACTTTTTAGGATCACTTACAAACAAATGTTCCAGCCAAGTCAACAGCACTGATGATACAAATTAAGAATCTACATTGTCTCACCTCAGAAAGCTTCTCCAGGTATTTCTCAAAGTTTCTGAGGTTTAGATGGCCGTACTCATTCAGATAACCTGAGGGAGAACACAGAAATCTGTTTAGTTTCTATGTTTATCATAATAAATCCAGTATCTGGTAATATAATAGCACGATCAACGCTTGAATTTAAAGACCTACTAATAAAATAACTTATCGAGATATTGAGAAAATCTTAGTATTGCCTATTTGTGTGTGTGCATCTCACCATCCAGGCTTGGTAGCACACTGATGTAGGTCTTGTACAGCAACGGTAAAGCATCATGGTTGATGTGAAGATGAGGAAGGTGAGGGATGAAATCGTTTCCCACCAGGAAGCCCATAAGAATCCAGTCGTCTATGATTCGCTCCAAGTCATATTCAAAACTGAGCTGATTCTGAACCAAAAACTTAACATCACTACACTGCTTACTTGTAACATATAGCAATGCAAAACACATTAAGACACAAAAACGTTCAATACGTAAATGTTTTTAATTTCCATAATTCATGTGGAATTTTGTGGCATATCTCACCCTGAGCTCAGAGAACTCATAGTCGATGTACTCCCTCATTAGAGACAAGTGAAGTAAATGAAAGGTAGTTTCCTCCGGAGCTGTTATTCTGAATGAGAAGGAAAGAAATAAGTGTTATGAAAAGAAAAAATGTAGACACATATATAATAGGAGAAAAAAATTACTAAACACCTTTTCTGGGACTTCTTTCCTCCAAAGCGGACCTCTTCTCTGAGCAGGGAGAAATTTGGCTCATGGCTGGTTAAACCCAACATTATCTACAACACACGTGTGCAAAGATAGTGTAAACATCCACAGGGCATCAAAATGGCATTGTGTCTAAATCAATGAGCAAGTAAACCCTACCAAGTCAGCATCGAGGCCGTACAGGCAGTGCCGGGTGTTGGGGTCGTGTCCTGGCTTGCTGTTCTCTGAGCGAATAAACTCCATGATCTTGTGTTCTCCTTCCCCTGGTGTCTACAAGAAAGAAAAACACACACATGCCGTCTAAGCACTACTGACTTAAGCTGTAGCTGAATCACTGTAACTGTGGTCAGAAACTACAGTGGAGGGCAAGTGGTTCACACACCTCATGACCAGACAGGTAGACTTTCACATTCTGCCATAGCTTGTCAGTGGAGAGCTTGTTGTGGACGAAATAAGTGAGCTGCTCCTGAAGTCTCGCCATGAATTCAGTACCTGGAATAATTATTTACAGTATGTAAACTTACTTTCTGTCTAGTGCAGAAGAAAACTGATCATGCAACAGCGCAGTAAATAAAATTGACTTTTAACAAGCAGTTTAGTAATACAAACAGTAAAAAAAATACAGAAGACACACTTCCACAATTCCCAAAAGATAACCATTTCAAATGTATTTAGAAATTCACTGTCACTTTAGAAACATTGTCCTGCTATAACAGAGTGTATACTTGTGATGTTGTTCTTGTGTAAGAGCATCCCTACCAGGAGTGATACAGTTGGAGTCAAAGCGGGCCTCTGTGGGAAGCACCTCTCCTTTGTCCAGAGCTTTTTTAATCTTGTCCTCTGCTTCTTTGGCAGACCTAGACACACACACACACACACAGATGTATATAGATATAATAGAGAGCAAGTCGAACTAACTGGCCAACCTTGAGGCTCACACTTTTTTATACACTGAAAAGAATTTTACTAAAAGTTCCTTTAATATATCTAAACAAGAGTTTGCATAGCGATCAGATAAATAAATAAAAACACAGTTAATATTAGTAGCTTCAGACTTGCTTGTAAAATTCAATTTCTTTATTTGGTGACCTCATGAAAAGCTAATCCAACAACCTTATATTTAACTATCACCTTTAAAGTTGAGGAGAGGCCTTTAAGGTTGAAAGAGCTATAAAGGTCAAAATCATTCTATTAGGATTTTTTATTATTACCTATTAGCATTTTGGTTAACTTGTGATTAAACAAGGAGCTCACGGTCATCAAAATTTGTTCAGATAACCCAAATTAACCTTTGCTGGGTGACATCAAATACACAAAGAGAGGCAAGAATCTTGGCCTGCAGCCATCTCTACCTGAATCTCCGTCCCCTCTGCTGGTTCATCTTCGCCCTCGGTGCCACACCGTCCACAGCCATGAAGAAGACCTTACGAGGCTTGATGATCCTGAAGAGCACTTCTAGGTAATGGAAGATGTCGGCAAAAATCTTTTCCTCCGAGATGCGAAAATGGACATCCTCGTCGTTTGGGTGCGAACAGTGGTGGATGATCCCATTCATGTCTAGATAGAGATTGTCAAATTCTGGAATCTGCAGTAAGAAAGAAGCAAAAGGAAAAAAAACAGCAATGCTATGTATAATACAGTTACAAGGAAAGGTGACTGGAACTATTTGCATTTTCCTAGTTTTCTACATAAATTAGTCACGAACTGTGATCTCATCTTCACCAAAGTCCCATATATCAACAAAAGAATATTTCAAAGCGAATGTCTTCATTATACAAACCAATTAAACATACATGTGATGAAAAAAGTAAGTAAGTAAAACAGTGCTTTAATAACTGATTAAACAAGCTTTGGCAGCAATAAACTCAAGCAAGCTCCTCCTGTAGGTGTAGATTAGGCCTGCACAACATTCAGGAGGAACTTTGGACTTTTCTTCCTGAAAGAACTACTTTAGCTCAGATATAGAAATTACAAAACACTGCCATTAGTTTTCTTGTGACTAAGTTTTCTACAATACTTCTGTGAAGAATATATGGTATTGAATTTACCGTCTATAATACATTTCTCAACAGCAACTTTCCTGTGATGTATTGTTTTGGCATCTGTAACAGAAGGTTTCCCTCACATGACAAACTTCAGGGCCATTAGTGAAAGGGTAGACTTGCCATTGTCAGTCACCAAAAGGATTCTAGTGGATTCCTCCAGTGTGATACAGACAAAAAAAAACAAACTAAAAACTCTCCCCCAACACACTGACAACTATGTGGACATGTTTTAGGAACGGTGACTGTGGCATTACCGTAAGACAGGAGCACACGACATACTTCCCATGTCGAGTGTAATGTTAACTAATGTGTAAGTGTATTGTCTTACGCAATGACAGTGAACAGCGTCCAGCTGATGAAACCACTGCCCCAGCGCTGAAATAATTTCTACTGCTGGCGAAACTAGGCCACCTCCGTCTAACCAGTGCCGCTAAAGTAGACTAAATTACTTCATCACTTACAGGTTGACCACATATGTGATAACTGTATTTAAAAACCTTTCACACACTGCAGAGCACGGTGGCTGTAAACTAGCCGCCAACAATAACTAACTGCACACTCTATTTACCTCCTGTTAGCTCAAATTAATTAGCTAACGTTAGCAGACAGTGGTGGGTTATTGTTGTTCACAATATTCTTCAACAACAAAAACCTCAAATATCCAGTGGTAACTTACACACATATACTATGTTATACTGACTTTGACCTGTTTGACATTAAAATGTGTAAATCTTATTTTTATTAATAGTAATCAAACTACAGCAGCAGGCTAGTAAGTGCTGCGAATTGGTAAATAACGTTACGCCTGTGTTAAAGCTACATAGTATATAGGTTAAGGGAGTCAAAATGTTTAGCAACAAGAGAGCTGTCCTGCCGCCGGCAAAAACATTGATAAGCTACGTGGAATGAAAGGCCCTCAGGTCGCTGATAGCAAACAGCTAGCCAGGCTAACGCTAAGGCCACTGGTATCAGTAAGCGGCGTGTGGTGTCCTACCTGATGTTCCTTGACAACTTCACTTAGACAAGGATAGCGCTCTGAAATCCATCGGTAAAATTTCGGTACCCCCATCTTCACCACGGAAATTCCAACGTCTGGATCAATACGCAGCCAAAACGGAAAGGATATATTCAGCTATGTAAGTAACACTACCTAAATACAAGCAAGGCTCAACTGGGTAACATCAGAACTTGGTTTGAGTGGAGGTTTTGTTTCCAACGGCCGCTAAGTAGCTAGTTGTCCGTGGTCCGTCTGCTAAAACATTCCGCCGATACTCAGTAAACATTAGTTCCATTTAGTTGTGTCCCATCGATCTTTTTCTTATCTCTCGCGGCTAAGATAAGATGTTAATACATGAAAAAACAAACACAAAAACAAAAAGCAACATCTGAAATCATTAATAGAAAATCAAGAAATACTGAGTCAGCAATAAAGTCATTCTGAAGTAATAATGAAGACATTAATTTGAACCTACTTAATATATATATTTTTTTTTTATCTTTTTCTTTTTTTTTTTTTAGCATGTTTCATTTATTTACTATTTGATTATAATTGATTATTTTGACCTTACCAGGTATCTTATTTAGATTTTTATGTCAAAAATGTCACTTGAAGACTGAAAATGGTAACCTGTTGGACAACCTTCATAATGTTAGACTGAATCAAACGTTTTTCAAGGTTCAACATTCAAAAAACTTAATTAACCCCAGAGGGAAATTGTTTTGCCTCATTACAGTTCTCAACACAGGCAGAAAGAAAAGGAACCACAACCAGGAAACATCCACACAAACATAAATACACTATACCATCAATAGAGAGAACTCAATATATATACAGAATATGTGAGACTGCAGAGTCACCAGAGAATTTCTGAAGATGGCTGGACGCTATACCTGAAGTCTGAGGTGTACAGGGTGAAAAGAAATGGAGACAGAACTGTCCCCTGTGCTACACACCACAGTGTCAGACAAACAGTTCTCAAGACGTACTGTGGGCGGTTGTTGAGGTAGTCCATGATCCTCGAAATCAGTGGAGTGTTAACCGGATGGTGTTGAATGCATTGGAGAAATCAAAAAACATGAAAAAACATGATCCTCACTAAGCCCCCAGGCTTGTCCAGGTGGGTGTAGGTGCAATGGAGCAGACGGTATCATCCACTCCAACTTGGAGTTAATAGGCAAACGGGAGGGGGTCAAGTGAGGGTTTGACCAGAAGTCGGGGGGACTCCAGGATCAGCCTTATGGCTTATTATAATATAGTGGCTGTAAAAATAATGGTGTTGCTTAGCTTCTTGAAAGCTGACCATTCTATTTAGTTATGTGGTTTCAGAGTTCTGGTATTACTCATGCTGGTTCTCTGTCATATATATATATATATATATATATATATATATATATATATATATATATATATATATATATATACATATACAGTGTAAAGAAATGTATTTGAACCTTTTGGAATTTCATTGTTTTCTGCATTAAATTATCATAAAACGTTATCTGATCTTCATCTAAGCCAAGAATATTAACAAATATAATGTGCCTAAAATGATAACACAAAAAATTCAGTTCTTTGCCACCAAGAATTGTTGATTTACATAAAGCTGGAAAGGGTAACAAAGTGATGTCAAAGACAAGTTCAGCAGACTAAAGTTAGGCAAACAATCTACAAAAGGAGAGACTTTGGGATTGTGGCTACTCTACCAAGAAGTGGTTCAATGAGGTAAAGAAACAACCCTGAGTGACTGCCAAAGATTTGAAGACTTGAAGTATGATGGAGGAAACATCATGATTTGGGCCTGATTTGCTGCATCAGGGCCTAACCAGCTTGTAGTGATTGGGGGGGAAGATGAATTCCCAAGTGCATCAAAAAAATCTTCAGGGTTAATGTGAGAATGTCTGTACGTCAACTGAAACTCTGTAGAAGTCAGGTGATGCTACAGGACGATGACCCAAAACACCAAAGCAAGTCCACAACAAATTCGCTTTTGGAGTGGTCAAGTCAGAGCCCTGACATCAACCCAATAGAGATGCTATGGAACGACTTGAAGAGACGTCCAAAGAATATGACAGAGCTAAAGCAGTTCTGCCAGAAGGAATGAGCTAAAATTCCTCCTGAACAATGTGCAGGTCTGATCCACAGCTACATGAAGCGCCTAAATGTATTGCTGCCAAGGGGAGGTTTGTTTTGTGCTATTATTTTAGACACATTATATTTGTTAATACTTAAGACTTAGTTGAAGATCAGATCACATTTTATGATAAATAAATGCAGAAAACTATGAAATTCCAAATTGATCACATACGTTTTCTTACACACACACACACACACACACACACACACACATACACACACATATACATACATATAGTTATTAAGCTCTGACTCCTGTGTGACTCCCTGTAAGTCTCCAAGCAGTTCAAATCAGGCTAACAGGTCTGTGGATGATGCGGTCAACTTAAGATTGCACTACAACCTCCCACATCCAAGTAAGCAAGGGACCTATGCGAAGATTCTGTTTGTTGACTTCAGTTGTTTGATATAATATTTTGCTGAGTTTTATTATTTATTTTTATTACAATCTCATATGTTGCATTTTTTAACATTGAGACACATTTTTCTTGCATATGTGGATAATAAAACTGCTTCTGATTCATGGGAGTTTTTACACACAGCAAACACACAACCTAGTTATATGTAGAAGTTGAGTCACCCAAACTGTTTCAAAGTGGTTCAAATGATTCACATTTATCCTTCAGGGTGGTTTATTTTCTCACTTGACCTTGTACTCGACTGGTACTCGATTGTTAGCTGTACCCTTCCTTACAGGACAGGTGAAGCAATCTTAATCCTACGGATGGATCAAAAGGCAGAATAGAAAAATGGAGACAGATCGTGTCTGAGATTTCTGTTGTGGAAAGGATTTTCCACTTTAACTTGGATAGATTCTTTCAGTCCTTTGTGTTAAGTGTCCTCTGCCCTTCAAATGAAGGTGGATAGAGGAAAATATTTTCCTCACCTGGACAACCGAAAGTTTCATAGTCATAGTCAAGAGCATTTGAGAACACTTCTGGACACTGCTGGAAACAGATTTAAACTAGAACTACAGCACTGCAGTTGAACGCCTCCTCCAAGTAGTGAAGTTGTAGTTTACATGCACATCTGTTCAGACTCATAGTCTAATATTCTAAAGTTATGCATGATTCCAAGTGAATGTTTGTGCCAGTTGTAATTTAATTCTGCAAAGGCGTTTTTGAGTTCAAATAATAGGACAGGCAGAAAATCTGAAAACATAAAAATGACGAAACATGACAAACCTGTTTTGAAATAATTTATTCAGTTATACAAATACAAAACACCTCTCTAACTTAGTTATCATAAAATAGATGGGTCTTGGCATATTAACCAAGAGCCCTCTGTGTTGACATGAATCGCCACTCCGCAGAAACTCAGATCAGCTCAGATCAGATTAGATGCTGAAGCCTACAATTCATGAAGAGTTATTTCGTTGCTACTTTAAAAGAGCTAAATCTGATTCTGTGAGGTTTTCATTTGTCAACAAGCAACAAATAGCGTACATACATGAGGAGGAAAGAAATCCAGTTTGATGCTGCATCGCAAATCAATACCTCAAGTTTCATGATCATTTATGATTACAAATACATCAAATCTCATTTTGTTCTGACAGGAACAGAAACATGAGCACAGAGAGGATTTCCGTGATTCAACGTTCTTCCTCGACGCTCTTAAGCCACAAACAGATGATACGCTTGACAGAATGAAATTCATGTTATATTTATTAAAACGGGCTTCTCCCAATCTGGAAAACACAAAAATAATTACACATACAGGGAAAGAACACGTTGACAAACCATGGGGTGGGGGGGGGGGGGGGTTAAAATCCTTTTTGCATCATCGTCATTTAGTCTTGTGCTTTGGCCTTTAAAAGGGAAAATGCATCACACTAGTAGCATTTGGCTGGATGTACCCTCAAAAGCAACAGCTTCATTAAAGAACAAAAAACAAAAAACAAAAAAACAAAACAAACAAAAAAAAAGGTAGAACTTATGATTTCATCTAAAACCATAGAGAAGTGTTCCATTATAGCCGATATGTGAAAAGAAACAAAAACGCTTGAAGTCCTTTGTTTCGCTTTGTGCCCAAGCTCAGTCTTTGGGTTTTGTGGCTGTAAAATCACAGCACATCTTGTCCTGCTATGCTGATGCACAGGTCTGAAGTCCTAACTGCACTCTGAAAATGCGTAGCTCATTAAAATAAGACAGGTTCCGTTCGTTTATTTCAGCTCTCCCATCGTTTTCGTCGGGCATCCTATTTCAGCAGGCGCAATGGGCTCTCGCTGCATGAGACTGATCCTTTACCAAACCAAGAGAGGTTGATCATAGTTCTGTCACCCGCTAAAATGTGGTGGGCGTTCAGACGAGCTCAAGTACCTGTGTAGAGTGGGAGAAAGGAAAGATTGTTTTGTTATCTGCTACTTGCTCTCATTGGACACAAAGTTTAGTTCAATTCAGTTTATTTATCATCTCAAGGCACTTTACAGTGTTTAAGGTTTAAGACCTTACTGGAATACAACTGTATATGGAATTCTATAGAAAACCCAACAACCCCACTTTAATGTTTAAAACAATAATATCAGTGTGGTCATTGCTTGAGTGTGATAAGAGAAAATTCTATTCCCTGAATCATGTACATGTAAACATGTACTTTTTACTAAAACTGCTTTTCTTAGAGTTTTAAATATGTTGTGTGTTGTATGAATTATGACTCCCTTTTATGTTAGACTGTAATACAGTAATAGCTGTCCAACATCACTAAGCAGATGAATCACTGTTTTTGGTAGAAATTATATTTGTACATGGCAAATAATTTACTAGTAAATGCATTAGAGTAATAAACAAACATTGTTGACATGCATGGCTACTGATTCTGTGTAACAATCATTCATCAAAAGGGGCGTGTTCAAAATAGTAGCAGCATGGAGTTCAATTAGGGAGGTCATTCATCTATGAAAAAACAAGTGTCAAACAGAAGGCCTTTATTTCAGGACAAAGGCAGCAAATGTTGTACAAGCTGGTTTTAGTGCATTTTTCACTGAACAGCTGAGTAAAATGGGTCGTTCCAGACAGTGTTCAGAAGAACAGCGCATTTTGATTAAAAAGTTGACTGGAAAGGGGAAAACATATAAAGTGCATAAAATGAGAGGCTGCTGAACTAAAATGATCTTAAATGCTTTAAAGTGGTAACCAAAACCTGAAAGACGTGGAAGAAAACAGAAAAGTACAATTCAAATGATTGAAGAAGAGCCAAAATGGCAAAGACTCCAGCTCCAGGGAGATCAAAGAAGATCTAGTTATCTGTGAGTACTCTAACAATTAGAAGACTATGAGAAGCCAAGCTATTGGCAAGAAGCTCCCACAAAGTCCCATTGTTGGAAAAAAAAGAAAAAAGAAAAAAAGGGACGTTTTTCATACAATGGGGCCGGGCCTATTTATTGCATATCCGGGATCATGGATCAGTTTAAATACATTAAAATACTTGAAGAGGTCATATTGCCTTATGCTGTAGAGGAAATGCCCTTGAAATTAGGATTAAATTAAAAATACTGTTCTAAAAACCGAGATATATATCGGAGGAATTGTGGAATGTAGTCCAATCATCCTGGTCTGGAATACCTGTTCACAGGCGCCAGAGGTTGGTTGACTCCATACAACACAGATGTGAAGCAAAAGTGTGGTTATACAATGAACTTTTAGTTCAGTGATTCACAGGAAAGCGAAATCTTCAAGAATTTTTATAGAGTTTATACAGTAAATGTAGAGTTTGTGAAGAATTATGGAGACACTGCTATTTTTGTGAACAGCCTAATATTCCTTTTTCTTTACTTTCTGTAAAGTTGTTGTAATGTTTTGATTTAGAATAGAATGTGCAATGTTCCCCAATGCATTTGTCTGTGTGGGGAAAAAAAAGTTATTGTGAGGATTTTGAGCTTTACTTTATGTTTTTATACACGCTGCTATTAATCTGAACACAACTTTACAAGTGAAAAGATTTGCTTTCTAGTGGTTTCACTCATGTTTGACAAACCTTGATTGTTCCTTGACTGTTTGCAGCAATCAGCACATTTGACTCCTGGAAAACAAAACCCAGTTAATAAATGATGACATTGTTGTCATTTACCACAATTGATTGTTAATTATCTATTGCACATTTTATATACATGTACAACAAAATACAACAATTTGGCTGACAGAAACATGCAATACATATCATATCATCATACTGTGATAATTCCCTGTGATAATGATAAGACACTGCTATATCGTGATCTGACAATAAGGTATGGAAAAACTGCTTCGTCAACAAATCAGATGTGAACTAAAAATGAGGGATCTGCAAACTCACAAAAATCCAAATGTCAGAATGGAAGCTGCTTTGGTACCATAAAAAATTAATCTTTTTTGTTTTTTGATTTTATGTATATTGTGTTTACAGTGTTAATGGTATGACAGCTTTCTTTAAATAAAAAAGCAATATATCGCCTCCTATACAGCCTCCCAATATACTGACTCACATCATGATACATATAATATCAGCAGATCATATCACCAGATTCATGTCAATACACAGTTGCAGTGACTTGAGTTGACTTGAAAAGAAACTACTGTCTGTCACCATTGTGATATACTGACTTGTATTGCCTTGTAAGTCTATATTGCACAGTGCGACTTCCAAATGCACCAAGATGCAAAGGTGTTCTGAAATTATTTGTGTAGCAGAACGACAAAGTAAGTGATGTAATATTCTCTGTTGTGTATCTCACCCCGTCGGGCAGAGCCCTCCAACAGACAGCGCTGACAAACTCATTTGTGTCGTCTTCCTTTTTGTCCTTGTCCAGGACACTCTTCACTGTGTCAAACTTGAACGTTAAGAGTGTCTTGGAAAGTCCTTTGTAGTACAGGTAGAGGGAGTTGTTCTCACTACCTGTTCACGCGCACACACACACACACACACACACACACATAAATAAGAGATGGTGTTTTATTTGCCTTCATTTCCATGCTAGTATTAGCACTGTAGTTATTTCTGGTGATAGCAGCTACACACTGACTAAACATGTCTCGCAGTACAGTTTTTTTGCAACATGCCTGGTATATTCAAAGTTAATTCTCACCACAGGCAACATAGTCTCCATTGGAAGCCAGACCAACAAAGTTCTTCTCATTGATGTGACCCTTGAAGGAGCGAAGACAGTGGGTTTTGTTGACATTCCACAGCTTCAGCTGACTATCTGTTGACCTGCACATAAAATTGGTTTAATTCACTTAATGAATCTAGAACTGGGCATTTGGCATTAAAACTGCTTTAAAGGAGTGTGAAGTAGAACTATCTCAATTGTTATAAGTATTTTTTAAGTTAGCAAAGAAAACAAAGACATAAATGGGTGTCTTGTGCAGTGTCTTGGTCCAGTTTCTTTAGGATAAGACAGGCATAGTATTTGTAGTGTCAGAAACTAAATAAAAATTAATGCAAAATGAACATCTAAAATTTGAGCAAACCAAATTTCTGATATTACACATGGTGTAAGAAAACTCTTTAGCTCAAAAATCAGGCTGAAGTGACTTACGCTGAAACTATTTCCTCCCCGTTGACAAACTTGGCATAGGACACTGCCTTCCTGTGGCCTTTGAACACCATGATTGGCTGCTTAGTGTTGCGTAGATCATAGTAGTGGACACAGTGGTCTATAAAAGCACAAAGAAAACCAAGAAAATAAGCTTTGTATTTAGGCAACATGAAACAAAACTCTAAAAGTGTGTGTGTGCATGTGAAAGGTGTTCTTTATATCTGGAAGTAACTCTCAGTGTTAGCTATATCAAGTAACCACAAGACAGGCAGTCATGGTCAAAGATGGTGCAATGTTCTGTTGCCTGATGGCTTTTACTCCAAACCAGCAAACCAACAACACCAAAGTCAAGGAGAGGTTTACTTTCACAGACACGGTATTGGACCTTAGAGACATGGGGAATGGGGTAAATGAGCCAGCACAATTTACTGTCAGATCACCACTGGACCTCTGTTCATGTCTCGCGTTTTGGCTACTTAGAAGAATGTTTCTGTGTATAGCAGAATAGTTCTAATTCTTACTTCTCCATTGGAAGGGTAATAAATGACGTTTTCAGAAGTTTGTCTGGACCACCAGAGTCTGTGTGACCACAGAAGAAATTTTGTGGTTTGCAAGGAAAAAGTGCAGCGGTGTGAGGTGTGCGCCCTGCAGTCAGGGTACAACAATAATACTACATCTCATGGACAGAAAAACAAGTTTTTTGTCTGTGATTTTGTAATAATGAATGGACCAATTTCTTCTCTAATTCAGACTTTGAATATCTAAAATAAACTAAACAGATTCTTACAAAGCTTGGGGCTAACACTGGAAAATAGCCTTGGAAAAAAAAAAGACTTTTTGCACAAATGTCTCACAATAATTGCAAGTTTGCATCAACTTTTCCCCCGAATGGCAGTAAACAATAACGAAACATAAAAAATAAAAAAAAAACTGACCCTCACAACCTAAAAACAATTCTATTCTTACCTGCACAGCCAAAGGCCAGATGATATCTGGAGGTGGGACTAAATTTCACACAGCAGACATTAGCCTTGGCCTCAATGCTGGCCACAGAGTTGTCAAGATTGGTTGACCATAATTTCACTGGAATAGAAAAAAAAACATGATCAAGATAAAATAAGAGATTTGACTATAGGTAGAAGTAGACCATAACAGAAGGAAATCTAAGTTTTTATATTAGAAAGAATAATGAGCTACCTTTAGCATCATCAGAACCAGAAGCTAAGAGCTTGGGGTCCATCAGATTGAAATCAACACTCCAGCATCTTTTTTCGTGTTCCTAAAGACAAAGCAGAGGAAACCTTAAAAAAGGCATAATGACACATAGGACTGATAATTTAAACCAATCAATCAATTAAATCAAGTAATGCAAACTCCAACAAATGGTAGGAATTGATTCCTATGTTAATACGTGAGGCTCTATGTTTTGACTACCTGATAGACTTTGGACCTCTGGCCGGTGAATCCATCCCACAGGATGACTGTGCCCTCATAGTCACTGCTTGCCAGGAGATTCTTGTGATAGCTGCTCCAGCTGATACAGCTACAACAAACAAGGTTTCCTTTCACTTTACACTGAGTCACATTCTTAATATTTGCTTTGTCCACCATTTATGACTTAGGCTTTTGTTGACCATATTGCAGCCCATGTCCAAAGTTAAATAGAAATATGGAGAGGGTTCTACACTGACATTTATTTTAGGAGACTAGTGCTCATACATGGGGAAAAAGGTGGGCCACAGATGAGAGAAAAAAAAAAAAAAAAAAAAAAAAGTAAAACATAAAAGTAAACATAAAAAGTTATTGTTTTAAGAAACAGTAATTTTTCTTAAAAGAGTAGAACATTAACACATACATAATGCATAATGCACATGATGCTGAATCAAACTGACTGAGAGATCACTAATCAATATTGGAAAAATACACCAGTCTACCACATTAACACCACCTAGTGGACAGACGTCTGAATAGGAACAATATAAAGCTACATAGCCCTAAATGCAAAAAGCTGTGACGCACTGTGTTCTCACCATCTCTGTTAAATGTGTGTGCCCAAAGAGGCTCACACATGACATGCAAAGACACCAATGTTCTGCAGGATCTGCATGCATGTGATTCAATCATCACATGCATGGAAAGAAATTACTTCCCCCTACCTGATTTTGGAATTGCAGGTCATTTCGTTGACGGGATAGTGGATGTCCACAGCATCCTGGATCACAGTGCCATACTCAAAGACCTTGATCTTCTTGGTCACACCAGCAATGGCGAAGTAGTCACAGTCGCGGTCAAACTCGATACTGAAAGAGAAGTGAGGACACAGTCAAAGACTGTGAGCGGGCTCATTGAGATTACACTGAAAGAGACGTGTGTCGCGTCTTTTATAGTGAACACACCTTGTTGTACTGTCTATTTAAAAAAAAAAAAGAAGTAAAACATGCCAACAATACAACTACCACTGGGTAAGTTTTGAATGCATTAAACTGCGTGAGTTTCTGCAGGTTCCAACAAGTTGAATAAAAGCATTTTAAGAACAGGTTCGGACATCAATCGTCTTAAATTGTATGCAAACGGGGGAAGTATGAATGAATAAGGAAAAAAATAAATAAATAAACTGCAAGTTTTAATTTGATCTTGCATCAATGTAAGTCCCTGAATTAATGTTAGCTAGCGACAGCTGATGTGCCCTGCACACATTTAACCAGAAGCAGTAACAATCAGCACCAGCTGAAGAGCTGCTGTTTCAAAGTTTTAGCTCATTCTGAGCTTTGACAACAAGAAGCACTTTTCTATTAATTTGTCACATTTACTCACTGAAGTCTGCAAAAGCTGTCAAGAAAACAGAGCTGTGTCAGGGCAGGCGTGTCATTTGCTGGTGCATTAAAAGAAGCATTAACACAGCAGCAGCTGTTGTTTTCATCCCTGACGCTGTCTTGTTATCATTGGATAAGAAGCAGACCCAGCACTACTTTGCTTATAGTGAACATTCCCTTAAAAACATGTAAAGCACGACAAAGTTACATAATGTGAACTCAATGCTAAATTAATCAACTTAACATAATCATCAATAATTATTAAGGCCTAAAATTCAGACCTATTGAATTTTACATTTTTTACAGACCTGCAGAAAACCTGTATCTAAAACTTGCAGGGCAATGACAACATTTACAGACACTGATGTCCCTTGTTCAAGATGTGCTATGTGATGCAATTGTTTGTTAGAACCATATAGCACAATATGAATATTGTCTTTGCTCTGACCTGTCAATTCTATTAACTTATTAACAAAGAACACAATTAGATGTGACTGAACACATCTTGTTAATTACAGAGTCAATAAAGATCAATGCTGTATGTGTATGTATAGGAGTAAAAGACAATCAAGACAATCAAGTTTAGTCTTTTCCTTTTCATACCTGGAGACGATACTGGAGCCGTTATAGAGGTCACTGGCGTAGGAGAGGGTGGCCAACGGCCGCACAGAGTTGTAGCGCGTGAATTTGGATAAACACTCCATAAAATCATCTAGCTGGTTCAGATTCCTTCCTTCATCTGACAATACCACACACACACAGTTAATATACCTCATAAAAAAAGCAATTGGATCATGATATAACATAAGTCAAAAAACAGAGAATTAACAGAGAATGTTGAAGGAGACGCACAATAACGTATCATTTGTATTGCATACCATCAGATTTTTGAATAAATAGACTTTTTTGAGAGTGCTCTTCATTTTAAGACAGACACCATCCATTTATTCATATACATCTCTACAAAATCAAATGAAGCCTCCCTCATGTCCTGCCTTACTTTACTGTAGTGCAGTTTCTTCAGTGATTAGTACGGGATCAGAAGTACTATAGATCTTTCTAGTGAAATTCTCTGTAGCATTGGTACCTGTGATGCGTGACATTTTGTTGGAGAAGTAGCACTGCTCCAGATCCTCAAAATGAGCCATCAGCCTCTTTCTTCTTGAAGCCAAGGTGCTGTTGTACCAGGTCTGTCGTTTTCCCTGGAGGACATATACCCAGGTTTTTTATGACTGGCAGTTGTGAACACAGCAACCACACAAGACACTTGTTTATTAGTGTTCAGTGTTCTGCTACCATAAATGTGTTGGTATATTGCCAAGATAACACATGTGATGTGCAAATGCTGACTGTGTAGTGGTTGTTGTGTTGCATACCAATATTCACAGATAAAGAACAGGATCTTCTTCCTGTGTTTCTATTTGTTTTACCACCCCAAATACATTTAGCTAATAAAAGAATAAGACTATTCTCGAGTAACCTGTAGGGACAAATATTGATTTTGGATTTCTGTGTGTGAAATAAATGAATCAAGGGGAAATTAACATTTACTTACATTCATCTGATTCAGACCAAAGAAAACAAACTATACTATTAAACTTACTATTTATTAATAGTAATTCGGCTGTCCCCTTATCTGTATAGGTATATATATGTTTTGTTGAGATGGTGTGCGAGTTTTTTTGTTAACATTAAAATAAAATATATGTCCAGTATTTCAATTATTTCTTAGTGCATCCACATCATGCGTGTATAAAACGTTCTATTAAGACATAAATAAATATCCATTTTAAACAATTCAAGTAAAATTTAGTAAGATAAATTAAATATCAGATCTCCACAGGGTTCACAGTGGTTAAAAAAAAAACAGCAATAAGCCAAAGCAATGCGAGTGTTTATCAAACGCACCTGGGTGGCTCCACCAAATCCTGGAGGCTGGCTGTAGTCTGGTGACTCAATAATACAGCTAGGCAACAAACACAAGTAAATATAAGGCACACTATACAGCAACACAAAAGGCTAATTATTTTATATTATTTCCATTAGTACAAACATATATGTGCTAAGATTATATTTTCAGAAAACAAAGAAAGAGTATATTTGCAATTAGAACACAGAGACCAGTTGTACCTGGGTGCTGGTGATGGAGTCTCCACATTAGGCACAGTACACTCAGCCTCCATCATTGGTGAGTATAGCCCGCTCATTTCCTGTAAATGTATATAGAGAAAACGTTTGTCTACCTCCAAATGTAATGAGTTCCTGCAGCTCCTGCTACTGTACAGTATAATGTGGTTTTATAATAATGCATAGAGGTCACGTTTCCCATGATAACATCCATGAATACTGTTAGAATAGTAAGTCGAACCCTCTATCAGCAGACATTTCTATTTTCTCAGTTTGATACAAATTCCAAACTGGCCTCTAAATGTTTTCAAGTATTTTAATTATCTTCACTGGCCCTGTGTTACAGTCATTGCTGATGCAAATGATGACTGCATTTGAGTCAACTCAGCAGACTGACTACTAAAACTTGCCACATGCACTTGTCTCTTTCACCTTACATATGCGTCATTTGTTTTTGACTCATGTCCGTCCCTTCACCATGAAACTTTCTCAATACCTGAGAGAAGCACCTCACAGGCTGACTTTTATGACTCTTTTTGTTTTGTTACCTCAACACGCTTGATGTCCTCTTCAAGAAAGTTGAGTTCTTTCTGTAGTTGCTCCAGTTGCTGTTGACAGAGCCAGAAACACAAGTAAGTGTGCCAGCATGTGCACATTTCATTTAATATCAAATGACTACATTTTGGCTGTGTACACCACTACATTGGCTTTGAAATGAAACAATCAAAAAGTAATTAAATTGTAGCACGAAGACTTTAATTTAAGGGTGTGGGGAAAAGGTCCCAACCTTAGGGACTCAAAAGTGAAGGGACAAACTCACAAAACCATAATTTAGTAAGTCATGTGCAGCTTTTGTCACCATTGATGTCATCATACATGCCCATACCAAAACAATCCATTCTTAACCATGCCTCACTGATGAGGTGGTATGCTAAGCAGCAGTTCATTCCCTTCTCCCTCCCCACCATTTGGTGCAAGTAGACTTTTCTCTCCATTTCTGTCCATAGCATGTTCTTCCTGAACTGGACTATTTTTTTTATATTTTGTTTTTTGGTTAACTCTAATCTTCTGGTCTTCTGGTGTTTGAGGTTCACCTCCTGTGGCAAACCAACTTTATTTACTCTGGTAAACTGTTCTCTTGATTGTCGACTGACACAGACGCATTACCTCCTGGAGGGTGTGAGCTGGCTGACTGTTCGGAAGGGGGTTTTCTCCAACAAGGAAAGAATTCTCCCGTCATGTATAGTTGTTTTCTGTGGTCTTCATGGGTTCTTTTACTGAGCTCACCTGTGTGCTCTCTATTTTTAAAAATGTACCAAAGTGTTGATTTAGCCACACCTAATGTTTTTGCTAGCTATCTGGACTGGTTTTGATTTTTTAGCCAGATGATGACTTGTACACTGGCAGTGACGGCTCCTTAAGCTCCATGCCAACAGATAGTAACAGCCGATTTCAAATGCAAATGCTAAACTTGAAATCAACTCAACGCCTCTTCTGCTTCTGCTTACCTCATAAGTAATGTAATGGGGAAATAAAGACCTGACTAGTCAGTCAAATTCTTTTAAGCCCCTAAAATAGGGTGATGATTAAAGCCCTTCTCAAACATGTGATATGCAACATTATCAATGTGCTAAAGTTTCAGTCATTCAGACATTAGTCACATTCATGTTCATATTCGTGAAAAACATCTGTGAAAAGCACAAATCATACATCCATGATCACTTTAATTTCAAAGATTTATTTAGTTCCACTTTGTGCACAGGAACTGACAACATAATGTATTTTCAACATCAATCCTCTGTGTTTTTCTAAAAATGCTTATAACAGACTGATGCCCTAAATTCCTATTTGCATTCTGCTATGAATTGTGAATTTCAGAAGACGAGCATTAAATTCTTTGACTGTCCTATAGTCTGTCTAAATGAACAGACAGATCAATGTAGTTTAGTTTTTTGCATTGATTGGAGTTTGTAATCCATTCCTGATCTTTTCAGTGAGTTAGTGTCTGCTGCTCCATGATACAGATGTTTCCCTACAATAGGTCATTTAAAGATTAACTGTAAGATTGGGGTTTTCCTTTTATTACTACACCGCAGATGGACTAAGAGGTCGGAGGATGCATTTTATTGTAAACTGTCTGTTTTAGTGCCAATTTGAAATAGTCCCAACTTTACTTTTTTACATAATAAAGTCTAAATTAATTTTTTTTTTGTTTTAGATAATAACCCTGGTGCCCATCTGTTAATGTGACTGCATGCAGATCAGACTTGTGCCACATTTAAAACACTTATTGCTAGGACCGACCCAGTAAAGATTGCTGTGGCAACTGTTACAGAAAAGTCATGAGGGTGCTCATTTACACAGAAAGCTGTCATGTTTAGATGCTGTCAGAATAAAGGTCCTGGATTTATATAGTTTGAAGTAATTAAAAACTTAGAATGTTGACCCCCCCCCCCCCACTAGACAAATATTTTATATTCTTGAAAACTGTATTGTATTCTAACTGACTGCACTTTGTGCAGCAGTACATGAGCTCTGTATATCCAACTTTTATATTACACATGTAAAATACAAAAAAACTACAGTACCTCTCTCTTGTTTCTCCTGGCCTCTTTAAGGAATTCCATGAGGATCTGTCTCTGGGCTGCTTGAGATTCCTAGTAGAGACACAAAGCACACAGTAACACGTCAGGAAAAGTTGCACATTTCTTTTTTGTTTATTCGCAGAAAAGATAACGTTTCACAAAACGTGATGTAAAAGGTTTAAATAAATAATGCTTCACATTATGATTTATCATCTCAAATTCAAACATTCCTAGAATCACACTGACACACAAAAACAGCATTTAACTCGCGTAGAAGTGGGCAGTTCATCTTTTTAAAGTAATTTAACAAAGATGTTCTACATTTGGGAAGGCGAGAGTATGCCATCCAAAACAAACACCACCACCATGACAACTGAGAGTGCTCATTTCAGTCAACTAAGGGCAACAATTCCAACCCCAAAAGTTTATGGGTGTTAGAAGACAACTGTTGACATCTGTGGCTACAAGCTTCTCGTGTTTTGAATGCCTATCATAACAGTATAAACCACAGGCAGGAAGCTGAGTCTTATTTTGGACTGATGCTCTCAATTGGCCATTTCTACATATGGCGTGGACTAATATAAACACCAGAAAAGGTGAGCGACAATAAGTACGTTTCCCTGAAGCTTTGCACAATGTGGGATGAAGACGAAAGACTGGACCCGCCTCAGAAAATTGGAAGGCAGGATGTAAGGAATTTTACTCCTTCACTTAAAAACATACATTTGAATCCTGTCCCGATAACAAAGCCGATTCCAAACCCCTTGAGGTCTACGATTCCGAATTAAATCCAACTGTATACATAGATTTAGTATTCTTGTTGCATTCTGACACTATTTGGCTTGTAGAAGGCTTCACTACAAAAAGTAAATGCACACCTATGTTTTAGTAGTAAAACAAATGTCATTTGTGTGACAGTCAAATTATGTATTTTCAAAAAAAAAAAAAAAAAAGGGGAAACTGTCTCATCTCTCCATTCACTTCCGTTTGTAGCTGTCCTCTGTGTTTATTTTGAACCAGGCTGTGAGGTGTCAGCACTGACTGGTGAATATATATGCAAACACAATTCAAAAAATAAAATAAATAAATAAGAAACACACAAAGTAAAACACATGACTTCCTATGTTGCATTGGTCAAACTGATTGTTGTCTGTATGTTATTTACACCAATGGCAGCATGTATTACATATGCTGGTTAAAAATGTTATTAGCTCTGCTCAACTAAAGCCGTTGACATACATACATACATACTAAAACTGATTGGTAAACTGTAGATTTGAACCATCCACTAGAACAGCATCGGTTTCTGCTTTTGTAAACAAGTTATTTAAAGCCCTGTGTGTTTATAACATAAATAATATTAATTATATTTTTATTATGTTGTCTAAAGGGGTGGAAGTAGGTCAGTTAGTAGAGCAGTCATCTACAAAGCTCTTGGACAAGACACCAAAACCCGTGACATGTGTGACGGGTGTCCAACAATAATAATCAATAAAGTATGTCTTTATGAATTAATTTATTTCATTTTATATGATAGACAGACACTGTGTGTGTTTGTGCACAGACGAATAGAATAATAATCATGCAGTTAAAAAAAACACAGGAAATATATTGGGTTGCTTGGGGTATGTTTGCAATTTAAGTAAAATTAAGTGAAATTTCTCCTTTTGTGTGATGCTACTCCATTTGACAAGTGGTTAATAGAAACACTGTGTCTGCCGTCACTCTAAATAGTGCTGATGTGACAAAACCCAACTCAACAAGATAGGTTTTGGCTTCTACTTCTCTTTTCTCATATGATACAGATAAAAAAAATAAGAAAATAGGACATGTGTCAGACTACCTCAGTGAGAGCTGTGCACTAGGTTTTACACAAAATGTGCCGGTGTAATCCAAACAACACAAACTCTCTGACATAAGCACCATGTGAAGCATTTCTGAATAATCTCATTGTCACTGACTGTTGTTGCTGGATCTTTTTGCACAAAAATTGGTTTAGTGTATACAGTAGTGTAATTCCCAGAAGTTACTGCTGCTGCTCTCCTCTATCAAGAAGACACTATTACATGAGAGGGCAACTACTAAAGTAAACTAAAGTTATGTGCCTAATAGCATGCACAAACAAACTTCCTTTCCCATGCGCCTCCAGAATAATCGTAACGTTCTTATGACTAAACCATTTTAACCAATGTGACCAGATGCCAAACACACTAACTAGTAAGGACAAAAAAAGTCTAAAATGCAAATCTCACCACCCTTAGTCCCTTACTTACAGCCTCCAGCTGCTTTTTCTTCTGAACCAGGAGCTCCAGCATCAGATTGACATTGGCTAGGTCCAGGTTCTCCTGGTCAGGACTCAATACATCCTGGAAAACCTGCCACCTTGATCCATTCTGAGGGTCAGAAATATTGATCAGTAACAAATAGTTAAGGTTTTTTTTTTTTTTTAAGATGCACATGAAAATCAGAACGTGTTAGCTTGAGGAAATCATAAAAAGAAACAAAGCCGTCATGTATGTGTATTTTACTTACAGGATGATCCAATTTTAGTCTCTTCTCCTCCGACCTTTGTTTCTGTTTAAGGATCAGTTCATTTACTGGAACACAACGGGACAGGGCGGTGTAAACAGTGAGAATGGGGGTAAATGAGAGGAGGGAAAACAAATTGTAAATGACAGAAATACTATTAGGGTGCAACTTTAATAGTACAACAAAAATATGGGGGTGAGGCACTTATATTTTTTAGCTGTTTTAAGCTTTAGTTGGTTCATTGTTGAATACCTGTTATAGGGGCTTCAATACCATAGGGGCAACTTTAATATGACATTTGAACAGTGTTGTAGGTATTGGTCAAATATTATATTATGGTAATACAGGAAGGAGAACAACTACAGGGCACATGAAAATTTGTGAACCCTTTAGAATCTCCCATATTGCTGCATAAATATGGCCTAAAACATATTTTGATTTTCAAGTCCTAAAACCAGACAAACAAAACCAAGTTCCACTTTTTCATTTGTTTATTGTGGAAAACTGTCTAATCTAGCAGAAGTATGTGAGCCTTTGCCTGCAGTAACTGGTTTCATGTTCAATTCTTGCTTGTACAACTCAGTATCCATAGTTGTATCAATGATAGTAAAATATTCTGGTCCAGAGGCAGCAAAATAGGCCCACATAATCTCACTGCCTGTACCATGTTTCAAGCTGAAATCAGGGGGTTTGGTATATGTCAAACAGACACTTCTCACTCAAGTAAACAAAATTTATTCTCATGTGTCCACAGAGCACTCTTCCACGTGGCCCTGAATAAACTGCAGGTGGATGGCATTGTTCTTTTTGGAGAGTAATAGCTTACTAATTGCAGCTCATGAACAGTGATATTAGCAACTAGAAGACAGTTGAATACAAGACATTGAATGAAAGCAGACAAGGAAAGAAGTTTGCCTTAGATATATAAAGCAAAGTTCAGCTTTCTGAACTATATTACCTACCAAGAAAGTTTGGGTAAAGCTGATCCACATTATCAACAATATAGTTACACTTGGGACATCTGTTGCTGTCCTCCAGGCTCTGGCGAATACATTTGAAACTGCATAAAAGGAGAAAGAAGTGAGTACTGTGGCAATAACTGAAACCCCAAAAGGAAATGAGAACAAAGAAACACTGTGACAATCTGAGTGACCAATAATTATGGTATTTCTGCAAAGAACTGTGCAGAAAGTACCGAAATGAAAGTGTATGATAATGCCATAAACAAAGCAGTTTGACATATGGTCCCCTACTAAAGTATTGGAACAGTGAGGCCAATTTTTAATTATCATATTTAGTAACAAATCCTTTGCTTGCAATAACTACATCAAATCTGTGACTCATTGACATCACAAAACTTTAGCATTTTTCCTTTGTGATGCTTTTCTAGGCTTTCACTGCAGCCTCTTTCAATTGTTGTTTGATTTGGATGGTTACTCCCTTGATTTCCACCTATAGATAGCTCTCTGGTTTTCATGTTGGCTACACCTCTCAACTATAAATGCAGTCT
Organism: Anabas testudineus; assembly: GCF_900324465.2. Classification (NCBI taxonomy): domain Eukaryota; kingdom Metazoa; phylum Chordata; class Actinopteri; order Anabantiformes; family Anabantidae; genus Anabas; species Anabas testudineus. Next base: position 4,140,837 of record NC_046626.1, on the reverse strand, counting down.
GAACAACCCAAATCTAAAACTGATCGTATACATCCATTGTTATTTATTGCTGGAATAATCAATGTAATAGGACACACCTGGACAGGAAAACACACCCATTAGTCACATGTTCCAATACTTTTGCTCACATGTAAAATGGTTGGGTTCAAACTAAATGTGTTATCTTCTAAGTTGTATATTGAATCCAGACATAAACACCTGGAAATAAAAGCTGAAATGTTGATCTTCTGTCTCATCTTCATCTTTTGATGTCAAACCCAAATGTTTTCAGTCTAGAGCAAAAATAAAGGAATTGTTCTTACTTTTACAAAACTTTTGGAGGGGAGTGTATCTGCTCTTACACTGGTTTATAGTTTGCATAGTTACTGTTTTTTTTTTCAAATTATTTTAACATGAGGATCAACAACTATCCTGCTTGGAGTTGCTCTAGTCACTTTGTACACATGCTGTCTCATTATACATGCCACATCATTAGTCTGCACCACCATCACTCGTGCATTTAATGTGCATGGCTGTTTTTGTGTTTTTTTCCCATAGCCACTATACTGTTAATTATCATTATGCATTACAGCTGGATACTTACCAAAAACTGTGTCCACACTTTGTCATATGTGCCTCTTCTATCATGTCGAAGCATATTGGACTGGAAAAACAGACATAATTGGTTTGGGCTGCAAGTCAAATTTCGGCTCACAAACTTTTGCACTACTGACAGTTAACTTCCAATACTTTTTCTAATGCAGTTTTTCAAGAGCACTCAAGACACAAAAACAACTTACCAGACAAAATCGTTGGTTTTATCCTCGTATGAATTCAGGAGGCCGTTGTATAAGGGTGCTTGATGGAGGGATTTCTTCCTGCTCCCCGAGGACACAGAGGGTCTGCTCAGAGAAGCAAACCCGCCCCGAGAGGACGGCACGGCGGCCAGAGTTGGCACCGACAAGCCGCCTTCGCTGCCCGTCGCCAGTGGTCGGGTGGGCACAACATTTCCAGAGCTGTTCCCATTAACGTTACTTGAGACGGCGTTGTTCCCACCGCCACTGTTTGTGTTCCCAGTGCTTCCCGTGCTGCTGCTACTTGTGCTAGGCACTGAACTTGCCCCACCAGCACTTTGCTGCGGTCGGTTGCTTGACATCATGCAAGGCCGGCGAGAAACACCCCAAAATCGGCTGCGTTGCTGCTCAGAGCATCCGGACAGTGCTGCTATTTCGCTACTTTAGCAGGCAGCTGGCTAGCTAGCTAACTGGCTTGATTATATGCTAGCATCCTGGGAGAAAGCAACAGTGCCCAAACACCAAGCTTATTTAAACTGCTTCACTTTTGTCACTGACGGCGTATTAGAAAACCACTATAACATAAAGGACAAAAAGACACGAACA